>NW_028123915.1:600000-971231 GCF_965194805.1 Balaenoptera borealis | reverse complement strand
GAGAGCTGGGGTCTGTCACACACCTGTGATGCGGTGACAGTTGGGGGCTGTCACATACCAGTGATGGGGAGAGAGCTGGAGGCTGTCACTCACCTCTGATGGGGAGAGTGATGGGGGCTGTTACATACCTGTGATGGGGAGAGAGTTGGGGGCTGTCAGGCACCTATGATGTGGAGACACCTGGAGGTGGTCACATACCTGTGATGGGGCGAGAGCTGGGGGCTTACAATCACCTGTGATGGGGAGACAGCTGGGTGCTGTCACTCACCTATAATGGGGAGAGAGCTGGGGGCTGTCACACACCTGTGATGGGGAAAGAGATGGGGACTGTCAAACACCTGTGGTGGGGTCAGACCTGGGGGCTGTCACATACCTGTGATGTGGACACAGCTGGTGTCTTTCACATACCTGTGATGTGGAGACAGCTGGGGGTTGACACATACCTGTGATGGGGAGAAATTTGGGGGCTGTCAGGCACCTGTGATGCAGAGACAGCTGGGCGCTGTTACATACCTGTGATGGCGAGAAAGCTGGGGGCTGTCACTCACCTGTGGTGGGGAGAGAGCTGGGGGCAGTCACACACCTGTGATGGGGAGAGAGCTGGGGTCTGTCACACACCTGTGATATGGAGAGAGCTGGGCACTGTCAAGCACCTATGATGGGGAGAGAGCTGGGGGCTGTCACATACCTGTGATGCAGATAGAGCTGGTGGCTGTCACATACCTGTGATGTGGAGACAGCTTGCGACTGTAACATACCTGTGATGGGGAGAGAGTTGGGAGCTGTCAGACACCTTTGATGCGGAGACAGCTGGGGGCTGTCACATACTTGTGATGGGGAGACAGCCGGGGGCCGTCTCTCACCTGTGATGGGGAGAGAGATGGGGACTGTCACATACCTGTGATGCTGAGACAGCTGGGGGCTGTCACATACCTGTGATTGGGAGAGAGCTGGGGGCTGTCACACACCTGTAATGGGGAGAGAGATGGGGACTGTCAAACACCTGTGATGGGGAGAGTGCTGGGGGCCGTCACATACCTGTGATGGGGAGAGAGCTGGGGGCTGTTACACACCTGTAATGGGGAGAGAGATGGGGACTGTCAAATATAGGTGATGGGGGGAGAGCTGGGGCTCACAAATACCTGTGATGTGTAGACAGCTAGTGGTTGTCACATAACTGTGATGTGGAGACAACGGGGGCTTTCACATACCAGTGATGGGGAGAGAGCTGGGGGCTGTCACGCACCTGTGTTGTGGAGAGAGCTGGGGGCTGTCCCTAACCTGTAATGGGAAGTGAGATTGGGCATGTCACCCACCTGTGAAGGGGAGAGAGCTGGGCGTTGTCACACACCTGTGATATGGAGACACCTGGGGACGGTCACACACCTGTGATGGGGAGAGAGCTTGGGGTTGTCACATACCTGTGACGGTGAGAGTGCTGGGGGCTGTCACTCCCCTGTGATAGGGAGAGAGCTGGGGACTGTAACACACCTGTGATGGGGAGAGAGAGGGGGCTGTCACTCACCAGTAATGGGGAGAGAGCTGGGGGCTGTCCCACAACTGTAAATGGGAAAGAGATGGGGACTGTCAAACCCCTGTGATGGGTGGAGACCTGGGGGCTGTCACTTACCTGTGATGGAGAGAGTGTTGGGGGCTATCAGGCACCTGTGATGAGGAGACAGCTGCTGGCTGTCACATACCTGTGATGTGGAGACAGCTGGAGGCTGTCACATACGTGTGATGTGGAGAGAGTTGGGGGCTGTCGGGCACCTGTGATGGGGAGTGAGCTGTAGGCTGTCACATAACTGAGATGGGGAGAGAGATGTGGCCTGTCACTCACCTGTGATGGGAAGAGATCTGGGGGCTCTCACACACATGTGATGGGGGTAGAGATGGGGACTTTCACATACCTGTAATGGTGAGACAGCTGGCGGCTGTCACACAGCTGTGATGGGGAGAGAGCTGTGGGCTGTCACATACCTGTGATGTGGAGACAGCTGGAGGCTGTCACATACCTGTGATGTGGAGAGTGTTGGGGGCTTTCATTCACCTGTGATGCAGAGACAGCTGGGGGCTGTCATATACCTCAGATGGCGAGAGAGCTGGGGGCTATCACTCACCTGTGATAGGGAGAGAGCTGGGGGCTCTCACACACCTGTTATGGGGGGAGAGATGAGTAGTGTCACATACCTGTGATGGAGGGAGAGATGGGGACTGTCAAACACCTGTGATGGGGAGAGTGCTGGGGGTCACACATACCTGTGATGTGGAGGCAGCTGGGGGCTCTCACATACCTGTGATGGGGAGAGAGTTGGGGACTGTCTCTCACCTGTGATTGGGAGAGAGCTGGGGGCTTCAGACACCTGTGATGAGTAGAGAGCTGTGGGCTGTCACTCACCTGTCATGGGGAGAGAGCTGGCGGCTGTCACACACCTCTGATGGGGAGCCAAATGGGGACCGTCAAACACCTGTGATGGGGAGAGAGCTGGGTCTGTCACATACCTTTGATGCGGAAAGTACTGGTGGCTGTCACATTCCTGTGCTGTGCAGACAGCTGCTGGCTGTCACATACCTGTGATGCGGAGACAGCCGGGGGCTGTCTCATACCTGTGATGGGGAGAGAGTTGGGGGCTGTCGGGCACCTGTGATGCGAAGACAGCTGGGGGCTGTCCCATACCTGTGATTGGGAGAGAGCTGGGGGCTCTCACTCACCTGTGATGGGGGGAGTGATGGGGAATGTCACATACCTGTAATAGCCAAAGCAGTCTTGAGGGGAAAAAACGGAGCTGGAGGAATCAGACTCCCTGACTTCAGACTATACTACAAAGCTACAGTAAGCAAGACAATATGGTACTGGTACAAAAACAGAAACATAGATCAATGGAATAAGATAGAAAACCCAGAGATAAACCCACGCACCTATGGTCAACTAATCTATGAAAAAGGAGGCAATGATATACAATGGAGAAAAGACAGTCTCTTCAATAAGTGGTGCTGGGAAAACTGGAAAGCTACATGTAAAAGAATGAAATTAGAATACTCTCTAACACCATACACAAAAGTAAACTCAAAATGGATTAGAGACCTAAATGTGAGAATGGACACTATAAAACTCTTAGAGGAAAACATAGGAAGAACACTCTTTGACATAAATCACAGCAAGATCTTTTTTGATCCACCTCCTAGAGTAATGGAAATAAAAACAAAAATAAACAAAGGGGACCTAATGAAACTTCAAAGCTTTTGCACAGCAAAGGAAACCATAAACAAGATGAAAAGACAACCCCCAGAATGGGAGAAAATATTTGCAAACGAATCAATGGACAAAGGATTAATCTCCAAAATATATAAACAGCTCATTCAGCTCAATATTAAAGAAACAAACACCCCAATCCAAAAATGGGCAGAAGACCTAAATAGACATTTCTCCAAAGAAGTCATACAGACGGCCACGAAGCACATGAAAAGATGCTCAACATCACTAATTATTAGAGAAATGCAAATCAAAACTACAATGAGGTATCACCTCACACCAGTTAGAATGGGCATCATCAGAAAATCTACAAACAACAAATGCTGGAGAGGGTGTGGAGAAAAGGGAACCCTCTTGCACTGTTGGTGGGAATGTAAATTGATACAGCCACTATGGAGAACAATATGGAGGTTCCTTAAAAAACTAAAATTAGAATTACCATATGACCCAGCAATCCCACTACTGGGCATATACCCAGAGAAAACCGTAATTCAAAAAGACACATGCACCCGAATGTTCACTGCAGCACTATTTACAATAGCCAGGTCATGGAAGCAACCTAAATGCCCATCAACAGACGAATGGATAAAGAAGTGTGGTACATATATACAATGGAATATTACTCAGCCATAAAAAGGACCGAAATTGAGTCATTGGTTGAGACGTGGATGGATCTAGAGACTGTCGTACAGAGTGAAGTAAGTCAGAAAGAGAAAAACAAATATCGTATATTAACGCATGTATGTGGAACCTAGAAAAATGGTACAGATGAGCCGGTTTGCAGGGCAGAATTTGAGACACAGATGTAGAGAACGGACATATGGACACCAAGGAGGGAAAACTGCGGTGGGGTGGGGATGGTGGTGTGCTGAATTGGGCGATTGGGATTGACATGTATACACTGATGTGTATAAAATTGATGCCTAATAAGAACCTGCAGTATAAACAAACAAACAAACAAAACAACTAATACTAAACTTTCATTGGGTTATTTGTATGGCAATATGTTAATATAAATGTTTCAGACATCACATGAAATTTCTAAAAATCTTATATGTTCTGGTATAATGTTATAAGTCATAATCCTAGTTATTACTTTAAAATGTATATCTCAGAAATAACTAATTTTCTTGTCAACTGCATTATTATGAACTTTCATCAGATCTTTAACTGTGGTCATTTTTAAGTCTTGTCATTTACAGACAGTTCTGGGTGTACTCTGATGCTTTTGCAAATATGTTCCTATAAAAGGGTTTCATCTTCAAGATATTCATGGAAAAGACTCTGACAAGTACAGGTTTCTGGTAACTGACTGTACAGCTGAACTGAATGAATAAGCATTTTCAGAACTCTAATGAAAAACTGATGAACTCATAAAAGTGCTAACAAAAGATCAAGATGAACAAAAAAATTAAATACATGGGGCTGAGTGAACAGATGAGGATGAGTATAATTTTTGTGACTTTCTGTCTGAATTTAAAAAAAAATCCCACAAGGACTCAGAGGCAAAGAATATACAAATCAATTTTCACTGCAAAGTAAAGGAGCTGTTACAGTGGAGGATTACTGGACTGAATGTCAATATTACGACATAGTATGAGTGTGTTTCATGTTTGGTAATTGCAATCATTGTTGCTTTTGTTGTGGTCATTCATGTACGATGCTTGGTGTCAGTCTATTTATCTCTTGTAAAAATAAAATACAGTGTGTGTGTGTGTGAAAAAAAAACTGAGGTGTAATTGGCATATAACATTTTACTAGTTTCAGGAGTACAACATATTGATTCGATATTTGTATATATTTTGAGATGATCACCACAATAAGTCTGGTTAACCTCCGTCAACATACATAGTTACAATTGTTTTGTTCTTGTGATGGGACCTGTTTCAAATGCTTTACGTGTACTGGCTTATTTAATTCTCACAACAGCCCTCTAAGGTGGGTTAAATGAGTTAATATTTACAAAATGAGTCAACACTTTATAAGCGCTCACTCAATAAATAAATGAATTAATAACTAAGTGAATGCATAAAGAAAATGCCATTTTAATCCTCCTTTTATAGACCAGAAAGCTAAAGGACTCATCTGCGGTCCCTTGGGCAGTAATAGGTGGAGCTGGGATCTTTTCCTTGATCATCTAATTCCTCTGCTCTCCTGTAACATTGCTGAAGCAGGACCTTGATGCCAGAAGCCCAGCCTTTGGGATTCAACAGCTTGGCTGGTGAGAGAGCTGCCTCATAGCCACAGTCTGTGTGATGGTTTGTTCTTTCCTTTGTGACAAATGGCCCTGAAACTCAGCCATATTTGTGAATCCAGGATTGGTGATGGTTAAACGTCTACTGTACCACATGGTGTTCTATGTCTATATACCTGGTCTCTGACTCTCAGTTTTCTCATTTATAAAATGGAGATGATTATGCTTATCTTGCAGTGAAGTGTTGTAAACAGTAGAGATAACATAATAATGGGACTGCATTAGGCTCAGAAAACAGTTGTTATTGATGCTGTTTTTATTATGGAACACCTAAGCTGATTATTTGCCAAATATAGTGGCTCTTCACTTTGGGGGGAAAGGTTTTTAAGAATTTTATGAAAGGTATGGATTTAATGTACCTATATATGTACATAATATTTTGGATATAATTTCATAGTAGGGATGCCAGATAAAATATGCCCAGGATGCCCAGTTGAATTTGAATTTCAGAGAAACAGTAAATCCTTTTTTTTTTTTAGTATAAGTATATCCCAAATATTGCATGGGTCATATTTATACTAAGAAATTTTTCATTGTCTCATCTGAAATTCGAATTTAATGGGGCGTCTCATGGTTTTAATTTGCCAAATCTGGCAGCCCTATTTCATAGACTGAGAAGTGATAAAGGCTCTCATGAGCCTGTCCTCAGGGAAACACACATGCACGTGCACACAGACACATGTACATACTCACGTGTGCACCCACACCCACAGAATTTTGCATACGTTTCAGGGAGTCCTGTTCTGATGGATTCTTACTCACCAGGAGTCTTGGTCTCATTGGGAATCAGACATCGCACAAAGTGAGGATGAGTGCTCCTTAAATTGGCCATCAATTTGTTTAAATTTTCCTGAGACACAAACCAGAAGAAGCACATTAACCCTAGCAAATGCCGTTGCACTGGGCAGAAATACAACCGAATGTGGAAGCTGCCAAAAAACAAACCCTGAACACAGTGGACACGGTCTGGAAAGAGGAGCCCTTCTTCTTCCCGCCCTTCTTGCTCACCCCGGCATCGCCTGGAGACAGACACAAGAGGATGTGTCCAGTGAGTCCTGAGGACACAGTGGTGGCCTTTCCTACCCACCTGCCCCACCAGTTTTATTGAGATGTAACTGACATATAACACTGTATATGTTTAAGGTGTACAACATAATGATTTGATATATGTATATATTGCAAAATGATCACAGCATTAGGTCTACTTAACATCTATCCCTTCACTTACAGTTTCTTTTTCTTGTGATGAGATTTTTTTTTTTTATGGCTGTGTTGGGTCTTCGTTTCTGTGCGAGGGCTTTCTCTAGTTGCGGCACGTGGGGGCCACTCTTCATCGCGGCACGCGGGCCTCTCATTATCGCGGCCTCTCTTGTTGCGGAGCACAGGCTCCAGACGCGCAGGCTCAGGAGTTGTGGCTCACGGGCCCAGCTGCTCCGCGGCATGTGGGATCTTCCCAGACCAGGGCTCGAACCCGTGTCCCCTGCATTGGCAGGCAGACTCTCAACCACTGCGCCACCAGGGAAGCCCTTGTGATGAGAGCTTTTAAGCTCTACTCTCTTAGCAACTTTCAAATATACAACACAGTGTAATTAACTACAGTTACCATGCTGTACTTAACAACCACGGAACTTATTTATGTCATAATTGGAAGTTTGTACCTTTTAACCCCTTTCACCCAGTTCTTCCACCTCTCACCCGCCACCTCTGGCAACCACAGATCTGATCTCTGTTGCTATGAGTTTGGTTTTTTTAAGATTCCACATATACGTGAGATTATACAGGATCTGTCTTTCTGTGTCTGACTTATTTCACATAGCATAATGCCCTCAAGGTCCACTGTTGCCAATGGCAAGATTTCATTCTTTTCTATGGCTGAATAATATTCCATTATATATGACCTTTTCTTTATCCAGTTATCCATCAGTGGACACTTAGATCGTTTCCATGTCTTGGCTATTCTAAATAATGCCACAATGAACGTGGGAGTATCTCTTTGGGATAGTAATTTCATTTCCTTTGGGTATATACCCAGAAGTGGAATTGCTAGATCATATGGTAGTTCTATTTTTAATTTTTAAAGGAATCTCTATACTGTTTTCTGTAGTGGCTGCACAAATTTACATCTCCACTAACAGTGCACCGTTTTGTCAGTGGTGGCCTTTCTAAACCGCTTCCTCCAAACCCTGAAGTGAAAGTTTGGTTTTCTTTTGACATAGGAGAGCTGAGGTTTTTTGGTTTGTTCATTTCCGTATCCTGATTCTTAAAATTCCTCTAAACTACTCAGATTTGGGAACACTGATTTTTATCATTGTGGGGACGGAGTGGGGTGGGATATGGGTGGCATTTAACTGGGAGTATAATTTAGACTCTCTGTATCCAAGGAGAATCTTTTCCTTTAGACATCAGACATGAAATCCAACTGAATAGTTGGCAAGATTGAGATGTTCCTCTTGGTGAGTGTTGATAATTCCTAGTAGAAAGTTCAGATAGCCCAGTGAAAAGTAATGACTTGAACATAAAGTACTGCCACACTTGTTTAGTCAATTACAGGCAACAAGGTGATAGGAGACATTATGGCCTAGTGCAATGGTTCCAAACTTTAATATGCAGCAGAATTACCTGGAGAGCTTGTTAAAACACAGATTTCTGGGCCTCACCCCCAGAGCTTCTGATTCAGTAGGTATGGGATGGGGCCTGAGAATATGCATTTCTAGCAAGTTCTTAGGCAATGCTCGTGGTGCATTCATCAGCTGACGGTGAATTCATCATTGTGGTCCAGGGACCACACTCTGAGAACTGCTGGTGTAGGGCCTTCTGACTCCAAGAGTGGTCCTTGAACACGTTGCATCAGCATCACCGAGGAGTTGTTAGACATTCAGAATCTCAGAACCACCCCGCATTACAAAACCAGAATCTGCACTTTAACAAGATCTCCAGGTGATTTCTAGGCATAGTAGAGTTGAGAAGTACTGGGCTTAAGGCAGGGGTCTCCAAACTTTAGTTATGTGTAGCAGTGTCGGGGTGTGACAAACAGTGTTTAATTAAATAAATGCTTTAGAACTGACTGCTTAGCGTGTGTGTGTGTGTGCATGTGCGTGTATGGTGTGTTTATGTATCTTTCTGCCTCTCTCTCTCTGTCCACCCTCCCGCTCATCCCCCCCCGTCACTTCTTTCCAAACCATCCCCTTTCACAGACATTCTCTTTATGTGTTTTCCTTGCTTAGAAGCTAGAAAATTTGGCTTAAAGTCCCGGCACTGAACTTGGTCAAACCACTTAACTTCTTTGGGCCACTAATTTCACTTAAAATGAAGAAGCAAGCTAGCTCATTTCTAAGGCCCCTGCAGGTTGTGTGACTTTTCTGGTTCCTTTTCCTCATCTGCATTTGCTTTTCCTGTTCCCTATGGACCTCTTTCCGTATCCTTCCTGACCCTCTATTCTTTTCCCCACAACTCTTCCCCTTCTCCCTTTCTTTCTCTGCTTTTTCTTTTCCATACATTCTTCTGTAAGTGACCATAAAATGGAGTTCAATTACACACATGTATCCCCATATCTCTCTTAAGAAATAGGTCATATGTTTTGAATAAAGCCTTTTATGTTTCCTATTAAAAGTGGGAAAATTGAACATTTTAGGGTTGTCTCTTGGAACTTCCCCTGCCCTCAATCTTACACTTTATGAAATTACTCTTCATTGGTAACTGACTGTTGTTTCAATATCCCTCCTTGAGATTCTGGGGGGATCTAGTCCTACAGAAAGAGGAGCAACTGCTTCCCTCTGGATCTTATCCAGGATAAGTTGCATTTCGATTTTACTTTGGCCAGCGGCTCTGCTGAACCATCTGTGTGCTCGTGGTTAAGTTTTCATAGTTAAGAGATTGGAACTCAATATAGCACCACAAAGAGGACCTCTGGCTTGCAGGCTTCATGCGGTTTAAATGTTCTCAGTTACTGCCTGGTGGAGAGGAAGAATTCATCCATATTGTTTCCTCATCTGTGAAGATAGTCCCTACTTTTGTGGCTTAAGTGAGTTTTACAACAGCAGCAGTTCTTAAGCTTTGTTTTCTCAGAACCCCTTCACACTCTTAAAAACCACTGAGAACCCAGTGAGTTTGGTTTATGCAGGTCATATCTACCAATATTTATGGTATTAGAAGTCAAAATTGAGAAAATCTAATTCATTTAAAGTTCCTATCAAATTCATTGCATGTTAACATTAATGACATCTTTTTATGAAAATGACTATATTTTCCAAAACAAAAAAATTCGTGGCAAGAGTACCATTGTTTTTCATTTTTGCAACTCACTTTAATGTCTGCTGAGTAGAAGATGGATGGATTTTCATGCCTGCTTCTGTATTCTGTCTGTTGCTGTATGGTTTTTTGTTTTTTTGTTTGTTTGTTTGTTTGTTTATTGGTTAAAGTAGATATAGAAAATCTTTCACAGATATATAATTTGGAAAAGGAAAGAGTATTTTAATTACCCTTTCAAATAATTGCGGATATTCTTTTTAGATACTATACCAAAACTTGACACGTGGTAGTTTCTGTGCTAGTTCCTCAAAGGCTAGTTGCAATGTGGAATCTGAAACCATATCAACAAACATTATGATCTGTTGGTCTGTGTTGAACTTTGAATGAAACTTTTACCCATGTGTAAACATCATACATTGATCATTTGGAAAATATTGTTCACTGAATTATACAGAACTTCCAAATATTGGCACGTTTCATTATACAGTATAAAAAATCACAATCATTAATAGCAGTAATGATCTCCTTAGAAAATTCAAATATTAGGACGTTGTCAAGCTAATGATAGTAGATACAAGTCTTCCAAAGTTTTAATTTTTGCTTGAAAACTCAACTATATCATTAGTAAAAATTACTGTCAGTAGTTTTCCTTGAAAGGATAAACACACTTCACTGCTTTCTGAGAAACTGTGTGCCAGATATACAAGTCTGAGAAACAATAGTTTGTCCTCTAGTCATTCTTTCAAGTAAAAATGGTGCTTCATGAATCAAGTGGCTGGTTCATCTTGCAACTCAGACAACTGCACATGTGTTTTTCCTTGAGACAAATGTCAAAGTCCAGTGTGCAAAAGGAGTGCTTTTCATGGACTTCCTGTTTGATCATGTAGAATATTATAAAGATGTGGATAAAATTGAGATGTAATCAAATTAATACTCTCCACTGCTGCAAATTTTAGGTTATTTTTCAATGAAGCTGGCTTTTTTAAAAAATTATTTATTTATTTATATTTATTTTTGGCTGCGTTGGGTCTTTTCTTCTGTGTGCAGGCTTTCTCTAGTTGCGGCGAGCGCTACTCTTCGTTGCGGTGCGCGGGCTTCTAATTGCGGTGGCTTCTCTTGTTGCGGAGCACGGGCTCTAGGCGTGTGGGCTTCGGTAGTTGTGGCACACGGGCTCAGTGGTTGTGGCTCACGGGCTTAGTTGCTCCGCAGCATGTGGGATCTTCCCGGACCAGGGCTCGAACCCGTGTCCCCTGCATTGGCAGGCGGATTCTTAGCCACTGTGCCACCAGGGAAGTCTTGAAGGTGGCTTTTTAAATTAAAAAAAATTATTTTTCACTGTCAGTGTATGGCTGTGAAGAATACTATGACTATTAGTACAGCTTGGTGCCATGTGTTGATTTGTAATAAAGTGTCAGATCGTCGACCCATCCTTGCTTTTGCATCATTAAGTCAACACAGTGAAGAAAGCACATGGCATCCGGGTATTATGAAAATTGTTTTGACCTCATGTACCTCTTGAAAAGTTCTTAGGAATCTCCAAGGATCCATGGGCCACAGTTTGAGAATGGTTGCACTATAGTGTGAGGGAATCTCATCAGGCTGCAAGTGTATGATCTGATGTCATTTAGCTTGACTTAGTGTTCAGCCTGCTACCCAAAGTGTTGAAAGTTGATCCACATCAAAATCATCTGCAACAGAATCTCTGTGGTTGGGACTGAGGAAACTGAATTGTTCTCAAGGGCCTCAAACACAGTGATGTTTGGGAGCATTATTTTGCTTTTATAAAGCCACTCTTTCCAAAACCATGGCATAGTCCCAATGGTCCAATACAAAATGATTTTAGGCAACTATTTCTTAATTTTAATAGTTATATTAAAGTCTATTACCTTATTTTAGCAAAATGTAAGATGCCATCGATTGTAAGATAACCTATTTTGTGTCCCACTAATAAAGGAAAACACCCTGCTAATTACAGTACTCCTTTCATTGATTATAAGATGCATCCCAAGTTTAGAGATAATATTTTGTGAAAATGTGAAGAAAGTTAGAATAAAATAGAATAATATGTGCTAACGACTTAGAGACAGTGAAATATCTGTTTATAGTAGTGATATAAAGCAGTGTTTCTCAAACTTTGGTGGGCATAGGAATCCATCTGGGAATCTTGTTGAAATAGATATTCTGATTCAGCAGAGCTGGAGTAGAGTTTGAGATTTTGAATATCTAAATGTCTCAGCTGATGCTGAGATAGACGGTCCAGACTTTCATAGCAAGCATATAGGGTAACTTTGAAAAACACATCTAAGAAGAAAAAGGAATCAAGGTAAATCAAAATATTAAGTGAATTAGCAGTACTGGTCTTAAATGGGTATTGCAAAATTTGTGATAGTAGTATAAGAATGAAGTCTGAAGTTGGGGAAAGACTACAATGACTCATGGTCAAACTATACCTTTAGGTCTCTTAGAAAAACAAGACTTTCCGTCTGGGATTCAAATCACTGCGTGTGTTGAGGTGAAGATTTTTCTTCTTCCACCCACAGCTCTAACCATGACTCAGAATCCAGTATCTCCTACTTTTACTGCCTAGATGATGCATGAGTTGTCTCAGCGATATTCTTGCAAATGTGTTGTCCAGCCTACTCAAATGCCTTCAAGATGACTTTTTTCCCTTTTGAAAATTTTGGAAAATCATTTGGGGTATTTTCTGCAGGCCAAAGATACTTCTTGCTTTAAACTGAAATCTGGCTCTCTGTGACTTCAGGATGTTTGATCCTCCTTTTGGCTCTTGGTAACAACAGAAAGAGTTCAAACCTTCTCCCCACAAGACAACTCTTCACCCGTTTGATGGCTGCTCTGGGTTCTCCTGAGCTTTTTTTTTTTTTTTTTTTTTTTTTTAATGTGGACCATTTTTCAAGTCTTTATTGAATTTGTTACAGTATTGCTTCTCTTTTATGTTTTGGTTTTTTGGCTGCAAGGCATGTAGGATCTTAGCTCCCCGACCAGGGATTGAGCCTGGAAGGCGAAGTCTTATCCACTGGACCTCCAGGGAAGTCCCTCCTTAACTTTTTCTTTTCCAGGCTAAGTGGCCCCAGTGCTGTCTTCATCTGTTTCTTCCGTGATGTGCTTCTGCATCTCCTTTACCATCACAGTGAGCTCACTCCTGTTAATCTCTTAAGTGTGACATCCAGACCACATGTTGTCCTCCATCAGCATGTGCCCTCACCTCTCCTGACCTAGGTGTCATGCCCGAGGTGGTGACTGCCCTCTGGCAGCCTCCTCACACCGATGGCTCACCACTCACTGTCAAGCAAAGCCCCTCAACGCACGCTGTGTGCGTCCGGTTGCTAAGTCAGATCTTGTCCCCATATTTATACAACTGTACTCTGGGACCCAGGGCTAAAACCATGTATTCTTGGCTGATAAAACTTTCCCTTGTTAGGTCTCATCCAACTCTCTTGGCATGACTCATGGTGTCCCTGGAAACTCTACCCCCAGAAAGTCCCCTAATTATCTGCTTCTTGGTTTTGAGAGCTTGACCTGCTTCCAGCCCTACACAGCTGTGTCCCTCCAACCATCCCCTCTGTTCCTGTCTTTAGGGGTCTTCCAATGGGGATGGCCATCCCAGTCTCCCTGACCTCCAGCACCACCTTCTGAGTGCTCCCCAACCCCTCTTACTGCTGTCAGTGCGCTATGACACTGCTCTCAACTTTCAGCCCTCTCCTGGGAACTTCTCAGCTACTGCATCTTGTCAGCAATGGTGTGGTCATGACTTAATTATACTTTGGTTTCCTTGGTCCTAATTCATCTAGAATTACTTCCAATAAACACAAATCTTGAGGTGGGGGAGTAATTTTTTTTTATTACTACAGTGGACATAGGTTTGAATCCATTTCTCCTTATTCTCTCAGCATCATTTGTGAGTAAAGACACAGCTGAGGGGATTCATGGGTGCAGCCTCTGCTCAAAAAACAGCAAAGTTAGACTTGTGTGAAGACTGAATCTTGAGCCTACGAACATCATGTTTGGGGCCAACCTAAGTATATTGACCTGGAGCTTGTGTGTCAAAGTTCTGCAGTGTGTTTTATTCCCGTTAGTGTGATGAGCAAATTTGGGAAGCCCTGCTTCCTTAGCTGCATATTTTGTAATCTGCCTTTAGAAATACTTAAGTAATGGATTTTAATGTCATCAGTTTCAGATTCCTATGAGTGTGGCAAGAATGAGAATGTGTAAAACACTGTTTGCTAATTTCAATTATTGTATTCCCAATGAAGATGAAAGTGACTCTTACCTTCTTGGTTTCCAAAGCAATGGTTAGTGTCCTTCAGGAATGAAGTGGCTTCTGAGAGAGTGATTCCAGAAATCAAAACTAAACAAAACAAAGAACAAATGAACTATGAAGAGTTTAAATAAATCTAGAATTTGTACTTTTCTAAGTTTAGCTACATTTAAATAGTACACAGTGGATGGTGTGGGATGGAAATACATTTTCCATTTTTCCCTTCGGTTAAGTCATCATTCTTTAAATAATTGGGTAATTACAGCACTGATTAACATTTTTTTTGAGTATCTTCTGTGTGTGCAAAGTACCATGTCAGCTCCTTAAGGGGGTATAAAAAAGGATAAAGACAGTCTCTACCCTAAAGGAATGCAAAATTTAGGAACAGTTAAGAGAAATGCTCAAATAAATCTTTGAACAAGGAAGAATAATACAAATTCTGTAAGCGTCTAAATGAAGTGTTATGGGGACTTAGAGAGATGATGCTTCCGGCTGAGGGTAGGGGGCCGTGAGGGATCAAAAAAGAAAGGAGGGAGGGAGGGGAATGATCCGGATTGTAACTTGGATGCTTTTAGACCAGAAGTTGAATTCTTTGTCAATGAGAGAAAAGTTGTGAATTATGGGCAAGACTTCTTTAAGAGGTCTAGGAAGGGCACTCTCTTAAATATCCTATATTCTCTTGGAGAAGATGAAGGTAGGGTAGCTGATAACTTATTTGGGACTAAGGAATCTCAGTCCAGAAGTTGATAACCTACATGAAGATCTCAGGATACCATAAGAGTCTGAATAATTTTCAATATCAAATTTAACTTAAACTTCCCATTTACCACACAGTACTTTTATGGAACCTGGGGAACATGTCGTGAAATACCATTTAGGCAGGAAGAGACATTTCAACGCTTGCTTTCCTACTTTGGTCGTGTACTCTTGGTCTCTACCTTTTATGAGTCTCTAATAATCTCCAGCTATATCCTAAAATTCTCACAACTTTCTCAGGAAAAGATTAAATGATTAAGTATCATATTCTGAATCCTTGGTTCAAACGAAATCACACTTGGAGGCAGAACCTCGGTTTTCTAATGCCAGCTCTGTAAAGTAGCTGTTGTAATTTCCTTGAGCTTTGGTTTCCTTCTGTAAATGAGATAGATGGACCAGAAAATCCCCAAGGTTTCTCTTAACCCTGTGAATGTCTGACAGAAGGTATTCTGGTGAAGAGGGTGGCCAGAAATCGAAGCATCGCAAGCTCCTAGAGCTACAGAATCCCTCTGAGGGACGCTCCTGCAGAGTCAGACACGGCCCAGCCCGAAGTCCACAAGGCATGCCATGCATGAGCAGTCTGGACACTGGTCATTAATGAGCAAACGAGGATGCATTCTGAGATGGATCAAATGCATGGGAGAATTTCTTCCCGCAATCATCTCCCAGAAATCCTGACATAAGAAAAATTTTACATAACCAACCACAAAAATTTCAAATAATACTTCAAGGCAATCACAGAAGAGATATCACAAATTAGCATGTTTATTTGCTAACTGGAATTATAATACTGACCTAAACAATTAGAGGGGTAAGTACGTATTATATTCAGCTTTATATCCTGCAGGTTAGTTTTTTTTTTTTTTTTGGTGTCATAATTGCTTATATTCTTGTCTTTTTACTCTTTGTAGAAGCTTCTTGAAAGGCCTCGCCATCTTGTCTCCCACATTGCCCTTAACACAGTTCCTTACGCTTAGTAGGCCCTCAGCAAAGGCTGCTGTGTTGCCTTCTCTCCTCTCCAGGTAACCTGATCAGGTATAATCACAGCTCCATGGAGCAAAAAAGCGGGCACTTGTGAGCACTTACCTTGCGGTGCTGTGGTCGAAGCAGTTTCGAAAGTGTGGCCCCCCAGCTCCCTTTATACTCCCAAATGCGCAAGCCCAGCACTCTGACGTGGCTGTATTGGGGGATCACCATTTACTCCTTAGATGTAAATGCATCGTAGCCCTGATCTTTCACTCCTGTTAAGTTACTTGGATAAATGACCAGCGGAGGCTGTATAATGCCAAGTCAGCTGCGTAGGGATTTTGACGTTGGACACAGATCTTTGAGACTTAGAGAGTTCTAGAGGCTGAGCAGAACTGGGGCAGAGTGTGCTAAGAAGGTCAGTGAAGGGCAGAGCCACAGGGTGAATTGTCAAGCGATGGATGATCAATAGCATGGATACTAAGTACGTCTCCTTTACCCAGCATCGTAAACATGAGGTGGTGTGCGCCTCTTCTCAGAAATCTCCGGAAAACATAAGATTGGCCATTTAACACATCCATTCTTTTTTTTAAAACGTTATTTTTTAATTGAAGTATATTTGATTTACAATGTTGTGTTAGTTTCAGGTGTACAGCAAAGAGATTCATGTATGTGTGTGTGTATATATATATATATATATATATACACACACACACACACACACACACATATATATCTATATATTCTTTTTCAGATTCATTTCCCTTATAGGTTATTACAAAATACTGAGTATATAGTTCCCTGTGCTATACAGTAGGTCCTTGTTGTTTTTCTATTTTATATATAGTAGTGTGTATGTGTTAATCCCAAACTCCTAATTTATCCCCCACCTCCCTTTCCCCTTAGGTAACCATAAATTTGTTTTCTATATCTGTAGGTCTACTTCTGTTTTATAAATAAGTTCATTTCTATCATGTTTTTTTTTAGATTCCACATATAAGCGATATCGTGTATTTGTCTTTGTCTGGCTTACTTCACTTAGTGTGATAATCTCTAGGTCCATCTAACCCATCTATTCTTAGCCATTAATTTATTTTGTTAAAAAATCCATTGTAGATGGAAAACTTTCTAAAATGTATTATATATTATCTTGATTTATTTAATTTAGTATCTTGAATAGACTTCAACTTTTCCTTGATCACTCAGGGGCCTGGGAGGTGATGTAATAAAGTCGTCAGGGATATTATAGTTTCTTCGCCGATTTTACCCTGCACTAATTGTTCCTAGGTTGCAATGAATTTTTGTGTCACCTTTCTAGTTTTTATATCTACACCTTCACGGCAAGGTACTCAGCTGTATTCTGTCTGTGGTTAGTGTGTTTGCCTCTGTGAGCCCAATCATCCTTTTTCTAATCTGCTATAGAATGGGAAACAGATGAACAAGCTAAAGGAAAAAACAAACAAAAAAAAGGAGTCATAAGTTCCATGGGAAGTTCTAGAAGTTCTAATGGAAATACATGGTCTTTGTGACAACTCTTATGGTTGCTCGGGGTTGTTTTTTGGCTGAAACATAAGTAATGTTTGACTATGTAGGAATTACCATACATTTTAGAAGTTAGAGCCATTTACAGGAATACAGCCTGACTTGTTTATGTTGTATATGATCAATGTGTACTGAATTATACTCAATATTTTGTAATAACCTATAATGGAATATAATCTGAAAACAATATAACTGAGTCACTTTTCCGTACACCTGAAACTAACACAATATTGTAAATCAACTATACTTCAATTAAAAAGAAAAAAAGATTCTCTAGTCTTCCAGTGGGTAGTCTCATATAGTTAGGCATTTCCAAGGACAGTTTGCATTAGTCAAAATGAAATTGTGGACAAAGGAGAAACAGATAGGAATAGGACTTCCACGTAGCATTTTCCAAAGTAGATTTGACAGAATGCTGATTCTGAGAGAAACTGTGAAATAAAAGGTCCCGTGGCTAAATGAGTTCAGGAAATGTGGCCAACTCTATTCCCTGTTACTGGAGATTCACCATAAATACTAGCATGTTAAGGGGCCTGAGAAGCCTTTCAGTAAAAAAATATGAAGAACTTTTTTGTACCTGGTGATCTGATGTTGGAACACCATCTTACTCCCTGCTTGAGAAAACAAGAGGAGAAAGCTGAAGGCTGCAATCCACAGAGAACTTGTCTCATTCTTAGTACCATTTGGCCCAGGAGAAAGCAACAGAAAGTGATCAGGCATAAACACAGCTGCTTTTATCCAAGGGACAGTCTTTTGTATGTAACAGATGCTCAGTAGATTTTGTTCCTGTGTATAAATGAATAAGGACGATTCATGGGGAATCTGTGTTGAAAGAGGGCTGAAGTGATAAGGCAGAAAAGAATGGAATCAGACTCAGTCTCACTTAATAGTAATAGTTTATATTTATTAAGAACTCACTACGTGCCAGGCTTTATCCATATTGACTCACTTAAGCATCATAATAGTTTTGTGGGGTAGGTGCTAACTTCATTCCCATTTTATGGCTGAAGAAATTTGGGCCAGTGAGAGTTTAAATAAACTGCCTAAGGCCACACAACTAGTAAGTGGCAGAAATGGGATTCAAATCCTCTCTGGCTCTAGAGCCAATGCCTATAACCTTTCACTTTTGCAAGCCCATCACTTTTGAGTGCTGGCAATGGGGAAAGGAGATATGAAATAGGGACATTGCTCCAAAGGAGGAGATAATGGACATGGGAAGAGAATACATAGACACGAAAAGATAAATTACTTTTCCAAGGTTAAGTGCCAAGATGAGTGAGATGCACAGTGGACTAGATGTATGGACAAGGTATTTAAAACCCGTAAGGTATGTTGTTTATGTAAAATATTCTCAGAATTGTTATTAATGATAATGATACTGCTTTGGAGGAGAGAAGAGATCTGAAGGGGATGTGACGGTGGAGATAATAATAATAATAAAAAATAATAATAATAATGCTTTTTATAGTTCTTTCCTGTTTACATAGCACTTTTGTATATTTTATTATGTTTATTTTTCTCTGCAAGCCTTAGGGGGTTATACTGTTTATATTCTTATTATTCCCATTGTCCATATGGGGAACTGAGGCCTAAGGGAGTTAAGTGATTGACCAAAAGGCCCCACAGCTAGTAGGCAATGGAGCCAGAATTGGAACCCCAGGTTGCTGATTCCAAAGCCTCGCCTTTTCCTCTATCCTCTACTATCTCTTAAAGGAGGCAGATCTTAAGAGTACAGGGAGGAGGTTCCAGGCTTAGGGAACGTAGGGATTGTGGTTAGAAACAAGACTTCCCAGGGTATGTTTCAGGAAGGTGGAATGGGCAAGCCTGGATGGAAGGGTTGGGGGTAACACGGAGGTGAGGCTGGAGAAGTGGGCTGGGCTTGTCCGTGATGGGCTCCCAATGCCCATGGAAGGAGTCAGGACATTATTCTGAGATCATTGGGGAAGCTTTCAAGGTTTTAAGCAGAAAAGTGAACGTGTGTGTGTGTGTGTGTGTAGACACACACATATATCTGAAGATTAGTATGGAACTGATGGTAGGATATAATGGAGAGGGAGAACCTGAGGTCCTAGAACCACTTAGCAACTATTTACAAAATCTTGGTGTACAACTTGCCATGATGATTATACAGGCTCTGATATGATTTATGGGAGTAGGTGGGCAGTTAGAATTAACCCCTGGATGACCCTATAAATTCAGATGTGTGTTAAAATTCTCCATAGCACCAGAGGGCTGGCTTTCCCAGTGATTGTCCCCTGGTATCTCCGGGTCCATCCCGTAGGTTCAAGAAGAGTATTGTGTGGGCTTGAAGTTGTCTGCCTCACTGTCCCGTTTAGGCCTGGCAAAAAGAGAACCCCAGGAGGTGAAAGGAATATGTTTCTCTCATTTAAGACCTCTCTGAGCTCTAGACTTATTATTATTATTTTTAACATTTATTTATTTATTTAGGCTGCTCCAGGTCTTAGTTGCAGCATGTGAGATCTTTGTTGTGGCATGCGGGATCTTTAGTTGTGGCATGCACGTGGGATCTAGTTCCCCGACCAGGGATCGAACCTGGGCCCCCTGCATTGGGAGCACGCAGTCTTACCCACTGGACCACTGGGAAGTCCTCTAGACTTATTTTTCGAGGCCCTATCCCACATTAATATATTACAATCCTCTCAACATAATATTAAACATGCAAGTAATATCTATTTGCATTGAATATAAAAATAATCATGGTGTAAAATGAAGAGGGCCTTGATTAAGCAGTACAGAAATGAGATGTAAAAGGAAAGAGAAAACCCAAGGGTTACCCTGAAGGCAGGATCCACAAGACTTTGATGATGCTGAGTTTGAGGAGGAAAAAGGAATCAGAGGATCCTACCTTTCATCCAGCCCTCATTGCAGCCTAGAAATCTAGGGGCATGATACCTGCCCAGGAGAAATAGTGAAGGGGGGAAATAGGAATTTCGATTTTGGACAGATTGAGATTGAGATGATGGTGATATCCAGCTAAGTAGGTAGAGATAAGGATTCAAAGTTTCCATACAGGAGACATTAAGACTGAAGATGTAGGTCTGTGAGTATGAGGGTGTCACCTGTATGCAGTTGATAGTTGAACTTATTAAGGAAGCTGGGTTCTCAGAGAAAGGCTGCATGTTGAGGAGGTGAGAGGCGGAAATGAAGACAAAAAGAGTGGAAAAAAAAAAAGGTTATTCTTCAGGTAAACAAATACCTGAGTGAGATCTTGCTGGAGTCAAAAGAGCCACGTGGATCCATATTTTACTTCTGTCATTTACTGCCATAAATGGCAAGTCCCATCACCTGTCTTCGCAGCTGTGATGTTTTCTCCTTCCGCTGCAAAATCAGAAACATAATTCTGTTTCTGCCCAAGTCATGAGGATAGTGTGGGGGTCAAATGAGATACTGTCAAGACGTGGGTGTCTCCGCAGGCAGTCTCTTTCCAGCCAGTGCCAAACAGTATGCTTCAATCTCTATCAACCTTGACACAGACCTTGGCAAATAATCCACTAGCACAAAAAACATAAGTGAGCAATGCAGGCTTTACTGAAGATTTTGTAGAGCAGACTAGAAGAGGATTATATTACATCCCCTAAAGTATTCAGTTTCCATCAGCAATGACTTCCACGAAGTCCATTTTCCGTCACACTGATGCAGGTGGTTGATTTCCTTTCTTCCCCTGAGGTGTCTGCCCGACCCCTGCGGGTACTCAGTTGTTCCTCTGTTACATGGGGCCCTTTAGCTCTGCCATTGACCTGCATGCCTACTCATCTGGTTACTCAACAAAATAAAAGTCCTCAAGTAAAGAACACCACTTTTATCCTTAGCAAGTTTGGTGATCACCTATTTTTACTCACATATTCCCTTTGGGAGCTTCATCTTTATCCCACCACTATACCCTGTAGTCCCCAGCTCACACCCCACACCATCATTCCATCTCTCCCAACCCTGAGAGGAGTTCTGTCTATGAGGGTTTTCTCCAGTCTTGTTACAAAATCATTTTGTCAACACTAAAGTGATGGGAACTTCATTATTAGTGTCAGAAGAAGTCAAGGGAGGTGGTATTTTCGAGAGGGTGGTATTTTCAAGAGAGAGGATATAGTAAAAAGCTCTACAGAGAAGATGGAGAAAAGGAGGACCATGAAAAGGGCATTGGGTCAGTCAGAGAGGTGATCCTGACATTAATGTCAGCAGGATGGTGGGGGTGGAAGCTTTGAAGCCAAGGATTAAGGAGTGAGCAGGTGTTAAGGAGGAGGAAAACGTTTTCCTGATTTCCCTGGGAGCAAATCTCTCCACCAATCACTATATAAGGCACATTCAGAGGAAATGCAGATTTGGATGGAGAAAGCAGCAGCAGGGCCAAATAGAGAGGCCCAGGAAACAAGTGTAATCAAGTTCATTCCGCAGAGGGCTACTTGAGAAGAAAGGGCAGTTAATTGTGCTGATAGGAGGATCATCCCTTACCCGTTACAACTATCTAAGAGCTATGTAACAGATGAAATTTCCAAAAGCAGCAAGAAGTTCCCCAGCCAGAAACAGAAATTTCTGGGCAAAAGTCACAGGACAGGTATATTAGTGAATGATACAAATTTATATTGAATCGCCTAATTAAAAATATTGAGTGAGAATATTAGATCCAGAACTAGAGGGGAACCTTGAATATTACCTAATCTAACCCTGATGTTACAGAATCAGAAACTGAGGTTCTGGACAGGTTACCTAATTAATGCTAATTAATTAGACAGACCCCCTTCCCATTCTACTCTCAGATCCAAGAGCGCTAGTTCAGAACTCTTTCAAGTGCAATACATAAACTTCCATACTGCTGGCATTTCTTTTTTTTTTTTTTTAAATAAATGTATTTATTTATTTATTAAACTAATTACTTTATTTATTTTTGTCTGTGTTGGGTCTTCGTTTCTGTGCGAGGGCTTTCTCTAGTCACGGCGAGC
Source organism: Balaenoptera borealis (assembly GCF_965194805.1). NCBI lineage: Eukaryota > Metazoa > Chordata > Mammalia > Artiodactyla > Balaenopteridae > Balaenoptera > Balaenoptera borealis. Next base: position 948,981 of record NW_028123915.1, on the reverse strand, counting down.
GGGGGCCACTCTTCATCGCGGTGCGCAGGCCTCTCTTGTTGCGGAGCACAGTCTCCAGACGCGCAGGCTCAGTAGTTGTAGCTCACGGGCCCAGTTGCTCTGCGGCATGTGGGATCTTCCCAGACCAGGGCTCGAACCCGTGTCCCCTGCATTGGCAGGCAGACTCTCAACCACTGCGCCACCATGGAAGCCCACTGCTGGCATTTCTACACTACAATTTTGCAAAGCAAAAAGTTGATGGGGGATTATCCAGAGAAATATTTAAACTGATTTTCCTTCAATCAGTGAGGACATAGATTTATCAGTTTTACAGGTTGGAAAACTGAGGCTTGGCAAGATTAAGTGACTAGTCATACAGCTAGTAAGTGGCAGAATGGGAGCTAGAACAAGTCTGGTTTGAATCCAAGTCCAGTTTGTGCTTTCACTACAAGACAGCTGTTTCTGGCTTTGCAAGATCCTGTTAAGACACTAACGCTCTCAGAATTATACATGCTTCTCAGAATTACACGCAAACGAGGCATCCTTCTCTGAAAATATCATGGAGAGAGTGTGTGCATGGCCTGGGAACATTGTTTTCAGAGAAGAAATTCTACCAGTTAGGTCTGTCCAGTAAACTGGAGACTTTCTTATCTGGCCTCATAATCTTGACTGATGCCTGTGAGACTTAGGGTCCATGTCATTTGCCCTTTTTTGTCTAGTAGTTGTATTTTTTTTGTTGGTTTCTTCAGTGCTTAAAGCCTCATTAGAACTAAGAAACGCGTGATCAGTTACTTTTAATTTCAACTGTTGGGGTATGAAACAACATAACCTAAAAAAAAAAAAAAGATTTTATGCCCTTGGCTAGGCATAGCCCAAATGCATATTTACATTGTTAAGAGCTGCATGATAATGTAGTGACTAAGAGTGGACTTTGAGAGTCAGAATACTGAGGTTCAAATCCTGACTTCACTATTTAAACTATTTGAATTTGCGCAACTTATTCTACTTTTCTGAGCCTCAGTTTCTTCATCTGTAAAATGGGGATAATAACAATACCTAACTCATGGGGTTCTTGTGACAAATGAGTTAATAAATGCATGATAGGCTACTTTTTGAAAGTGACATGGAGTGGGTGAGGCCATGTCAACAGCAGAGCCTGAGACTTAGAAGCCAGGAACTTTCTCTAGAGAATGTACCGACCATTGCCTATGCCAGAGGGCTCTGGAAGCCAGGACAGCATCTTCTATGTTGTTCTTTCATCTCTTTTTTGTTGCTGTTTGGTAAGGCCCATCAGCTGACCACAGCCTCACTACTGGCCATCCAGCCCTCCCATTCTACCCACTACATATAGCCAATTTCCTCTCCAGATGGCCCAGAACACTCTTAAGTCACCGCCACCCCCCACCCCCCACCCCCTCATTCCACACACTCACAACAATAAAACAAGACGAGGAAGATGGAGCCTAGATACCTCAAAGCAGGGTGACCAACCTTCCTAATTTGCTTGGAATTGAAGAGATTCCTGAGACTTCAGTTTTAAAATCAGGACAATCCTGGGCAAACCCAGATAAATGTATCACCCTACCCAAAAGGTGGTTGGGGGTATGATGGCAAAGTCCTCAAACTTGACCAAGATGGGGCTAGATGGAACCAGCTTGAGATCTCTCACAAAACCAGGATGGTGATGAAATTCACATATGGAATTGCTAATTTTGAAGCTGTAATGCACAGAGCCGGTAACAGGGAGCATGCACGTATTCAATTGTTTATTCATCAAACATTCATTGAGGGCTTACTACATGCTGGGAAGATTTTAAGCACTAGGGAACAGAACAGGCAAAGTCTCTGCCCTCATGGAAACTCTATTCTAGTGTGTGTGTATGTGGGGACAGACAACAAACAAACAGATATCAAATGTCAATTAGTGATAAATTCTCTGAAGGAAAGGAAAATTAGGATAAGGAAACAGTGGCTGTGTGGGTTTGAAATGGATCAATCAGGATAAGTTTCTCTAAAGAGATGATATTTGAGCACTTAGAGGAAGAGCAAGCCAGGAGAATATCAACGGGGCACAGTATTCCAGGCAGAGGAAACAAATGCAAAGGCTCTGGGAGGGGAACTTGCCTGCACAGGAAGAGAATAAAGGCCAGTAGGGCAGGGATGAAAGGAGCCAGGGATACAGTAGCAAGGAATGAAGTGGCAGAAGCAGCTAGGGGCCAGATGCTTAGAGCCTTGCAAACTAAGGTAAGGATTTAGGGTTTTAAATGCCAGCTGTTATTATAAAGGTAACGCTATTCTTCCATATTCTCTGCTGAGCGTTGGCTCTGTTATCTGCTGTTTTTCTACTCAGCTTTGCTTCACTCTGTCAAACAAAACGTTTAGCTGCTCTTCATTTAGCAAATGGCTTATAAAGACACCGTTCCAGGCATTGGGGATTAGAAGTTGGTTCTCTCAAACAGCTTACCATCTAGTTCGGGGAGGGTGGGTGGATCACAGTATTGAAAACACGTGAAAAAATCAGCAGCCATGGACTTCCAAGGAAACAGCCGGTAACTACCGAGAAGAAAGGCGGTTTCAATTTCCCAGAGAGGTGAGGAGTTGCTTCCGGTGGGCCCCGGGGCATCATGGGAGGGGTGCGCCCCGGGGCATCATGGGAGGGGTGTGCCCCGGGGCATCATGGGAGGGGTGTGCCCCGGGGCATCATGGGAGGGGTGCGCCCCAGGGCATCATGGGAGGAGTGCGCCACCGGGGAAGGAAAGGCTGGAAGTGATTCCACCAGGGTTGGGACCAGCCTGGAGACTGTGAGGGGCCCTGGCCGGTGAGTGTACGTTTGGAGTTTGTGAGAGAGGCAGGCGTTTCTCGTCAGCTCCGCGATTCCAGAGCTTAACTGTGCGTGTGGTGGGAGGGTGTGAAGCCGGAAGTGGTGAGGGAATTCGAACCCCTGGCTCTTGACGTGACTGGGCCGCAAGGAAATTTCTGAAAAGTCTCAAGTCGCCAAATTCCATTTGAAGTTTTTCAGTACGTTTGTAGGCATTTTATTACATTGCATAGACATGTACTTATGTAATATATAGGGCTAAATCCATTTTTGGGTACTAAAAACTGTGGATATCAATAGAATTATTTTTCAGAATATACCGGAAAAAAATATGATTCTGTTGCTCCAAAGATACCACCTTTCCCATCCATCCTCTTAACAACATTTTTCATAATTTGATGGCTTCTCATTGCAGTGGCTTCTCTTGTTGCAGAGCACAGGCTCTAAGCACGTGGGCTTCAGCAGTTGTGGCTCACGGGTTCTAGAGCTCAGGCTCAGTAGTTGTGGCGCACGGGCTTAGTTGCTCCACAGCATGTGGGATCTTCCCGGACCAGGGCTCAAACCCGTGTCCCCTGCATTGGCAGGTGGATTCTTAACCACTGCGCCACCAGGGAAGTCTGGTGTTGCGTTCGTGAGGGCTGGTGGGGCCCTCTTGGGACTGGGCGGATCCTTTGTTCCATCTGCATGGGTGTCCAAGCAGGTCTCAGGACAGCCCTTGGCCTCTGAGCATCCAGGCAGGCACCCACGTTCCTCCAGCTCAGGGTAGCCTTGGCCCCTCCAGTCCCCGTGGCCAATTACTGAGCTGATTGTGTCTTTACTCTTTAAAATTAAATCACTCTCTCCAGGTGGGCGAGAAGTTTACTTGTGAACTTCCTTCCCTCTTCTCCATTCTTTGGCCACTGAATTAAGCCTGTGCTCTGTCGGTCTCAGCTTTGGTTTTGTTATTCACCTATTTGAACCAGAATGGAAAAAGGAAATGTTCCCTGTCGAGGCAGTGATTCTCAGCCAGGCTAGGGCCCGAGTAGGGTTTATATGACTTAATTTGGTAACAATGTGTAAGGGGATGGTGGTCTCTGCCTGTGGGGTGGTGGAGGGCACACCTATAGCCACAACACTGGTTCCGTGGACAGCATGGTCCCCTGTGGGCCTGGACCGTGTGCTCTCGTCCCCCCACGCCCGACACCACCTGACGGTCATGATGTGGTGACACTGGTTGCTGGGCGTCCAATCAGGAGGGACCCAGAGGCAGCTCCTGGTGCCAGACCAGACGTGTCTTTTCACGGGCCGTGGACATACTGGGTCTGAGGACTTTGCTTTGTGTCTAGAGAACAAACTGAGCCGCTAGCAGCTGATCTGTGCTGTGGATTTGAAACTCATGGGCAGGGCAAGAGCTCCCACTGGACACTGGCTCGGAAGCTTCCGCACGGGTGATGACCACGCCAGTGCTTCCTGCCTGAGCCCTCCAGGCTTCCCGCCTGCCTCCTGGGGCCCCAGATACTGGGCTGATAGGGCTCAGTGGCTGCTGGGACTTGAGGTCCAGATGCTCCCAGGTGTGGGGTAAACACGCCACTACCCACTGGAGCCTCCCTTCTCTGAGGTTCAGGAAACAGGAGGACCCACCAAACTGAGCCCATCCCTGGGCTCTGCTGCAAGTCTGCTCAGATTTGCTCTCCTGATCCTGAAGACAGACCTGCGGGAAACAGGGCCTGCGATTCCCATTCTGATGGCGTTCTGTGGAATTTCCATGGGACCCCTTTCTACCCTGTTCTGAGCAAATTACTAGTCAATCCATGCTACTGTCACCCGATGAACAGACTGGGAAGTTGAGACTCCAAGAAGCCTAGTAACCTACACAGAATCACAGATGTGGGAGCAGGAAGTGGGGTCTGTGCCCATCGCCTGCCCAGGGTGAATGAGTGCACCCAGCAGGTTCCACGTCCCCCCTCTGCGGGGACTGGCTCACAGGGCCTCCTCTTAGGCGGATTCACTTTGCAAGCCTTCCCTTCAGCAAGATTCCTGTTACAAAACCTTCCTTTCATGGGATTCATCTCACAATCCTGTATTTGGGGTCACCCGGGAAGTTTATATCACCCTGAAGCGTGTTCAGACTCACGTCACCAGACCAGCTTTCCTGGGTGATACTTACCACCTGCCCGTCCACTCCCAGCTGAGACCCAGAAGTGCCCCCTTGGGCCCCAAGGCCCACGGCTCTGCCTGGGTGCCCACTCCCCTCCTGCCTGGTCCGTCCCTCTCACGTCCCCTGCAGGGTCACCAGGAGCTCCCACTCATCCTGTGCAGGCTGTCCGCTCTGTCTTGGGGCGGCCTCCGTGGTGTCAGGTAGAAGAAACAAGAGGTACTGGTGGGGCCTCCCTCACGCAGCACAGCAGCCAGCAACCACCTGCTGACCTCGTCACTGTGGCTGGACCTAGATGGGGGTTCAGGGGGCCCGCAGTAGCTCCTGGTTCTCATCTCACCGCAGCACCGCCCACAGGGAAGTCGCTGAGCAACTCTGTGCTGGCTGCATAGAGAGGAGGCTCATTTACATGCTCCTCCCAGCAGCCCCCGGGGCTCTCGTGGGCAGACCCCTCCCAGGGTATGGAGCTCACCTGGGCAGGCACCCAGCAGCCCCCGGGGCTCTCGTGGGCAGACCCCTCCCAGGATATGGAGCTCACCTGGGCAGGCACCCAGCAGCCCCCGGGGCTCTCGTGGGCAGACCCCTCCCAGGGTATGGAGCTCACCTGGGCAGGCACCCTGCAGCCCCCGGGGCTCTCGTGGGCAGACCCCTCCCAGGGTATGGAGCTCACCTGGGCAGGCACCCAGCAGCCCCCGGGGCTCTCGTGGGCAGACCCCTCCCAGGATATGGAGCTCACCTGGGCAGGCACCCAGCAGCCCCCGGGGCTCTCGTGGGCAGGCCCCTCCCAGGATATGGAGCTCACCTGAGCAGGCACACAGCAGCCCCCGGGGCTCTCGTGGCAGACCCCTCCCAGGATATGGAGCTCACCTGGGCGGGCACCCAGCAGCCCCCGGGGCTCTCGTGGGCAGACCCCTCCCAGGGTATGGAGCTCACCTGGGCGGGCACCCAGCAGCCCCCGGGGCTCTCGTGGGCAGACCCCTCCCAGGGTATGGAGCTCACCTGGGCAGGCACCCAGCAGCCCCCGGGGCTCTCGTGGGCAGACCCCTCCCAGGATATGGAGCTCACCTGGGCAGGCACCCAGCAGCCCCCGGGGCTCTCGTGGGCAGACCCCTCCCAGGATACGGCGCTCACCTGGGCAGGCACCCGGCAGCCCCCGGGGCTCTCGTGGGCAGACCCCTCCCAGGGTATGGAGCTCACCTGGGCAGGCACCTGGCAGCCCCCGGGGCTCTCGTGGTCAGGCCCCTCCCAGGGTATGGAGCTCACCTGGGCAGGCACCCAGCAGCCCCCGGGGCTCTCGTGGTCAGGCCCCTCCCAGGGTATGGAGCTCACCTGGGCAGGCACCCGGCAGGGCTGGACACACAGGAACCGTGCACGTGGCCCTCGTTGCAGAGCACCCCAGCCCACCTGTTGGTCAGAGCTGACCCTGAGCACCTCAGAGCAGGACCTGAACTAACAAACAGCAGCTCCGACAGGTCTGTGACCCTGGGCTTCACTCTGTGCGGCCTCCCTCCGCCTGGTCTTCCGGGGGCTTCCGCTGCAGCCCGGCACCAGGCCTCTGTCTCCACCCACCACCCCTCCTCTCCCTGACTCCTGGGTTCCTCTCATTAGGAGAGGGTCTTCTTGAAGTTGTTTCCTACTCATGAGCCAGTTAAAATGATTAGAAAATCAGCCAGAGTTGTAGCCCCATGTCAATCCTGACCCTCAGGACCCCACACCTGTTCCTTGGGCCTGGCCGGCACAACAAGGCCCGTTTTCTGCAATTATGAGCCCCTGAGGGGCGAGGATTGGCTGACTTGGGCAGCCTGACCCGGCCGGCCAGCCCTCCCCAGGTGTGCCTGGGCTGAGGTCAATATAAACACCCCTCCCGGCAGCAAGATCCCCTGCAGCTGTGCCTGACGCCGTATTCTCTGCCCCGTCAGCAGTCTCGGGGCCGGGCTGGTGGGAGGGAGTGAGGGGTCACGGCCGTGAGGGTGGCCCGGTCTGAGCGGGCCTCTGCTGGAAGTTCTCCCAGGGCAGAGGTGAGGAAGCGAGAAAAGGGCAGTGGGGGCCAGGACAGGACGGGTAACTCGGGTAGGGGAATGGAAAGCTTCCAGAAGAGCAGCCGGGGCCAGGACCATCCTGTGTGACGTGCAGGAGCCCACGTAGCACGTGTGCTGTCGCTGGGGTGGCTGCAAGCCCTTTCCTCCAGCCTGTGAGGTCCTTGCACATATTCAGGCGGCTTTCCTGGGAAGGGTGGGTAAAGTTCAGGAGCAGCTGGCTTGGAGGTCAGCTAACGTTTACAAAGAGACGCCTCCGAACGGCCCAAGCCGCTTTCCAATGAGGATGCCCCTTGTGGGGGGCTGCTGGCAGCATGTGAGAAAACGCCCCGCCTCCGACCAACTTCAGAAATTTCCATCAGTGTAGCAATTATCTTGATAGGTTTTCCTCTAACTAGTGGGTTCTTAATTAGCAACATGAATGGTGACATTAAATGTCCTCAGTCAGGATTGAAATACCCCCAACATGTACAGGTGTAAGAACCTCGGGAGGCCGTGTGCAACCCGCACCTTTAGGGATGGGCTTCCTACTTGACCCCTCAACGTTGTGGTGTCCAGCCACTGATTTAGGGTTTCTGGGGGCCCAATGCTGACTCTAAGGCTGAGTGGTGGTCTCAGCATGAGCTGGCGTTTGAGAAAAGTGTGATGAAGTTAAGTCTGACTTTCTGTGACAGCTGGGGAGGGGTTTGTAAAGCACCTTGGCTTTTAGGGCAAAGGTTTGTTACTGGAACAAAGTGTCCCCCCCAAAATGGGCTGAAGCTCAAGATGTCTCTGTCCCTTTCATGTGAGAGTCCAGGGCAGGTGGGTGGCAGGGCCCAGGCTCTGTCCCCCTTGTTTCTCCTCCCTGCTTCCAGGTGAGGGCTCCAACCAGCAGGGTGGGGTGACCAGGTGGGCATCATGCCCTCCGTCCTAGGATGCAGTCTGGCCAAGGCCCTCACCACCTCCACCTCTCCCCCTTGGTAACACGAGACACTGTGCCCCAGCTGTAAGGGGTGGGAAGGCTGGGAGGTGCAGGGTAGCTGTGAACAGGAAAAAGGGAAATGGGATCTGGTGGGCAGCTGTGTGGCTCTGCTGTGAGGGTCACCTGGATGGTAGCGCACAGACTCTGGGTCCTGTGAAGCGTCGATGCTTTGTGGTTCTGGAAATCCTATAGGAGACGGTCCACAGCAGGTGAAGCTAATGCTCTCAGTGGAGGTGGTGAAGCCAAAGATCTCAGTTCAGACTGAAGGTGCCGATGTACATACAGGACAAGACCATCTTGTTTGAATGGACTTTAGGCACGTTTAACACGAATGCAGTCGTGTTAATGCCTGGCATCTTCTATCTTGTGCCTCTCCTCAGGGACCCCCTCCTCAGTTCCTGAGGATCCTGTAACTCCCGTACAGGGGGATGGAGAGTGGGCTCTGTCCAGTCTGAGCCCTGAGTTACCCTGCGTGTGAGTCTGCTCAGGACCGCCGTAACAAATACCACAGACTGGGCAGCTTGAATAACAGACCTATCATCTCCCAGTCCTGGATGCTGTCCGAGATCAAGGTGTGTGCAGGCTGGCTTCTCCTGAGGCCTCTCTCCTTGGTGCTTAGACAGCCATCTTCTCCCCAGGTCCTCACGTGGTCTCCCCCTGTGCCTATCTGTGTCCTAATCTCTTCTTGTAGGACCTCAATCCTATTGGATTAGGATCCACCCTAGTGACCTCATTTTTACCTTGATCGCCTCTTTAAAAATCCCATCTCCAAATACAGCCACATCCTGGGGTCCTGGGGGTTAGGGATTCAGCATGTGAATTTGGGGGGACGTGACTGAGCCTATCCCATCCTCCTTAGGAGCCAAGTGTGCCTCGGTCCTTCCTTCCCTCAAGTCACACGAGGTGATGTAGTGGCTCACGGAGAGGCCACTCGTGCAGAGTCTGTGTCCCAGCTGGGGAGCCCTTCTCTGCTCTCTCTGATCAGGCCGTGGCCGTGCCAGTCCCCTCCTGAGGTGAGCGGTTCTGGTGTTTCCTGCCGTGTCTCCTGGCCCGCTGAGGTGCTCATTGTCAGGGAACCCAGGAGCCAGCAGCCTCGTGAGGGTGCCGGGGACTCTCAGGGCCTTGGCAGATGTCTCTCCCAGCAGATACCCTAGCGAAAGTGGGGAAACATTTGGGGGATTACAGGTGGGGGAGAGTCACAGTCTCATTTATGCTTCAGAAAGACCACGCTGGGGTGGGATGTGAGGTGCACGGTGCGGGCAGGGAGTTTTGCCAGGGCCTGATGGAGGAACCAGGCACAGGATCGGGCTTGGGCCAGGGCTGTGGGCATAGAGGTGAATTAGTGTGGGAACTGGCCACAGACTGTTGTCGAAATCTCGGCTTCCCTGTGCAACGAGGCCGAACAGAAATACGGAGACAGAGATTTTGGAGGAAGAGAGAGATGGCTTTATTTTTCTGCCAGGCAGAAGGGAAGACACAGCCGGCTAGCGCCTCAAGAACTGGGCCCGTCCTCCTTGAGAATCAGGGAAGGTTTTATACGTGGGGCTCTCGCAGTCCGGGTTATAGGATGAGGATCAAAGTAGTGAAGGTCTTGCATTCCTCCCTTTCTTTGCATTATTTCAAAACAGTCATAGTTGGCATCAGGCCGCCCGGTAATTGGGGTCCAGCAATCTGGTAATTGCGTCCATTTGCCTCTGGTTTATCGGCCGGTGACCTTGTTTCTGAAATGCAAAGACTATAGGGGGTGATTTGTTATGAGGGGCATATAGAATGTAAGTGCTGGACATAATAAGGTTAGGGAGTATGAGGCAGGGGATGTAACTCACACAGAGTTAGGGGTGATGGGTGCCAGAGGTAAATTACATAGTGTCAAGGAGTGAGGTTAGCTTTGTACAAAAAAAAAAGTACAAATCTAGTTACTACAAATTAGTGACAAAGTAAAACAAGGAGTGATGAACTCTTTCAGGCCAGGTTATATTTCTTCTCTAGCCTGTTCGCTGTTCCCTTTGTTTTCCTTGTTCTCAGGGGAGGGAAAACTTCATTTCTATTTTTGCTGCAACAAGACTCTGGAGGAGCAGATGACAGTCAGTGGGGCACAAGGAGAGTGGGAGCCTGGGAGACCCCAGTGTTACCGAACCAAACTTGGGTCCGCTTGCCCGAGTGCAGTAAAGCCAGTCTACTGACACCGGGTGTGGTGAAGGAAAGTGCAGCTTTAACTGTAAAAGTGCCAATACAAGGAGAACAGGCGGCTTGTGCTCTATATTCCCGAACTCCCTGAAGGATTTCAGCACAGCAATGTTAAAGGCCAGTTGAAGGGGGTGGGGGTGTCACAGGGTATGGGATCAGCTGGTGCACAGTTCTCTGGTTGATGGTGAGGTAACAGACGGTTAACACTCTAAATTCTTAGGCACCAGAAGTTCTGGGGCTACCTGTTCAAGATCATCAGGTAGTTAATTTCTTCCGTTTGGTGGTGGTTTTAGCATCTGTAAAACAACTCAGGAAGAGTGCATCAGATGCTGTTATCCAGGTACTTCAGAGAGGAGCTACAGCAGAGGATGTGGGGGAGGGCTCTGTCCTGGGAAGACCCCATAGGGTCCTGCTCGGTTACACCCGGTGCGTGAGCTCAACAACCAGGGAAGGTGGGATTGATCCTGGGTGTGGGGAGCTGCAGGATCCCAGTCCCCTGAGGGCCCTGTTAGCCTCCAAGGTGAGATGGGGGTGCAGTGACTGGACAGAGGCGTCTGGCCTGCGAGAGGGGTCCAGGCTGGAAATGTCACGGGAATCATCACAGGGAGGGAGAGGAAAGGACAATGGGGGCAGGTAGGTCACAGCAGACTACGTGCAGGTGACTGCGGTCCTGTTGGAAGCAACTCAGAGCCAGAAAAGAGTGGCCGTCAGGGGCTCAGCTCCATTCTCTTGTTCCTTTGTAAAACCACTGTGTCAGAGTTTGAGACGCTGCCAGGAGACGTCTGGGGCCAGTGCTGCCATGGCTTCATCAAAGGGGTCCAGGGGGAGCACAGAACCACTGCAGACCCCGCCCATGTCCTCACTGGGAATGAATCCCATCGGGGCTCCTGGGTTCACAGACTTGAGGGAACCTCTGTCCTCAGGACTGGTCTTCCTCCTTCCTCTCACCTGTTGGTCAGAGGCCCAGGAACCCCCATCCTGGCTCCACCCCCAGGGCCTGGATTCTGGGACAGCTTAGGGGTAAGCAAGACCCTCATTCTCCTTTATCTGCCTGGGGGCGAGAATGTCTTAAACGTTGCAATTGACTGATGATGGAGGGCTGAGTTTTTCCAGCAGGTATGGGTGGAAAGATGGGGCATGGAGTTCCTGTGTCTGCAGGGTCTTCCCAGCATGAAGATCTGTGTGTTTCCCCCGGCCAGTCAACATCCTCCCAGGAAGCCCAGATCCAGGATTACGAGGGCAGAGGCTCTCCCCTTGCTTATCTGTAACTTCCCACTCCCACAGCAAGGAGCCTGGCTCCCACCATCTGCCAGTTATGTATGCATTGCTCCTTTCCAGGTTACACGTGCAGAGGTTCCAGAATTGTTAGCTACTACACCCTGGAAAGGACTTCGTAAAATAAAGCCCACTGTATATGTACGGTCCAGTTTGCCTTCAGTCTACAGATTCCATTCATTTCCAAAGGTAACTTAGGTCAGCACCTTTGATCCCATCCCCTACAGTGAGTTGTTTCCATATATTTCTAATACAGTTAGACTCTCTCACATTATGTATTCCATCCTGCCACACTCCTACATCCCAAATAACTAAATTTGAATAGATTATGATTGGTCCCTTGGGCTATACACGTCTGTGGGCTTAGACAAATGCACAGTGACAGGTATCCATCCTAGAGTGTCACATGGAACGCTTCACACCCCCACCCCATGATCTGCTTATCATCTGTGTAGCTTTGCCTTTCCCAGAATGTCACCAATGGGGTCATACTGTGTGCAGCCTCCTCAGCCTGGATGCTTTCACGTAGCAGTATATACTGAGGATTTATCCATGTCTTTCCATGGGCTGATGGTGCATTCCTTCCTGCTGAGTAGTAGTCCACTGCACGTGTATGGGCGGAAAGACAATTTCCCTCTACTTTTCTAGGTTCTTGGTTGAGGCCCCCCTGCCCCTGAAATAAAAGACAGATTACCAGGAGAAAAGCAGAAGTTTAATTACATGTATACCTTCTGAATACAGGGGGGATAGCAAGGAAAACTGAGTCACTCCCTGAAATGGCCAAAACCATCCCCTTAAATACCGTCTTCAGCTAAAAACAGAAGAAAGATGCTGGGGAAGGGGGGGAAGGCCAGTTTTGGCAGGTTATCCTGCAAAGCACAGTAAACAAGGGTATGAGTGTTTGCACATTTAAGTCAGGACTTCTCCAGTGAAAAGAGTTACTTAAGATTTAATTATCCTTCTATTTTTAGTGCAAAGAGGGACATACCCTTATAAATGGAGACTTCTCTATTGTAAATGTCCTTCATAAAATGGCAATCTCTGTTTTCTGAGATTGTTTTTTAGAATAAATTTATTATTTTATTTTTGGCTGCATTGGGTCTTCGTTGCTGCATGCAGGCGTTTCTCTGGTTGTGGCGAGCAGGGGCTACTCTTCATTGTGGTGCGCAGGCTTCTCATTGTGGTGGCCTTTCTTGTCATGGAGCACAGGCTCTAGGTGTGCAGGCTTCAGTAGTTGTGGCACACGGGCTCAGTAGTTGTGGCTCGCGGGCTCTAGAGCACAGGCTCAGTAGTTGTGGCGCACGGGCTTAGTTGCTCCACGGCATGTGGGATCTTCCCGGACCAGGGCTCGAGCCCGTGTTCCCTGCATTGGCAGGCAGACTCTTAACCACTGAGCCGCCAAGGAGGCCCTTTTTTTTTTTTTTCAAAGCAGACCAATAATCCTTTTGCCAGAGAGACATATTTTGGGGTGGCATATTCTACTCGCCTTGACATGGATATACCCCAATTTGCTTACGCATTCATCTTTTGAAGGATATCCTGATTTCTTCAAGTTTTTAGCCATTATGAAAGTGCTGTTGTGCATAATTGCATCCTCGTTTGCATTTGGACATAGATTTTCAAAGCAGTTGCCTAAATGCTGGAAGCATGATTGTTGGATCCCAACGTGAGACTTGTTTAGCTGTGGAAAAAACTGCCAAATTGTCTTACAAAGTGGCTGCACATGCCTCCCCGCAGCTATGAGGGAGAGCTCCTTTTGTTCCTCACCCTCTAGCCATTGGTATTGTCATATTTTTGGAGCTTAGCAGTGCTAATAGGTGTGCTGTGATATCTCATGATTTTAATTTGTAATTCCCTAATGGTATATGATGTTGAGCTTGTTTCTGTATGACTTTTACTCTCTGTATATCTTTTTTGGTGGGATGTCTGTTCAGATCATGCTGTTCACGTTCACGCTGAGAGGAGCCCTGTCTCCTCAGGACCCGCTGGGGCTTTGGCTTCTGGGACACGCGGGGCTGAGTCTACACTGATGGCCGGGCTTCGGGACAAGCCGGGGTCAAGTCCACACTAACGGAAGCCGGGTCTCCTCAGGACCCCCTGGGGCTTCAGCTTTGGGACACTGTGGGGTCCAGTTCATGCTGACAGGAGCCTGGTCTCCTCAGGACCTGCCGGGAAGTGACGCCGCTGAGGGAAAAGGTGAGGAAAAGTGGGCAGAAGGTTCCTGTACGTGGCTGACCGCCGAGGGTGTCTGTCTTCAGAGGAGCCAGGAGAGGAGGGGCTTGATGTGGAAAACTGGGTTTTTGGCCCCTTTTGTGTGTGGTGTAGACAGGGTGCAGTGTTGTTCTTTGGCGTGTGGCGTCCGGTTTCCCAGCACCGTTTATTGAGGGGACTGTCCTTTCCCTGGTGTATGTTCTTGGCTCCTTTCTTGTGAATTAACTGATCACATACCTGTAGGTTGATTCCTGGGCTCTCTGCTCTGTTCCTCTGGTCTGTGAGCCTGTTTTTGTGCCAATTCCACACTTTTTTGGGACTGTAGCATCGTAATGAAGTGTGAAGTCAGGGAGCGAGATGCCTCCAGCCCGTTCTCCTTCCTCAGGGTCGCTTTAGCTCTTCTGGGTCCTTTGTGGTTCCACACACATCTTAAGATTGTTTGTTCTGTTTCTACGGAAAATGTCATTGCACTTTTGGTAGGGATTGCATTGAATGTGTACATTAATTTGGCTAGGAGGCATATTTTTTTAAAATTATTTTTTTATTTATTTATGGCTGTGTTGGGTCCTCATTTCTGTGCGAGGGCTCTCTCCAGTTGCGGCAAGCGGGGGCCACCCTTCATCGCGGTGCACAGGCCTCTTCACCATCGTGGCCTCTCTTGTTGCGGAGCACAGGCTCCAGACGCGCAGGCTCAGTAATTTTGGTTCACGGGCCTAGTTGCTCCGCGGCATGTGGGATCCCCCCAGACCAGGGCTCGAACCCGTGTCCCCTGCACCAGCAGGCAAACTCTCAACCAATGCGCCACCAGGGAAGCCCGGCATATTTTTTTTTAATTAAAAAAAAATTTCGGGCCACACCATGTGGCATGCAGGATGCGGGATCTTAGTTCCCCAGCCAGGGATCGAACCCGTGCCCCCTGCAGTGGGAGCGCAGAGTCCCAACCCCTGGACGGCCAGGGAAGTCCCACCTTAGAATGCATATTTTCACACTATTCTTTTTACCCATGAGCACGGGGTATCTTTCCATTTATTTTTGTCTGTTCGGTTTCCTTTATCAGTGTCTTCCAGTTTTCAGTGTGCAGGTCCTTCACGTCTTTGGTTAAATTTACTCCTGGTTATCTTTTTGGATACAATTGTAAGTGGGATTTTTTTTTAAATTCTTTTTCTGATGGTTCATTATCAGTGTGTAGAATCACAAATGATTTTTGTGCATTGATTTTTCTTTTCTTGTATCCTGCAGCTTTACTGAATTCACTTTTTAGTTGTAACAGTTTTTTGGTGGTTGAATGTGGAAAACTAGAATTCAGAAATGCCACTGTTTCAGCTACATCCACGTCACCCACAGCACCCAGGACATAGTGGCTCCCAATGTAATCTTCCCACGGTGCTTCTCATAGTATGTGGACTCCTACAAGGGTGATTGGTGTCCCCACTGCGGGTGAGCTGGATCTGGGTAGGGCTTGGCCTCTTTAACAGAGTTTGATGTCTGTATTTCTGGCGTGCTATGACATGGTTGTTTTGATAAGTACTTTATTTTCTAGTAAATTTCAAGTGTATAAAATATTTTAAATAGCAGTATCAAGTTTTCCACATTCACAAAATACTCCAGTTTATTTTACCCTGTGAGAGTGGGAGGACCGCTCTCCCAGAGAACCAGCACATAACCCCCAAATGAGGAATAATTATGGTTTCCACATTATAATCCTATCCACAGACCTGCTTCAACTTTCACCAGCTGCCCCAGCTTTGTGGAAATGTATTTTCCCATTCGAATACAGTTTTCTTTTCCTAGAACCATCACTGGGGCTTTTCCTCACTTTAAAAACCTTGCTGGATGTAAAGTGTACAAGATGAGCATGATCTGGGTGGTTTTTCTGTGTGGCTTCTTTCACTTAGGATGTTTTCAGTGTTTATCCACATTGTAACATTGATCATTATTTCATTCATTTTTTCCATCGTGATTAAAAACACATAACATTTACCATTTAAACCATTTTTTTTAAAGCTTTTTAAAAAAATGTATTTTATTTTTTATTTTGTGGCTGTGTCGGGTGTTTGTTGCTGTGTGCAGGCTTTCTCTAGTTGCGGCGAGAGGGGGCTACTCTTCGTTGCCGTGTGCAGACTTCTCATTGCAGTGGCTTCTCTTGTTGTGGAGCACGGGCTCTAGGTGCATGGGCTTCAGTAGTTGTGGCACAAGGGCTCAGTAGCTGTGGCTCGTGGGCTTAGTTGCTCTGCGGCATGCGGGATCTTCCAGGACCAGCGCTTGAACCCATGTCCCCTGCATTGGCAGGCGGATTCTTAACCACTGTACCACGAGGGAAGCCCCATTTAAACCATTTTTAAGTATACAGTTCTATGGCATTAACTACATTCACATTGTTGTAAAAATATCCTCACCATCCTTCTCCAGAACTTTATTTTCCCCATGTGAAACCGTAGCCATTAAACACTAACTCACCTCAACCCCTGGCAACCTTATTCTACTTTGTCTTTGAATTTGACTTATCTGGATACCTCATACTAGTGGAATCATAGAACGTTTGTCCTTTTTGTGTCTGGCTTGTTTCACTTAGCATAATGACGTCAAGGTTCATCCACATTGTAGCATGTGTGAGAATTACCTTAGTTTTAAAGGTTGAATCATATCCCATTGTGTATATACTACACTGTACTTATCCATTCATCTGTTGAAGGATGTGTTGTGTTGCTTCCACCTTTTGGCTATTGTGAATAATGTTGCTATGAATATGGGGTACAAATATCTGTTCCAGTCCTTGCTTTCTAATATTTTGTGTGTACACCCTGGAGCGGAATCAAGGGCTCATACACTTTCCATGTTTTTGAGGAGCCACCATAGAGTTTTCTACAGCGACTGTATCATTTTACTTTATTCCTTTATATGACAGAATAATGCAGCTTATGGATCTACCTTATTTTGCTTATCCATTTACCTGCTGATGGACATTTAAATCTTTTCTACCTTGAGCTATTGTGAACAGTGCTGCTATGAATAATTGGTGTACAAGGTTTTGTTTGAACACCTGTTTTCCATTTTTTGGGTATATATCTAGGAGTGGAGTTGTTGAACCACATGGTAATTATATTTTATATTTTTGAGTAAATGCTAAAGTTTTGTACACATAGACTGCACCATTGTACATCTCCACAAGTAACTTTTAAGGGTTTCAATTTCTCTACATTGTTGCCAACATTTGTTACTTTTATTTATATATTTTAAAATTTATTTTAAAATTTATTTTTATTCTAGTGTGTGTGAAGGGGCATCACACTGTGGCTTTAATTTGCATTTTCATCATGACTACTGATGTTTGACATCTTTTCATGTCCTTGTTGCCCATTTGTATGTCTTGCCTGGAGAGCAGTCCATGCAAGTCATTTGTCTGTTTCAAAAATTTTATTGTTTGTCTTTTTGTTGATGAGTTGTAAAAGCCCTGGGTATATCCTAGGTAAAGAGTCTTATCAGATATATAATGTGCCAATATTGTCTTCCATTCTGTGGGCTGTCTTTTTACTTTCTGGATAACCTCTTTTGATGCACAAAGGTTTGTAATTCTGAGGAAATCCAATTTATCTATTTTTTTCTTTCATTTCTTATGCTTTACTGTCAAATCTAAGAAACCATTGCTAAATTCATGGTCAGGAAGATTTAATTCCTTGGTTTATTTGAGAGTTCATAGAGTCATCCCTCGGTACCCACTAGGCCAGGCTTTAGGCCTGGGGTTGAGTCAGTGTGAGGGTTCAGGGGTCATGGTTTAGGGTTATCGGTCATTGTTGGAGAGTCATGGTTGGAGAGTTATGGTAGAGGGTTGTGGTTAAAGGGTCAGGGGCGAGGGTCTGGGGCTAGGGTTGTAAGGGGGTTAAGATTAGAGGTTAGGGTTCTTAGGGTAAAGGTTAGAGTTAGCTTTAAGCACAGTTGACCCTCATTGCCTTCCCCTCTCCTTCTCTCTGAAGCCTCCAGAAGGGATAGGACTTGCCCAGGGTCAAACAGGAGTCAGGGAGCTGAGGTCAGTAACTGTTTTTCTGGCCTCCCTTCCCCCAGTCCTGGGCTCTGAGAGAAGAATGAAATGTCTGTTCTTGTCTCGGACTGTTTCTTATCCAACTCAACCTCTGTCAAGGATTAGGGAGGGTGTCAGAAGTCATGCATGGTTTCCTTCTGCCCTCCCACCTGGGAAGGGTGATGCCGGCCCTACTCTGCCTGGGCAGCCCCAGGTTCCAGCACAGCCCAGACAGCAGGGCACTCAGTGGGCATGTGTGGATTTATACAGGACTGGGTGCAGTGACCTGCCAGCCCCCAGATGCTGCCTTCTTAAGGGCTGGTGGGGCCCTCCTGGCACTGGAGGCATCCTTTGTCCCATCTGAGTGGGCAGGAATAGATGATCACGTCTCAGGCAGGACAGCCCTTGACCTCTGACAATCCAGGTAGGCATCTGTGTTCCTCTAGCTCAGTCCAGCCTGGGCATCGTCAGGCCCTCATGTACAGTTACGGAGCTGACCAGGATGCCGGGCAATTCAAGAACTACCTGGTCAGTGTAGACATTCCTTTGAGAAGTTTCAACTACCAACATGCATGTGGTTGAGAAAAAGGCCTCCCGCTCACAGCCTCATAGGCTGCCAAGAGAAGTAATAATCCTCTAAACATCGGAGTGTGTCCCTGACACAACAACCATACAGCAGACCATGGCCCTGCAATCCTTTGTCCTGTCAGTTGTTAGAAACATTTTTTTTTTAATTTAATTTTTATTTATTTATTTATGGCTGTGTTGGGTCTTCGTTTCTGTGCGAGGGCTTTCTCTAGTTGTGGCAAGTGGGGGCCACTCTTCATTGCGGTGCACGGGCCTCTCATTATCGTGGCCTCCCTTGTTGCGGAGCACAGGGTCCAGATGCGCAGACTCAGTAGTGGTGGCTCACGGGCCCAGTTGCTCCGCGGCATGTGGGATCTTCCCAAACCAGGGCTCGAACCTGTGTCCCCTGCATTGGCAGGCAGATTCTAAACCACTGCGCCACCAGGGAAGCCCCCGTTAGAAACTTTTGACATTCATAGTCATTAAGAATCAAAGATATGGAGGCAACTGGACCTCCCAATGGAAGGTTCACAGTGACACTGCATTGTCCTGGAGAGCCATATGCATCCATGTGGCCTCTGGAAAGCCTGCCAGTTATGGGTGCCATGGCTTGGAATAATCCTTGAGCCTCCCATTACATCATTGCACAAGAGTTTCCTTACCACCCTAGCATTTGGTTTCTTCCTCTTAGTAAAGGAGAGCGAAGAAACTGGAAAAGGAGCAGTATTGTTTTTCAGGGATGGGCAATTAATATGGCCAGGGAGATGGCATAACTCAAGGGCTCCCACCTCTCAGGGGCAGGAATGAGGTCCGTGTGTCTTCTGAGGGCACATGGGCTTTTCTGGGCACGCCTCTGAGATGTGAGGACCTGATGCCCAAGGAAAGAGACTTGACTTGACCACCACCAACGATCCTGACTTTTCAGTAAGTGAAAGAACTTCTTGCAGTCTTGGGAGGACAGTAAGAGCACTGGATGTGTAGCTGCAGCCCCTGACCCTGAGTGAACCCCTTTCTTCCTTTTGTGTCAGATTCTGTGCTGTGCAGTGATCAGTCATTGACTTAGAATCTGTTGCTTTCTGCCAGCCAGCATCTGTTCTGAGGCCTAAGTGCCTCAGTTTTCCTTTGGGAATTACATCTCACCTGCTTCCAGTCCAAACGGTTGAAGAAGGATGAGCCCATGTTCCACCCAGCTCGAAGATGGGTTTACAGCCCACATCTAGCCAGTCCCATTTTCCATCTTCTGGTGATGGGCCAAGGATGAGAATGCAACCCAAGCCAGATCAAAGGCACTTAAAACCATGACTTTCTTGGAATCCAAGAAAAGGAGAAACTCTTTCTCAGATAATGGATGGTGAGTGGTTGTCAGCCTAGAATTGCTGTTGGTCCAAGGGCAGTGAGAGAGCCTGTGCCTGTGAATGGGGTCCCCCAAAGGCACTGAGCAGGACAAAGTTTTGGAGAGAAGCAAGGTCACACTGAGACAGTGTGAGCCACTGGACCTGCCAGGTCCAAACCCATTCTTCAACTTGCCACTTGCAAGTATTAATTTATTTCTACCCTTACAATAAATACTAATTTATTTTACTTCAGTAAGTGTGTCCAGTCGCTGGGAAAAGAAAAAGTCCTGGTTGATACATCTGAATCAATAATCCCTGATCCTTCCTCAGGTGTCCTCACTGGGTAGGCGTGGCTGGGGGAGATGAAGACACTGGGTGGGGTCAGATACTAGGGGAGCTGCCAAACAGCTCTGTCCCTGTTCCTTCCCTGTCCCGGGAGAGGGAAACCCTGGAACAGTGATAGGATAACCAGTATGGGGAAGAGGTTCCTCAGTGATTAATTGGTCTTTTTGTATTTTCCTTAATTTAGGGTTCATTTTGGTAATGTGTTTTTTACAAAGAAATCCCCCTTTTCCTCTAGATTTCCAGTTTGTTACAGTAGGTTTCTCTTATTTGACTTTTAATCTTTCCTGTCTAATTTTCTACAGAATCATGACAAATAATGAACAAATATTGATACTTTATTATTAAGTGAAGTCCCTATTCACGTTCCCTTTGTTATACCTTTCCTTGTTCCAGGATCTCAAAGGACATGGGGCCATCATGTCTGTTTAGTCTCTTCTGGGCTTTGACAGTTGCTCAGACTCTCCTTGTTTCCATGACCTTGCCAGTGTGGAGGAGGACTGGTCAGATATTTTATAGACTGCCGGGCACTGGGATTTGCTTGGTGGTTTTGTCGTGGTTAGACTTGGCTTTGAAAAAGCAGACCACAGAGGTGAAGTGCTTCCTCTTCACTATATATCAAGAGGACAGGCTCTTAAGGAAACTTCTCACTTATATTCTTAACTTTGGTCACCTAGCTGAAGTAGTGTGTGTCAAGTTTTCCCACAGTGAGGTTAATTTTTTCCCCATGTCCATCCTGTGTGCCTTATTTAGGAGGAAGTCATAATGCAGAACCCACACTTGAGGAGAGAGGGGTTAGC
Source organism: Balaenoptera borealis (assembly GCF_965194805.1). Lineage (NCBI taxonomy): Eukaryota > Metazoa > Chordata > Mammalia > Artiodactyla > Balaenopteridae > Balaenoptera > Balaenoptera borealis. The sequence goes on along the minus strand of NW_028123915.1, from coordinate 928,322 downwards.
TTCACATCCTTGATGGACAGCTGAGTGGCTATATACATTGCTTAGAAGCTTTCTGCATAGGAGATTTCTATTTAACACCATTCATCAAAAACTATGTAATTTATTTTTACCAGTTTGGACACGTGAATAATTACTGTCAACTTTTGGTTATAATCCAGCACTACATTATTAGACTGCTTACTTAATTCTTGCTTTGGCTGTTGAGCACTTTTTCCATTTGTTCCTGTTTTCATTTTACATAATTTTTCTTTTGTGGGTTTTAAAATTTTTTGGTACTTCTTTACTTTCTGATATTTTAAGATTATCCTGCTTCCTATATTTACTGTCTCAGTCCTAGCATCAGCCCTTTCTTCAAAGAGCCCTTGTTCCTTTTATTAGAGAATGGTATTAAAAACTTACACATGGGAGCTAAATATGCTCAGCTGACAGTACATGGAAATATGTGCATGTATCCCAGCCTATGCATATACCCATAATTATAAAGATTTCCATGTGGAACTATGTGTAGGCTAAAGATAGTTTATACTGATATCTCTAAGCGGATCTGTTATGACATGGATATTGTAACCTTCTCCCTTTGTTTGACTGTAACATCCCACTGCAGTGGTAAGAAACCTGGCTTCCACCATTTGTCATTTATTAAATTCAGTGCTTGTTCCATTCGATTACTGATATAGTAGTTTCGGTACTGTTAGCTACTACCCCTCATGGAAAGATCATAGAGTCCACTGTGTATGTATGGCACATTTTGTCTTTGGCCTGCAGATTCTGTACATTTCCAAAGTTAACTTAGGTCAGCCCATTTGTCCCACTACCAACAGTGAGTTTTTTCATACATTTCTGAATCAGTTAGATTCTTTGTTACTTTCTGTATTCCAGTCTTTGACACTCCCATATCCTAAGTAGCTAAGTTTGAATAGATTGTAAATTACTTGTTGGGTTGTAAAAATCTGTGGGTGTAGACAAATGCATAGTGACAGGTATTCACCACTAAAGTATCATATGGACTATTTCAACCACATAGTCCATAAACTGTTTACCATTGTCAGTTTTGCCTTTTCTAGAATGTCATATAAATGAGGTCATACAGTGTGTAGCACTTCAGACTGGATTCTTTCACTTAGCAATGTAAGTGTTAGATGCATCCTTTTTTTTTTTTTTTTTTGCACGGGTTGATGGTCCATTCCTTTATTATCTCTGAATACTATTGCATTGCATGTATATGAGAGGAAAAATAGTTTTCCCTCTACACTTCTATGTTCTTTATTGAGATCTCCCTTGTAATGAAAAAGAGACGAACTGGAGAAAACAATCAGAAGTTTAATATATACCATGAGTACCTCCTGTATACTTAAAAGATACCCAGGAAAACTGAGTCACTCCTTGAAATGGCCCAAGCCATTACCTTAAATGCTATCTTCTGCTGAGAACAAAAGAAAGATGTTAGGGAATGGAGGAAGCCATTTAAGGGATGTTATTAGTCAAAGCCCAGTAAACAAGGGTATGGTTGTTACACAGATTTACATCCAGGCCTATTTCATTGACAAGCTTTTTTTTTTTTTAAACATTTATTTATTTGGCTGTGCCGGGTCTCAGTTGCGGCCTGCGGAATCTTCACTTGCGGCATGCGGGCTCTTAATTGCAGCATGCAGGATCTAGTTCCCTGACCAGGGATTGAACCCTGGTCCCCTGCATTGGGAGCATAGAGTCTTAACCACTGGACCAGCAGGGAAGTCCCAACAAGCTTTTCTTGATATTTAGCCATCATTCAATTCCTGGTCCAGAGAGGGACATACCCTTACAAATTATTATCCTTAATAAATGTAAATTTACCTCCTAAAAGGGCATTTTCTACTTGGTTTTGAAAGATTCTCCTGGGTCTGCTGTTTCTTAAATTAATCAGTCCAAAATAATCCTTTTGTCAAATGGGCATATTTTGGGGTGGTGTATTCTTCTCCCCTTGACATGTATGTGCCCTAATTTGCTTATGAATTCATCTACAGAAGGACATCCTGATATCTTTTTAGCCATTATGAATAGAGCTGCTGTGCATTACTTGATGCTAGTTTTGGTTTGAACACAGTTTTTCAAAGCAGTTGTCTAAATACAAGAGGTACACTTCTTGGATCCTAAGGTGAGACTTTTTAGATTTGGAAAATACTGCCAAACTGTCTTCCAAAGTTGGTTGTACGTGCATTCCACCAGCATCTTCAGTATATTCTTGTATGCTTATTTACTGCCTGTTTATCTTCTTGGGCCAGGTGTGTGTTTCAATCTTTACCAAATTTTAATGGCGTTGTTGGCGTAATTTGAGTACAAATCCTTTATCAGATATGTGTTTTGGAAATAGTTTCTTGCAGTTTGTGGTTTGTCTTCCGGTTTTCTGAATAAGGTCACCAGACCCAAAGTCATGTAGATTATCTCTTTTTTTTCTAGGACTTTTATAGTTTGGTAATTTAAATTTGTCTATGGGCAATTTTGAGTGAATTTTGGTTTAAGTTGTAAAGTTTGTGTCTACATTCATTTCATTATATATGGTTTGTAATTAATTGCTCCTTAACCATCTTTTGAGAAGACACAGTGAGATACTTGGCTCCATTTCAGTTTGGATTTCCAAACTTAGTATATACAGCAGAACTGCCTTCCGGATGAGGCCGCTGGGTTTGTGAGTGCGGCTCTCCCGGCACTTCTCTGACGTCCCACAGGGGGCGCCGAACCCACCTGTCTGACCCTGGGGGCACAGGTGCACCCTGCCCACAGACTTTGCTCCGTGACAAGCAGACAGGAGCTTTGTCTCCTGTCAGGGCTTAGGTTTCTGGACCATGAGGCATTGTCCACACTGACAGCAGCTGGGTTTTCTCAGGAACCACTGGTGAGGAGACTCCACAAGAGGAAAAAATGAGCAAGTGTGGAGAATCTTCCTGTGCAGCTGACTGCTGGGTGGGTGGGGCGCATCTTCAGGGGCCTCAGGAGAGAAAGGGTTTAATGTGGAATACTGTGCACTTTAGTTAGTTTTATGTGCCGTGTAGATGGTGACCAGTGTCGTTCTTTGGAGTCTGGTGTCTAGTTTTCCTGGCACTGTTTGTTGATGGCTTTGGGTAGAATAAACATTTTAATAGTAGTAATTTTTCTGATGCATGAGCATGGAATATTGTTTTCTATTGTGTGTTCAGTTTCTTTATCAATGCTTTATAGTTTTCTGAGTATAGATCTTTCATGTCCTTGGTTAAATTTATTGCTAAATAGTTTGTTCTCTTTGATGGAATTGTAAATGGGATTGTTTTCTTAATTTTTCTTGCTGGTGGTTCATTATTAGTGTATAGAAACAAAACTGATTTGTGTATATTGATTCCATATTTTGCAACCTTACTGAATTTATTTTTTAACATATTTTTTGAAGTAATGTGAAAAATTGAAATACTAAAATCTCAATGTCTACTGCACCCCAGGTAATCCACAGGATCCAAGACATGGTAGCTACTAATGTACTCTTCCCACGGTGGCTCTTAATACCATGCGGACTCCTACAAGGGAAATAAGTATCACAACTTTGGTTGAACTTGGTCTGGGTGAGTCTTGGCCTCTATAACAAAATTTGATGTCTGTCTTATCTGATTTTCTGGCATGATACTGACATGGTTGTCTAGAAAAGTAATTTACTTTCTAGTAATTTAAAATGTACAGAAAAGTTGCAATAATGGCAAAAAGTACTCACATTTGCCACGTCACACAAAATGCTCAGTGTGTTTTGCCCAAGGAACCAGCACATAACCGCTTAATGAGGAAATCCTGATGTCCACATTATAATTTAATACTCAGCCCCACTTCAACTTTCACCTGCTGTCCCAACTGTATGAAAATGTCTTTTTCCATCCTGATCCAGTTTTCTTTTTCTGGAACCATTACTGAGTTTCCCCCTCATTTGGACAACCTTGATGGATTTGAAGCAGACAAGATGAGTATGGGATCTAGGTGGCCTTTTCTGTATGGCTTTTTTCACTAAGAATGTTTTTAATGTTCATTTTTGTAACAAATATAAACGCTACACTTTTTTTTTCTTTGTCCTTAGAAATACAAAACGTGACTTTAGCATTTAATTCACTTTACGTATACAGTTTTGTGGTATTAACTACCTTCATATAGTTGCACAAACAAGTTAACTAACATGTGTACCTCCTGTGTGCATGGCAGATTCCCAGGAAACTGAGTAACACCCTGAAACGGCCCAAGACATCACCTTAAACACCGTCTTTATCTAAAAGGAAAAAAAAGGAAGGCTATAGTTGTTTCTGTCTGCATTCATTTGATTGTATATGGTTTCCAATTGATGTTGTATAACTAGTTGTGGACAAGTCATGGGATAGGTGGCTTCATTTCAGTTTGAATTTCCAAATTTCGTGGATTCTGCAGGCTTGATACAAGGTATACAAACATCATATTGGATCAGGACATCCCATGGTGTAACTGATATTCATGGTTTGTTAAACAGTTAAAGTTCTGTGTGATATGAGTTCATCCTGGAGTAATCCAGGTTAGTTTCTGTTATACATTTGTCCCAGGATGAAAGGACAAGAGAAATAAGGCCTGATTTATAAAAGTGCCTTCAAACTAATTGATACTGAAGTATAGTTGACCTACAATGTGGTGTTAATTTCTACTGTACAGCAAAGTGATTCCTATATACATACATACATATATACATATTTTTCATATTCTTTTCCATTATGGTTTATTACAGGGTATTGAATACAGTTCCCTGTGCTGTACAGTAAGACCTTGTTTATCCATCCTATATATAATAATTTGCATCTACTAATCCCAAACTCCCGATCCATCCCTCTCCCCTGTCTTCCCCTTGACAACCACAAGTCTGTTTTCTATATTTGAGAGTCTGTTTTTGTTCTGTAGATAGGTTCATTTGGGTCTCATTTTATAATCCATATATAAGTGATATCATATGGTATTTGTCGTTCTCTGTCTGACTTACTTCACTTTGTATGATAATCTCTAGGTCCATCCATGCAGCTGCAGATGGCATTATTTCATTCTGTTTTATGGCTGAGTAATATTCCATTGTATATATGTACCACATCTTCTATATCCGTTCATCTGCTGAGGGACACTCAGGTTGCTTCCATGTCTTGGCTGTTGTGCATAGTGCTGCTGTGAATGCTGGGGTGCGTGTATCTTTTCAAATTATACTTTTGTCTGGATGTGTGCCCAGGAGTGGGGTTGCTGGTTCATATGGTAATTCTAGTTTTAGTGTTTGAGGAACCTCCATACTGTTCTCCATAGTGGCTGCATCAATTTACATTCCCACCAGTAGTGTAAGAGGGTTCCCTTTTCTCCACACCCCCTCGAGCATTTATTTCTAGACACTTTAATGATGGCCATTCTGACCACTATGAGGTGATAACTCACTGTAGTTTTGATTTGCATTCTCTAATAATTAGCGACGTGGAGCATCTTTTCATGTGCCTATTGGCCATCTGTATGTCTTTGCAGAAATGTCTATTTAGACCTTCTGCCTGTTTTTTGATTTTTTTTCTTTTTTGAGTTGTATGAGCTGTTTGTATATTTTAGAATGAGGCCCTTGTTGGTTGCATCATTTGCGTGTATTTTCTCCCAAACAGTTAGCACAGGTTCTGGAACGACTGGATACCCACATGCAGAAGAATAAACTTGGACCCTTACCTCCCCTCACCCTGTACACAAAAATCAACGCAAAATGGACCAAAGGCCTAGATGCAAGAACCAAAATTATAAAACTCGTAGAAGAAAACATGAGAGTAAATCTTCATGACCTTGGATTTAGTCATGATTTCTTAGATCTGCTACCAAAAGCACAAGCAACAAAAGACAAAATAGATGAATTGGACTTCCTCAAAATGAAAAACAGTTGTGTATAAAAGGAGCAAGGAATAAGATAATCCACCATCAAAAATGGCACAAAATGTTTGCAAACCATGTATCTGATAAAGGACTGTAGCCCACCAGCCAAGCCCCCGGTGGTCCAGTGGAGTGTCTGTGTGGCCCCTCCCGTCCTCGGTGATCAGGGGCTCTCAGGCCCCACAGCACCCGAGGGGTGGACACTGGTCATCTTCTGCACCCTCAAGGAGTGAGCGCTGGATTGTCTTGAGCCCAGACGCACTCCCATTACTTCCCTCAAAGGCTGACGGCTTCAGCATGCCTCCAGAAGGACACAGAGTATTTTCAAGTCTTTAAGAACCAAGAGAACCGTCTTCACTTTTCTGAAAAGGGCATCTTATTTCACAGCATGACCATTTTCAACCTGGCTCTCAGGGGTGCCCTCCCACCTTCTTTATTTCTCTGAGAGTGGCCATGGTGGTTTGGCTGTCCCCAATCCCCACACCAGGTGACAAGGCCGGTGGGGCCAGATCCTGGTGGTCCTTAGCTTCATTGGAGACTAACCCAGACTCTCAGCATCCTGCTTCTCCCCATCGCCAATCCTCATCTCCTCCCCTCTCTCTTTTCCTCTTGCTTTTCAGTCTCAGATTTACCTGATGGTCACCACTCACAGTTCCCGTAGAGCCCAGAGATTTCTCCTTGATGGAAAGGTTCTGGAAAATCAGAGGGATAAATAAAGAATGCAGCTGATTCCCGCCTTGTGCTGACGCCCAAGAGGGTGAGGAGAGTGAGTGTTTTCTCATTAGAATTTTAAATCCTCCAAGTAATAGATCATTTGGGGGGGGCATCCGATATCTTCCTGCTCATTCTAATAATGTCATTCCTGAATTTTAATGTGGTAAATAATTTAAATCATAAATATGCTGAGGGGGAGATCCATTTACAAAATGTTAGAGGTAACTCCACGGGATTTACAACAAACAAGGACACAGAACCCTGTGTCCAGACACTGGCTGAGAGATTCCTACCCTGAGCCGCAGTCCCCTGGAGGGCGGAGTGGCCATGACTCTCCTCCCGCAGGTGAGCCTACACAGGCACATCCCACGTGGGACCACTGCATCACAGAATCTTAGAGTGGCCAATGGCAGGCAGCTGGCTAGAGATGCGGACAAGAGAAAACTGCCCAGCAGCCTGGGACAACCCCGGGGTGAGGCCTTAGGAAGGGCCAGTGTCAGAGCCTCAGAGATAACTTGAAGAGAGTTCAGGCTGTTAGGGACATCATCAGAGATGTACTTAGGGACATATTCAGGGCCTTAGTTATGGACAGGATCAGGGCATTATTTAGTGACAACTTAGACTATAAGGGACAGTGTCAGGGCCTAAGTTAGGGACAGTGTCAGTGCTTCAGTTAGAGATAACGTGAGAGCCTTAGTTAGACAGAGTTCAGGTTGTTACTTAGGGATATCTTCAGGGCCTTCGAGCCAGCATCATGGCCATAATTAGAACCAGTGTCAGGAAGTTAGTCAGGGCCAAAACTAGGGTGTTCGTTAGGGAAAAAGTCAGGTCATTAGTTACAGAGAGTGTCAGGGTTTTACGTAGGGACAGTGGCAAGTCCTGAGTTAAGAAGAGTGTCGGAGCCTCACTTATCCTGACGTCATCCTGACGTCAGGATGTCAGTTAGGGAGAGTCAGGACACTAGAATGTCAGATTCCGAGGTAGAGACAGCATCAGGGCCTCACTTAGGGACAGCGTCAGGGCTTACTTTGGGACGGTTTCAGGACCTTAGTAAGACATGGGTGAGTATATTAGCTCAGGATAATGTCAGGACTTTAGATATTGACGGCAGCAGGGGCTTAGTTAGGGCATTAGTTAGGGACAGTTTTGGGCCGGATTTAGGACGAGCATCTAGGCCTTAGTTAGGGACAGTGTCACGGCCTTGGGACTAAAATCAGGGCCTGAGTTAGGCACAGCATAAGGGCTTCAGTTAGCATAAGGGGCAGGACATTTGCTAGGGACAGGGTTAGGGTAAAGTCTAAGGATCGTGTTAGGAAATGACCTAGGGATTGTGTCAAGACCTTAGTCCCTGAGAGTATCAGAGCCTTACTTAGAACCAGTATCATGGCTTCAGGTAGGGACAGCATCAGTGCCTGACTCTGGGAGAGCGACAGGGCCTGAGTGAGGCCTAGCGTCAGGCCCTTAGCTGGGGACCATGTCAGGGCATGATGTAGGAGCAGCATCAGGGCCTTTGTTGCATCAGTATTAGGGTCTTAGTTAAAGACATGATCAGGGCCTGAGTTAGTCACAGCGTCAAGGCCTCAGTTAGGCATAGCTTCAGGGCCTGAGTTAGGCACAGCCTCAGGTCTTCACTTAGGGACAGCCACAGGGATTTCTTAGGGACGGTGTCAGGACCTTGGTTAGAGATGGGTCAGGATATTAGCTCAGGATAGTGTCAGGGTTTTAGTTATTGCCGGCAGCAGGGCCTATATTAGAGATAGATTCCGGGCCTTAGTTAGAGACAGTGTCAGGGCCTTAGGACTAGTCAGAGCCTTAGTTATCGAGAGCATTAGGGTTTCAGTTAGGATAAGAAGCAGGACATTAGCTCCAGACACAGTCAGGTTCAAGGCCAGGGAAAGTGTCAGGAAATGAGCGAGGGAAAGCGTGAAGGCCTTAGTTATTGAGCGCGTCAGGGCCTTAGTTAGGACCAGCGTCAGGGCCTTCATCAGGACCAGTGTCAGGGCTTCACGTACGGACAGCATCAGAGCCTAACTAAGGTACGGCAACAGGGCCTAAGTGAGGCCTATCTTCAGGGCCTGAGTTAGGGACAGTGTCAGGGCATGACTTAGGAGCAGTATAAGGGCCTCTGTAGGATCAGCATTAGGGTCTTCGTTAAAGACATTCTCAGGGCCTCTGTTAGGGACCGCCTCAGGGCCTCACTTAGGGACAGCGTCAGGGCTTCCTTTGGGACAGTTTCAGGACCTTGGTAAGACATGGGTCAGGATATTAGCTCGGGATAATGTCAGGACTTTAGATATTGACTGCAGCAGGGCCTTAGAGACAGTGTCTCAGCCTGACTTAGGACTAGCATCAGAGCCTTTGTTAGGTCCAGTGTCAGGGACTGAGTTAGGTGTAGTGTCAGGGCCTTAGTTAGGGACAGTGTCAGGGCCTGAGTTAGGACGAGCCTCCAGGCCTCAGTTAGGGCCAGGGTCACGGCCTCGGGACTAATTTTAGGGCCTTAGTTAGGAAGAGCATCAGGGATTTATTTAGCATAAGAAGCTCAACATTAGTTAAAGACAAGGTTAGGTTAAGGTCTAGGGATTGTGTCAGGGCATGACCTAGGGATAGTGTCAAGACCTTAGTTACTTAGGGCATCAGGGCCTAATTTAGGACCAGTGTCAGGGCTTCAGGTAGGGATAGCGTCAGAGCCTGACTTCGGGAGAGCGACAGGGCTTGAGTGAGGCCTAGTGTCAGAGCCTTAGCTAGGGATAGTATCAGGGCATGACTTAGGAGCAGCACAAGGGCCTTGGTAGGATCAGCTTCAGGGGCTTTGTTAAAGACATTATCAGGGCCTCTGTTAGGGACAGCCTTAGGGCCTCCCTTAGGGACAGCGTCAGGGCTTACTTAGGGACAGTTTCAGGAGCTTAGTAAGAGATGGGTCCGGAAATTACCTCAGGATAGTGTCAGGACATTAGATATTGACGGCAGCAGGGCCTTACTTAGGGACAGTGTCAAGGCCTTAGTTAGTACTAGCATCTGGGCCTCTGTTAGGTACAGTGTCAGGGCCTGAGTTAGGAATAGTGTTAGGGCCTTAGTTAGGGACAGTATCACGGCCTTGGGACTAAATTCAGGGCCTGAGGTAGTCACAGCCTAAGGGCTTTAGTTAGCGTAAGAGGCAGGACATTTGCTAGGGACAGGGTTAGGGTAAAGTTTAGGGATCGTGTCAGGAAATGACCTAGGGATAGTGTCAAGAGCTTAGTTACAGTATCAGGGCCTTATTTAGGACCAGTGTCAGGGCTTCAGGTAGGGACAGCGTCAGTGCCTGACTCTGGGAGAGCAACAGGGCCTGAGTGAGGCCTAGCGTCATGCCCATAGCTGGGGACACTGTCAGGGCATGATGTAGGAGCAGCATCAGGGCCTTTGTTGCATCAGCATTAGTGTCTTAGTTACAGACATGATCAGGGCCTGAGTTAGTCACAGCGTCAAGGCCTCAGTTAGGCATAGCTTCAGGGACTGAGTTACGGACAGCCTCAGGTCTTCCCTTAGGAACAGCGACAGGGCTTTCTTAGGGACGGTGTCAGGACCTTGGTTAGAAATGGGTCAGGATATTAGCTCAGGATAGTGTCCGGATTTTAGTTATTGCCGGCAGCAGGGCCTATATTAGAGATAGATTCCGGGCCTTAGTTAGGGACAGTGTCAGTTAGTTAGGGAGAGCATTAGGGCTTCGGTGAGGAAAAGGGGCAGGACATTAGCTCGGGAGAGAGTCAGGTTCCAGGCCAGTGGTAGTGTCAGGATGTGAGCTAGGGATAGGGTGAAGACCTTAGTTATTGAGAGCATCAGGGCCTTAGGACCAGCGTCAGGGCCTTCATCAGGACCAGTGTCAGGGCTTCACGTACGGACAGCATCAGAGCCTAACTAAGGTACGGCAACAGGGCCTAAGTGAGGCCTATCTTCAGGGCCTGAGTTAGGGACAGTGTCAGGGCATGACTTAGGAGCAGTATAAGGGCCTCTGTAGGATCAGCCTTAGGGTCTTCGTTAAAGACATTCTCAGGGCCTCTGTTAGGGACCGCCTCAGGGCCTCACTTAGGGACAGCGTCAGGGCTTCCTTTGGGACAGTTTCAGGACCTTGGTAAGACATGGGTCAGGATATTAGTTCAGGATAATGTCAGGACTTTAGATATTGACTGCAGCAGGGCCTTAGAGACAGTGTCTCAGCCTGACTTAGGACTAGCATCAGAGCCTTTGTTAGGTCCAGTGTCAGGGACTGAGTTAGGTGTAGTGTCAGGGCCTCAGTTAGGGACAGTGTCAGGGCCTGAGTTAGGACGAGCCTCCAGGCCTCAGTTAGGGCCAGGGTCACAGCCTCGGGACTAATTTTAGGGCCTTAGTTAGGAACAGCATCAGGGATTTATTTAGCATAAGAAGCTCAACATTAGTTAAAGACAAGGTTAGGTTAAGGTCTAGGCATTGTGTCAGGGCATGACCTAGGGATAGTGTCAAGACCTTAGTTACTTAGGGCATCAGGGCCTAATTTAGGACCAGCGTCAGGGCTTCAGGTAGGGATAGCGTCAGAGCCTGACTTCGGGAGAGCGACAGGGCTTGAGTGAGGCCTAGTGACAGAGCCTGACTTCGGGAGAGCGACAGGGCTTGAGTGAGGCCTAGTGTCAGAGCCTTAGCTAGGGATAGTATCAGGGCATGACTTAGGAGCAGCACAAGGGCCTTGGTAGGATCAGCCTCAGGGGCTTTGTTAAAGACCTTATCAGGGCCTCTGTTAGGGGCAGCCTTAGGGCCTCCCTTAGGGACAGCGTCAGGGCTTACTTAGGGACAGTTTCAGGAGCTTGGTAAGAGATGGGTCCGGAAATTACCTCAGGATAGTGTCAGGACATTAGATATTGACGGCAGCAGGGCCTTACTTAGGGACAGTGTCAAGGCCTTAGTTAGTACTAGCATCTGGGCCTCTGTTAGGTACAGTGTCGGGGCCTGAGTTAGGAATAGTGTTAGGGCCTTAGTTAGGGACAGTATCACGGCCTTGGGACTAAATTCAGGGCCTGAGGTAGTCACAGCCTAAGGGCTTTAGTTAGCATAAGAGGCAGGACATTTGCTAGGGACAGGGTGAGGGTAAAGTTTAGGGATCGTGTCAGGAAATGACCTAGGGATAGTGTCAAGAGCTTAGTTACAGTATCAGGGCCTTATTTAGGACCCGTGTCAGGGCTTCAGGTAGGGACAGCGTCAGTGCCTGACTCTGGGAGAGCAACAGGGCCTGAGTGAGGCCTAGCGTCAGGCCCATAGCTGGGGACACTGTCAGGGCATGATGTAGGAGCAGCATCAGGGCCTTTGTTGCATCAGCATTAGTGTCTTAGTTACAGACATGATCAGGGTCTGAGTTAGTCACAGCGTCAAGGCCTCAGTTAGGCATAGCTTCAGGGACTGAGTTACGGACAGCCTCAGGTCTTCCCTTAGGAACAGCGACAGGGCTCTCTTAGGGACGGTGTCAGGACCTTGGTTAGAAATGGGTCAGGATATTAGCTCAGGATAGTGTCCGGATTTTAGTTATTGCCGGCAGCAGGGCCTATATTAGAGATAGATTCCGGGCCTTAGTTAGGGACAGTGTCAGGGCCTTAATTAGGACTAGTCTGGGCCTTAGTTAGGGAGAGCATTACGGCTTCACTGAGGATAAGGGGCAGGACGTTAGCTCGGGACAGAGTCAGGTTCCAGGCCAGTGGTAGTGTCAGGATGTGAGCTAGGGATAGGGTGAAGACCTTAGTTATTGAGAGCATCAGGGCCTTAGTTAGGACCAGCGTCAGGGCCTTCATCAGGACCAGTGTCAGGGCTTCACGTACGGACAGCGTCAGAGCCTAACTAAGGTACGGCAGCGGGGCCTAAGTGAGGCCTATCTTTAGGGCCTGAGTTAGGGACAGTGTCAGGGCATGACTTAGGAGCAGTATAAGGGCCTCTGTAGGATCAGCATTAGGGTCTTCGTTAAAGACATTCTCAGGGCCTCTGTTAGGGACCGCCTCAGGGCCTCACTTAGGGACAGCGTCAGGGCTTCCTTTGGGACAGTTTCAGGACCTTGGTAAGACATGGGTCAGGATATTAGCTCGGGATAATGTCAGGACTTTAGATATTGACTGCAGCAGGGCCTTAGAGACAGTGTCTCAGCCTGACTTAGGACTAGCATCAGAGCCTTTGTTAGGTCCAGTGTCAGGGACTGAGTTAGGTGTAGTGTCAGGGCCTTAGTTAGGGACAGTGTCAGGGCCTGAGTTAGGACGAGCCTCCAGGCCTCAGTTAGGGCCAGGGTCACGGCCTCGGGACTAATTTTAGGGCCTTAGTTAGGAACAGCATCAGGGATTTATTTAGCATAAGAAGCTCAACATTAGTTAAAGACAAGGTTAGGTTAAGGTCTAGGCATTGGGTCAGGGCATGACCTAGGGATAGTGTCAAGACCTTAGTTACTTAGGGCATCAGGGCCTAATTTAGGACCAGCGTCAGGGCTTCAGGTAGGGATAGCGTCAGAGCCTGACTTCGGGAGAGCGACAGGGCTTGAGTGAGGCCTAGTGTCAGAGCCTTAGCTAGGGATAGTATCAGGGCATGACTTAGGAGCAGCACAAGGGCCTTGGTAGGATCAGCCTCAGGGGCTTTGTTTAAGACCTTATCAGGGCCTCTGTTAGGGGCAGCCTTAGGGCCTCCCTTAGGGACAGCGTCAGGGCTTACTTAGGGACAGTTTCAGGAGCTTGGTAAGAGATGGGTCCGGAAGTTAACTCAGGATAGTGTCAGGACATTAGATATTGACGGCAGCAGGGCCTTAGTTAGGGACAGTGTCAAGGCCTTAGTTAGTACTAGCATCTGGGCCTCTGTTAGGTACAGTGTCGGGGCCTGAGTTAGGAATAGTGTTAGGGCCTTAGTTAGGGACAGTATCAAGGCCTTGGGACTAAATTCAGGGCCTGAGGTAGTCACAGCCTAAGGGCTTTAGTTAGCGTAAGAGGCAGGACATTTGCTAGGGACAGGGTTAGGGTAAAGTTTAGGGATCGTGTCAGGAAATGACCTAGGGATAGTGTCAAGAGCTTAGTTACAGTATCAGGGCCTTATTTAGGACCAGTGTCAGGGCTTCAGGTAGGGACAGCGTCAGTGCCTGACTCTGGGAGAGCAACAGGGCCTGAGTGAGGCCTAGCGTCAGGCCCATAGCTGGGGACACTGTCAGGGCATGATGTAGGAGCAGCATCAGGGCCTTTGTTGCATCAGCATTAGTGTCTTAGTCACAGACATGATCAGGGCCTGAGTTAGTCACAGCGTCAAGGCCTCAGTTAGGCATAGCTTCAGGGACTGAGTTACGGACAGCCTCAGGTCTTCCCTTAGGAACAGCGACAGGGCTTTCTTAGGGACGGTGTCAGGACCTTGGTTAGAAATGGGTCAGGATATTAGCTCAGGATAGTGTCCGGATTTTAGTTATTGCCGGCAGCAGGGCCTATATTAGAGATAGATTCCGGGCCTTAGTTAGGGACAGTGTCAGTTAGTTAGGGAGAGCATTAGGGCTTCGGTGAGGAAAAGGGGCAGGACATTAGCTCGGGAGAGAGTCAGGTTCCAGGCCAGTGGTAGTGTCAGGATGTGAGCTAGGGATAGGGTGAAGACCTTAGTTATTGAGAGCATCAGGGCCTTAGGACCAGCGTCAGGGCCTTCATCAGGACCAGTGTCAGGGCTTCACGTACGGACAGCATCAGAGCCTAACTAAGGTACGGCAACAGGGCCTAAGTGAGGCCTATCTTCAGGGCCTGAGTTAGGGACAGTGTCAGGGCATGACTTAGGAGCAGTATAAGGGCCTCTGTAGGATCAGCCTTAGGGTCTTCGTTAAAGACATTCTCAGGGCCTCTGTTAGGGACCGCCTCAGGGCCTCACTTAGGGACAGCGTCAGGGCTTCCTTTGGGACAGTTTCAGGACCTTGGTAAGACATGGGTCAGGATATTAGTTCAGGATAATGTCAGGACTTTAGATATTGACTGCAGCAGGGCCTTAGAGACAGTGTCTCAGCCTGACTTAGGACTAGCATCAGAGCCTTTGTTAGGTCCAGTGTCAGGGACTGAGTTAGGTGTAGTGTCAGGGCCTCAGTTAGGGACAGTGTCAGGGCCTGAGTTAGGACGAGCCTCCAGGCCTCAGTTAGGGCCAGGGTCACAGCCTCGGGACTAATTTTAGGGCCTTAGTTAGGAACAGCATCAGGGATTTATTTAGCATAAGAAGCTCAACATTAGTTAAAGACAAGGTTAGGTTAAGGTCTAGGCATTGTGTCAGGGCATGACCTAGGGATAGTGTCAAGACCTTAGTTACTTAGGGCATCAGGGCCTAATTTAGGACCAGTGTCAGGGCTTCAGGTAGGGATAGCGTCAGAGCCTGACTTCGGGAGAGCGACAGGGCTTGAGTGAGGCCTAGTGACAGAGCCTGACTTCGGGAGAGCGACAGGGCTTGAGTGAGGCCTAGTGTCAGAGCCTTAGCTAGGGATAGTATCAGGGCATGACTTAGGAGCAGCACAAGGGCCTTGGTAGGATCAGCCTCAGGGGCTTTGTTAAAGACCTTATCAGGGCCTCTGTTAGGGGCAGCCTTAGGGCCTCCCTTAGGGACAGCGTCAGGGCTTACTTAGGGACAGTTTCAGGAGCTTGGTAAGAGATGGGTCCGGAAATTACCTCAGGATAGTGTCAGGACATTAGATATTGACGGCAGCAGGGCCTTACTTAGGGACAGTGTCAAGGCCTTAGTTAGTACTAGCATCTGGGCCTCTGTTAGGTACAGTGTCGGGGCCTGAGTTAGGAATAGTGTTAGGGCCTTAGTTAGGGACAGTATCACGGCCTTGGGACTAAATTCAGGGCCTGAGGTAGTCACAGCCTAAGGGCTTTAGTTAGCATAAGAGGCAGGACATTTGCTAGGGACAGGGTGAGGGTAAAGTTTAGGGATCGTGTCAGGAAATGACCTAGGGATAGTGTCAAGAGCTTAGTTACAGTATCAGGGCCTTATTTAGGACCCGTGTCAGGGCTTCAGGTAGGGACAGTGTCAGTGCCTGACTCTGGGAGAGCAACAGGGCCTGAGTGAGGCCTAGCGTCAGGCCCATAGCTGGGGACACTGTCAGGGCATGATGTAGGAGCAGCATCAGGGCCTTTGTTGCATCAGCATTAGTGTCTTAGTTACAGACATGATCAGGGCCTGAGTTAGTCACAGCGTCAAGGCCTCAGTTAGGCATAGCTTCAGGGACTGAGTTACGGACAGCCTCAGGTCTTCCCTTAGGAACAGCGACAGGGCTCTCTTAGGGACGGTGTCAGGACCTTGGTTAGAAATGGGTCAGGATATTAGCTCAGGATAGTGTCCGGATTTTAGTTATTGCCGGCAGCAGGGCCTATATTAGAGATATATTCCGGGCCTTAGTTAGGGACAGTGTCAGGGCCTTAATTAGGACTAGTCTGGGCCTTAGTTAGGGAGAGCATTACGGCTTCGCTGAGGATAAGGGGCAGGACGTTAGCTCGGGACAGAGTCAGGTTCCAGGCCAGTGGTAGTGTCAGGATGTGAGCTAGGGATAGGGTGAAGACCTTAGTTATTGAGAGCATCAGGGCCTTAGTTAGGACCAGCGTCAGGGCCTTCATCAGGACCAGTGTCAGGGCTTCACGTACGGACAGCGTCAGAGCCTAACTAAGGTACGGCAGCGGGGCCTAAGTGAGGCCTATCTTTAGGGCCTGAGTTAGGGACAGTGTCAGGGCATGACTTAGGAGCAGTATAAGGGCCTCTGTAGGATCAGCATTAGGGTCTTCGTTAAAGACATTCTCAGGGCCTCTGTTAGGGACCGCCTCAGGGCCTCACTTAGGGACAGCGTCAGGGCTTCCTTTGGGACAGTTTCAGGACCTTGGTAAGACATGGGTCAGGATATTAGCTCGGGATAATGTCAGGACTTTAGATATTGACTGCAGCAGGGCCTTAGAGACAGTGTCTCAGCCTGACTTAGGACTAGCATCAGAGCCTTTGTTAGGTCCAGTGTCAGGGACTGAGTTAGGTGTAGTGTCAGGGCCTCAGTTAGGGACAGTGTCAGGGCCTGAGTTAGGACGAGCCTCCAGGCCTCAGTTAGGGCCAGGGTCACGGCCTCGGGACTAATTTTAGGGCCTTAGTTAGGAAGAGCATCAGGGATTTATTTAGCATAAGAAGCTCAACATTAGTTAAAGACAAGGTTAGGTTAAGGTCTAGGCATTGGGTCAGGGCATGACCTAGGGATAGTGTCAAGACCTTAGTTACTTAGGGCATCAGGGCCTAATTTAGGACCAGCGTCAGGGCTTCAGGTAGGGATAGCGTCAGAGCCTGACTTCGGGAGAGCGACAGGGCTTGAGTGAGGCCTAGTGTCAGAGCCTTAGCTAGGGATAGTATCAGGGCATGACTTAGGAGCAGCACAAGGGCCTTGGTAGGATCAGCCTCAGGGGCTTTGTTAAAGACCTTATCAGGGCCTCTGTTAGGGGCAGCCTTAGGGCCTCCCTTAGGGACAGCGTCAGGGCTTACTTAGGGACAGTTTCAGGAGCTTGGTAAGAGATGGGTCCGGAAATTACCTCAGGATAGTGTCAGGACATTAGATATTGACGGCAGCAGGGCCTTACTTAGGGACAGTGTCAAGGCCTTAGTTAGTACTAGCATCTGGGCCTCTGTTAGGTACAGTGTCGGGGCCTGAGTTAGGAATAGTGTTAGGGCCTTTGTTAGGGACAGTATCACGGCCTTGGGACTAAATTCAGGGCCTGAGGTAGTCACAGCCTAAGGGCTTTAGTTAGCATAAGAGGCAGGACATTTGCTAGGGACAGGGTGAGGGTAAAGTTTAGGGATCGTGTCAGGAAATGACCTAGGGATAGTGTCAAGAGCTTAGTTACAGTATCAGGGCCTTATTTAGGACCCGTGTCAGGGCTTCAGGTAGGGACAGCGTCAGTGCCTGACTCTGGGAGAGCAACAGGGCCTGAGTGAGGCCTAGCGTCAGGCCCATAGCTGGGGACACTGTCAGGGCATGATGTAGGAGCAGCATCAGGGCCTTTGTTGCATCAGCATTAGTGTCTTAGTCACAGACATGATCAGGGCCTGAGTTAGTCACAGCGTCAAGGCCTCAGTTAGGCATAGCTTCAGGGACTGAGTTACGGACAGCCTCAGGTCTTCCCTTAGGAACAGCGACAGGGCTTTCTTAGGGACGGTGTCAGGACCTTGGTTAGAAATGGGTCAGGATATTAGCTCAGGATAGTGTCCGGATTTTAGTTATTGCCGGCAGCAGGGCCTATATTAGAGATAGATTCCGGGCCTTAGTTAGGGACAGTGTCAGTTAGTTAGGGAGAGCATTAGGGCTTCGGTGAGGAAAAGGGGCAGGACATTAGCTCGGGAGAGAGTCAGGTTCCAGGCCAGTGGTAGTGTCAGGATGTGAGCTAGGGATAGGGTGAAGACCTTAGTTATTGAGAGCATCAGGGCCTTAGGACCAGCGTCAGGGCCTTCATCAGGACCAGTGTCAGGGCTTCACGTACGGACAGCATCAGAGCCTAACTAAGGTACGGCAACAGGGCCTAAGTGAGGCCTATCTTCAGGGCCTGAGTTAGGGACAGTGTCAGGGCATGACTTAGGAGCAGTATAAGGGCCTCTGTAGGATCAGCCTTAGGGTCTTCGTTAAAGACATTCTCAGGGCCTCTGTTAGGGACCGCCTCAGGGCCTCACTTAGGGACAGCGTCAGGGCTTCCTTTGGGACAGTTTCAGGACCTTGGTAAGACATGGGTCAGGATATTAGTTCAGGATAATGTCAGGACTTTAGATATTGACTGCAGCAGGGCCTTAGAGACAGTGTCTCAGCCTGACTTAGGACTAGCATCAGAGCCTTTGTTAGGTCCAGTGTCAGGGACTGAGTTAGGTGTAGTGTCAGGGCCTCAGTTAGGGACAGTGTCAGGGCCTGAGTTAGGACGAGCCTCCAGGCCTCAGTTAGGGCCAGGGTCACAGCCTCGGGACTAATTTTAGGGCCTTAGTTAGGAACAGCATCAGGGATTTATTTAGCATAAGAAGCTCAACATTAGTTAAAGACAAGGTTAGGTTAAGGTCTAGGCATTGTGTCAGGGCATGACCTAGGGATAGTGTCAAGACCTTAGTTACTTAGGGCATCAGGGCCTAATTTAGGACCAGTGTCAGGGCTTCAGGTAGGGATAGCGTCAGAGCCTGACTTCGGGAGAGCGACAGGGCTTGAGTGAGGCCTAGTGACAGAGCCTGACTTCGGGAGAGCGACAGGGCTTGAGTGAGGCCTAGTGTCAGAGCCTTAGCTAGGGATAGTATCAGGGCATGACTTAGGAGCAGCACAAGGGCCTTGGTAGGATCAGCCTCAGGGGCTTTGTTAAAGACCTTATCAGGGCCTCTGTTAGGGGCAGCCTTAGGGCCTCCCTTAGGGACAGCGTCAGGGCTTACTTAGGGACAGTTTCAGGAGCTTGGTAAGAGATGGGTCCGGAAATTACCTCAGGATAGTGTCAGGACATTAGATATTGACGGCAGCAGGGCCTTACTTAGGGACAGTGTCAAGGCCTTAGTTAGTACTAGCATCTGGGCCTCTGTTAGGTACAGTGTCGGGGCCTGAGTTAGGAATAGTGTTAGGGCCTTAGTTAGGGACAGTATCACGGCCTTGGGACTAAATTCAGGGCCTGAGGTAGTCACAGCCTAAGGGCTTTAGTTAGCATAAGAGGCAGGACATTTGCTAGGGACAGGGTGAGGGTAAAGTTTAGGGATCGTGTCAGGAAATGACCTAGGGATAGTGTCAAGAGCTTAGTTACAGTATCAGGGCCTTATTTAGGACCCGTGTCAGGGCTTCAGGTAGGGACAGTGTCAGTGCCTGACTCTGGGAGAGCAACAGGGCCTGAGTGAGGCCTAGCGTCAGGCCCATAGCTGGGGACACTGTCAGGGCATGATGTAGGAGCAGCATCAGGGCCTTTGTTGCATCAGCATTAGTGTCTTAGTTACAGACATGATCAGGGCCTGAGTTAGTCACAGCGTCAAGGCCTCAGTTAGGCATAGCTTCAGGGACTGAGTTACGGACAGCCTCAGGTCTTCCCTTAGGAACAGCGACAGGGCTCTCTTAGGGACGGTGTCAGGACCTTGGTTAGAAATGGGTCAGGATATTAGCTCAGGATAGTGTCCGGATTTTAGTTATTGCCGGCAGCAGGGCCTATATTAGAGATATATTCCGGGCCTTAGTTAGGGACAGTGTCAGGGCCTTAATTAGGACTAGTCTGGGCCTTAGTTAGGGAGAGCATTACGGCTTCGCTGAGGATAAGGGGCAGGACGTTAGCTCGGGACAGAGTCAGGTTCCAGGCCAGTGGTAGTGTCAGGATGTGAGCTAGGGATAGGGTGAAGACCTTAGTTATTGAGAGCATCAGGGCCTTAGTTAGGACCAGCGTCAGGGCCTTCATCAGGACCAGTGTCAGGGCTTCACGTACGGACAGCGTCAGAGCCTAACTAAGGTACGGCAGCGGGGCCTAAGTGAGGCCTATCTTTAGGGCCTGAGTTAGGGACAGTGTCAGGGCATGACTTAGGAGCAGTATAAGGGCCTCTGTAGGATCAGCATTAGGGTCTTCGTTAAAGACATTCTCAGGGCCTCTGTTAGGGACCGCCTCAGGGCCTCACTTAGGGACAGCGTCAGGGCTTCCTTTGGGACAGTTTCAGGACCTTGGTAAGACATGGGTCAGGATATTAGCTCGGGATAATGTCAGGACTTTAGATATTGACTGCAGCAGGGCCTTAGAGACAGTGTCTCAGCCTGACTTAGGACTAGCATCAGAGCCTTTGTTAGGTCCAGTGTCAGGGACTGAGTTAGGTGTAGTGTCAGGGCCTCAGTTAGGGACAGTGTCAGGGCCTGAGTTAGGACGAGCCTCCAGGCCTCAGTTAGGGCCAGGGTCACGGCCTCGGGACTAATTTTAGGGCCTTAGTTAGGAAGAGCATCAGGGATTTATTTAGCATAAGAAGCTCAACATTAGTTAAAGACAAGGTTAGGTTAAGGTCTAGGCATTGGGTCAGGGCATGACCTAGGGATAGTGTCAAGACCTTAGTTACTTAGGGCATCAGGGCCTAATTTAGGACCAGCGTCAGGGCTTCAGGTAGGGATAGCGTCAGAGCCTGACTTCGGGAGAGCGACAGGGCTTGAGTGAGGCCTAGTGTCAGAGCCTTAGCTAGGGATAGTATCAGGGCATGACTTAGGAGCAGCACAAGGGCCTTGGTAGGATCAGCCTCAGGGGCTTTGTTAAAGACCTTATCAGGGCCTCTGTTAGGGGCAGCCTTAGGGCCTCCCTTAGGGACAGCGTCAGGGCTTACTTAGGGACAGTTTCAGGAGCTTGGTAAGAGATGGGTCCGGAAATTACCTCAGGATAGTGTCAGGACATTAGATATTGACGGCAGCAGGGCCTTACTTAGGGACAGTGTCAAGGCCTTAGTTAGTACTAGCATCTGGGCCTCTGTTAGGTACAGTGTCGGGGCCTGAGTTAGGAATAGTGTTAGGGCCTTTGTTAGGGACAGTATCACGGCCTTGGGACTAAATTCAGGGCCTGAGGTAGTCACAGCCTAAGGGCTTTAGTTAGCATAAGAGGCAGGACATTTGCTAGGGACAGGGTGAGGGTAAAGTTTAGGGATCGTGTCAGGAAATGACCTAGGGATAGTGTCAAGAGCTTAGTTACAGTATCAGGGCCTTATTTAGGACCCGTGTCAGGGCTTCAGGTAGGGACAGCGTCAGTGCCTGACTCTGGGAGAGCAACAGGGCCTGAGTGAGGCCTAGCGTCAGGCCCATAGCTGGGGACACTGTCAGGGCATGATGTAGGAGCAGCATCAGGGCCTTTGTTGCATCAGCATTAGTGTCTTAGTTACAGACATGATCAGGGCCTGAGTTAGTCACAGCGTCAAGGCCTCAGTTAGGCATAGCTTCAGGGACTGAGTTACGGACAGCCTCAGGTCTTCCCTTAGGAACAGCGACAGGGCTCTCTTAGGGACGGTGTCAGGACCTTGGTTAGAAATGGGTCAGGATATTAGCTCAGGATAGTGTCCGGATTTTAGTTATTGCCGGCAGCAGGGCCTATATTAGAGATAGATTCCGGGCCTTAGTTAGGGACAGTGTCAGGGCCTTAATTAGGACTAGTCTGGGCCTTAGTTAGGGAGAGCATTACGGCTTCGCTGAGGATAAGGGGCAGGACGTTAGCTCGGGACAGAGTCAGGTTCCAGGCCAGTGGTAGTGTCAGGATGTGAGCTAGGGATAGGGTGAAGACCTTAGTTATTGAGAGCATCAGGGCCTTAGTTAGGACCAGCGTCAGGGCCTTCATCAGGACCAGTGTCAGGGCTTCACGTACGGACAGCGTCAGAGCCTAACTAAGGTACGGCAGCGGGGCCTAAGTGAGGCCTATCTTTAGGGCCTGAGTTAGGGACAGTGTCAGGGCATGACTTAGGAGCAGTATAAGGGCCTCTGTAGGATCAGCATTAGGGTCTTCGTTAAAGACATTCTCAGGGCCTCTGTTAGGGACCGCCTCAGGGCCTCACTTAGGGACAGCGTCAGGGCTTCCTTTGGGACAGTTTCAGGACCTTGGTAAGACATGGGTCAGGATATTAGCTCGGGATAATGTCAGGACTTTAGATATTGACTGCAGCAGGGCCTTAGAGACAGTGTCTCAGCCTGACTTAGGACTAGCATCAGAGCCTTTGTTAGGTCCAGTGTCAGGGACTGAGTTAGGTGTAGTGTCAGGGCCTCAGTTAGGGACAGTGTCAGGGCCTGAGTTAGGACGAGCCTCCAGGCCTCAGTTAGGGCCAGGGTCACGGCCTCGGGACTAATTTTAGGGCCTTAGTTAGGAAGAGCATCAGGGATTTATTTAGCATAAGAAGCTCAACATTAGTTAAAGACAAGGTTAGGTTAAGGTCTAGGCATTGGGTCAGGGCATGACCTAGGGATAGTGTCAAGACCTTAGTTACTTAGGGCATCAGGGCCTAATTTAGGACCAGCGTCAGGGCTTCAGGTAGGGATAGCGTCAGAGCCTGACTTCGGGAGAGCGACAGGGCTTGAGTGAGGCCTAGTGTCAGAGCCTTAGCTAGGGATAGTATCAGGGCATGACTTAGGAGCAGCACAAGGGCCTTGGTAGGATCAGCCTCAGGGGCTTTGTTAAAGACCTTATCAGGGCCTCTGTTAGGGGCAGCCTTAGGGCCTCCCTTAGGGACAGCGTCAGGGCTTACTTAGGGACAGTTTCAGGAGCTTGGTAAGAGATGGGTCCGGAAATTACCTCAGGATAGTGTCAGGACATTAGATATTGACGGCAGCAGGGCCTTACTTAGGGACAGTGTCAAGGCCTTAGTTAGTACTAGCATCTGGGCCTCTGTTAGGTACAGTGTCGGGGCCTGAGTTAGGAATAGTGTTAGGGCCTTTGTTAGGGACAGTATCACGGCCTTGGGACTAAATTCAGGGCCTGAGGTAGTCACAGCCTAAGGGCTTTAGTTAGCATAAGAGGCAGGACATTTGCTAGGGACAGGGTGAGGGTAAAGTTTAGGGATCGTGTCAGGAAATGACCTAGGGATAGTGTCAAGAGCTTAGTTACAGTATCAGGGCCTTATTTAGGACCCGTGTCAGGGCTTCAGGTAGGGACAGCGTCAGTGCCTGACTCTGGGAGAGCAACAGGGCCTGAGTGAGGCCTAGCGTCAGGCCCATAGCTGGGGACACTGTCAGGGCATGATGTAGGAGCAGCATCAGGGCCTTTGTTGCATCAGCATTAGTGTCTTAGTTACAGACATGATCAGGGCCTGAGTTAGTCACAGCGTCAAGGCCTCAGTTAGGCATAGCTTCAGGGACTGAGTTACGGACAGCCTCAGGTCTTCCCTTAGGAACAGCGACAGGGCTCTCTTAGGGACGGTGTCAGGACCTTGGTTAGAAATGGGTCAGGATATTAGCTCAGGATAGTGTCCGGATTTTAGTTATTGCCGGCAGCAGGGCCTATATTAGAGATAGATTCCGGGCCTTAGTTAGGGACAGTGTCAGGGCCTTAATTAGGACTAGTCTGGGCCTTAGTTAGGGAGAGCATTACGGCTTCGCTGAGGATAAGGGGCAGGACGTTAGCTCGGGACAGAGTCAGGTTCCAGGCCAGTGGTAGTGTCAGGATGTGAGCTAGGGATAGGGTGAAGACCTTAGTTATTGAGAGCATCAGGGCCTTAGTTAGGACCAGCGTCAGGGCCTTCATCAGGACCAGTGTCAGGGCTTCACGTACGGACAGCGTCAGAGCCTAACTAAGGTACGGCAGCGGGGCCTAAGTGAGGCCTATCTTTAGGGCCTGAGTTAGGGACAGTGTCAGGGCATGACTTAGGAGCAGTATAAGGGCCTCTGTAGGATCAGCATTAGGGTCTTCGTTAAAGACATTCTCAGGGCCTCTGTTAGGGACCGCCTCAGGGCCTCACTTAGGGACAGCGTCAGGGCTTCCTTTGGGACAGTTTCAGGACCTTGGTAAGACATGGGTCAGGATATTAGCTCGGGATAATGTCAGGACTTTAGATATTGACTGCAGCAGGGCCTTAGAGACAGTGTCTCAGCCTGACTTAGGACTAGCATCAGAGCCTTTGTTAGGTCCAGTGTCAGGGACTGAGTTAGGTGTAGTGTCAGGGCCTCAGTTAGGGACAGTGTCAGGGCCTGAGTTAGGACGAGCCTCCAGGCCTCAGTTAGGGCCAGGGTCACGGCCTCGGGACTAATTTTAGGGCCTTAGTTAGGAAGAGCATCAGGGATTTATTTAGCATAAGAAGCTCAACATTAGTTAAAGACAAGGTTAGGTTAAGGTCTAGGCATTGGGTCAGGGCATGACCTAGGGATAGTGTCAAGACCTTAGTTACTTAGGGCATCAGGGCCTAATTTAGGACCAGCGTCAGGGCTTCAGGTAGGGATAGCGTCAGAGCCTGACTTCGGGAGAGCGACAGGGCTTGAGTGAGGCCTAGTGTCAGAGCCTTAGCTAGGGATAGTATCAGGGCATGACTTAGGAGCAGCACAAGGGCCTTGGTAGGATCAGCCTCAGGGGCTTTGTTAAAGACCTTATCAGGGCCTCTGTTAGGGGCAGCCTTAGGGCCTCCCTTAGGGACAGCGTCAGGGCTTACTTAGGGACAGTTTCAGGAGCTTGGTAAGAGATGGGTCCGGAAATTACCTCAGGATAGTGTCAGGACATTAGATATTGACGGCAGCAGGGCCTTACTTAGGGACAGTGTCAAGGCCTTAGTTAATACTAGCATCTGGGCCTCTGTTAGGTACAGTGTCGGGGCCTGAGTTAGGAATAGTGTTAGGGCCTTAGTTAGGGACAGTATCACGGCCTTGGGACTAAATTCAGGGCCTGAGGTAGTCACAGCCTAAGGGCTTTAGTTAGCATAAGAGGCAGGACATTTGCTAGGGACAGGGTGAGGGTAAAGTTTAGGGATCGTGTCAGGAAATGACCTAGGGATAGTGTCAAGAGCTTAGTTACAGTATCAGGGCCTTATTTAGGACCCGTGTCAGGGCTTCAGGTAGGGACAGCGTCAGTGCCTGACTCTGGGAGAGCAACAGGGCCTGAGTGAGGCCTAGCGTCAGGCCCATAGCTGGGGACACTGTCAGGGCATGATGTAGGAGCAGCATCAGGGCCTTTGTTGCATCAGCATTAGTGTCTTAGTTACAGACATGATCAGGGCCTGAGTTAGTCACAGCGTCAAGGCCTCAGTTAGGCATAGCTTCAGGGACTGAGTTACGGACAGCCTCAGGTCTTCCCTTAGGAACAGCGACAGGGCTCTCTTAGGGACGGTGTCAGGACCTTGGTTAGAAATGGGTCAGGATATTAGCTCAGGATAGTGTCCGGATTTTAGTTATTGCCGGCAGCAGGGCCTATATTAGAGATAGATTCCGGGCCTTAGTTAGGGACAGTGTCAGTTAGTTAGGGAGAGCATTAGGGCTTCGGTGAGGAAAAGGGGCAGGACATTAGCTCGGGAGAGAGTCAGGTTCCAGGCCAGTGGTAGTGTCAGGATGTGAGCTAGGGATAGGGTGAAGACCTTAGTTATTGAGAGCATCAGGGCCTTAGGACCAGCGTCAGGGCCTTCATCAGGACCAGTGTCAGGGCTTCACGTACGGACAGCATCAGAGCCTAACTAAGGTACGGCAACAGGGCCTAAGTGAGGCCTATCTTCAGGGCCTGAGTTAGGGACAGTGTCAGGGCATGACTTAGGAGCAGTATAAGGGCCTCTGTAGGATCAGCCTTAGGGTCTTCGTTAAAGACATTCTCAGGGCCTCTGTTAGGGACCGCCTCAGGGCCTCACTTAGGGACAGCGTCAGGGCTTCCTTTGGGACAGTTTCAGGACCTTGGTAAGACATGGGTCAGGATATTAGTTCAGGATAATGTCAGGACTTTAGATATTGACTGCAGCAGGGCCTTAGAGACAGTGTCTCAGCCTGACTTAGGACTAGCATCAGAGCCTTTGTTAGGTCCAGTGTCAGGGACTGAGTTAGGTGTAGTGTCAGGGCCTCAGTTAGGGACAGTGTCAGGGCCTGAGTTAGGACGAGCCTCCAGGCCTCAGTTAGGGCCAGGGTCACAGCCTCGGGACTAATTTTAGGGCCTTAGTTAGGAAGAGCATCAGGGATTTATTTAGCATAAGAAGCTCAACATTAGTTAAAGACAAGGTTAGGTTAAGGTCTAGGCATTGTGTCAGGGCATGACCTAGGGATAGTGTCAAGACCTTAGTTACTTAGGGCATCAGGGCCTAATTTAGGACCAGTGTCAGGGCTTCAGGTAGGGATAGCGTCAGAGCCTGACTTCGGGAGAGCGACAGGGTTTGAGTGAGGCCTAGTGACAGAGCCTGACTTCGGGAGAGCGACAGGGCTTGAGTGAGGCCTAGTGTCAGAGCCTTAGCTAGGGATAGTATCAGGGCATGACTTAGGAGCAGCACAAGGGCCTTGGTAGGATCAGCCTCAGGGGCTTTGTTAAAGACCTTATCAGGGCCTCTGTTAGGGGCAGCCTTAGGGCCTCCCTTAGGGACAGCGTCAGGGCTTACTTAGGGACAGTTTCAGGAGCTTGGTAAGAGATGGGTCCGGAAATTACCTCAGGATAGTGTCAGGACATTAGATATTGACGGCAGCAGGGCCTTACTTAGGGACAGTGTCAAGGCCTTAGTTAGTACTAGCATCTGGGCCTCTGTTAGGTACAGTGTCGGGGCCTGAGTTAGGAATAGTGTTAGGGCCTTAGTTAGGGACAGTATCACGGCCTTGGGACTAAATTCAGGGCCTGAGGTAGTCACAGCCTAAGGGCTTTAGTTAGCATAAGAGGCAGGACATTTGCTAGGGACAGGGTGAGGGTAAAGTTTAGGGATCGTGTCAGGAAATGACCTAGGGATAGTGTCAAGAGCTTAGTTACAGTATCAGGGCCTTATTTAGGACCCGTGTCAGGGCTTCAGGTAGGGACAGCGTCAGTGCCTGACTCTGGGAGAGCAACAGGGCCTGAGTGAGGCCTAGCGTCAGGCCCATAGCTGGGGACACTGTCAGGGCATGATGTAGGAGCAGCATCAGGGCCTTTGTTGCATCAGCATTAGTGTCTTAGTTACAGACATGATCAGGGCCTGAGTTAGTCACAGCGTCAAGGCCTCAGTTAGGCATAGCTTCAGGGACTGAGTTACGGACAGCCTCAGGTCTTCACTTAGGAACAGCGACAGGGCTCTCTTAGGGACGGTGTCAGGACCTTGGTTAGAAATGGGTCAGGATATTAGCTCAGGATAGTGTCCGGATTTTAGTTATTGCCGGCAGCAGGGCCTATATTAGAGATAGATTCCGGGCCTTAGTTAGGGACAGTGTCAGGGCCTTAATTAGGACTAGTCTGGGCCTTAGTTAGGGAGAACATTACGGCTTCGCTGAGGATAAGGGGCAGGACGTTAGCTCGGGACAGAGTCAGGTTCCAGGCCAGTGGTAGTGTCAGGATGTGAGCTAGGGATAGGGTGAAGACCTTAGTTATTGAGAGCATCAGGGCCTTAGTTAGGACCAGCGTCAGGGCCTTCATCAGGACCAGTGTCAGGGCTTCACGTACGGACAGCGTCAGAGCCTAACTAAGGTACGGCAGCGGGGCCTAAGTGAGGCCTATCTTTAGGGCCTGAGTTAGGGACAGTGTCAGGGCATGACTTAGGAGCAGTATAAGGGCCTCTGTAGGATCAGCATTAGGGTCTTCGTTAAAGACATTCTCAGGGCCTCTGTTAGGGACCGCCTCAGGGCCTCACTTAGGGACAGCGTCAGGGCTTCCTTTGGGACAGTTTCAGGACCTTGGTAAGACATGGGTCAGGATATTAGCTCGGGATAATGTCAGGACTTTAGATATTGACTGCAGCAGGGCCTTAGAGACAGTGTCTCAGCCTGACTTAGGACTAGCATCAGAGCCTTTGTTAGGTCCAGTGTCAGGGACTGAGTTAGGTGTAGTGTCAGGGCCTTAGTTAGGGACAGTGTCAGGGC
The DNA here is from genome assembly GCF_965194805.1 of Balaenoptera borealis. Taxonomy (NCBI): domain Eukaryota; kingdom Metazoa; phylum Chordata; class Mammalia; order Artiodactyla; family Balaenopteridae; genus Balaenoptera; species Balaenoptera borealis. The sequence goes on along the minus strand of NW_028123915.1, from coordinate 900,289 downwards.
CTGAGTTAGGACGAGCCTCCAGGCCTCAGTTAGGGCCAGGGTCACGGCCTCGGGACTAATTTTAGGGCCTTAGTTAGGAAGAGCATCAGGGATTTATTTCGCATAAGAAGCTCAACATTAGTTAAAGACAAGGTTAGGTTAAGGTCTAGGCATTGGGTCAGGGCATGACCTAGGGATAGTGTCAAGACCTTAGTTACTTAGGGCATCAGGGCCTAATTTAGGACCAGCGTCAGGGCTTCAGGTAGGGATAGCGTCAGAGCCTGACTTCGGGAGAGCGACAGGGCTTGAGTGAGGCCTAGTGTCAGAGCCTTAGCTAGGGATAGTATCAGGGCATGACTTAGGAGCAGCACAAGGGCCTTGGTAGGATCAGCCTCAGGGGCTTTGTTAAAGACCTTATCAGGGCCTCTGTTAGGGGCAGCCTTAGGGCCTCCCTTAGGGACAGCGTCAGGGCTTACTTAGGGACAGTTTCAGGAGCTTGGTAAGAGATGGGTCCGGAAATTACCTCAGGATAGTGTCAGGACATTAGATATTGACGGCAGCAGGGCCTTACTTAGGGACAGTGTCAAGGCCTTAGTTAGTACTAGCATCTGGGCCTCTGTTAGGTACAGTGTCGGGGCCTGAGTTAGGAATAGTGTTAGGGCCTTAGTTAGGGACAGTATCACGGCCTTGGGACTAAATTCAGGGCCTGAGGTAGTCACAGCCTAAGGGCTTTAGTTAGCATAAGAGGCAGGACATTTGCTAGGGACAGGGTGAGGGTAAAGTTTAGGGATCGTGTCAGGAAATGACCTAGGGATAGTGTCAAGAGCTTAGTTACAGTATCAGGGCCTTATTTAGGACCCGTGTCAGGGCTTCAGGTAGGGACAGCGTCAGTGCCTGACTCTGGGAGAGCAACAGGGCCTGAGTGAGGCCTAGCGTCAGGCCCATAGCTGGGGACACTGTCAGGGCATGATGTAGGAGCAGCATCAGGGCCTTTGTTGCATCAGCATTAGTGTCTTAGTTACAGACATGATCAGGGCCTGAGTTAGTCACAGCGTCAAGGCCTCCGTTAGGCATAGCTTCAGGGACTGAGTTACGGACAGCCTCAGGTCTTCCCTTAGGAACAGCGACAGGGCTCTCTTAGGGACGGTGTCAGGACCTTGGTTAGAAATGGGTCAGGATATTAGCTCAGGATAGTGTCCGGATTTTAGTTATTGCCGGCAGCAGGGCCTATATTAGAGATAGATTCCGGGCCTTAGTTAGGGACAGTGTCAGGGCCTTAATTAGGACTAGTCTGGGCCTTAGTTAGGGAGAGCATTACGGCTTCGCTGAGGATAAGGGGCAGGACGTTAGCTCGGGACAGAGTCAGGTTCCAGGCCAGTGGTAGTGTCAGGATGTGAGCTAGGGATAGGGTGAAGACCTTAGTTATTGAGAGCATCAGGGCCTTAGTTAGGACCAGCGTCAGGGCCTTCATCAGGACCAGTGTCAGGGCTTCACGTACGGACAGCGTCAGAGCCTAACTAAGGTACGGCAACGGGGCCTAAGTGAGGCCTATCTTTAGGGCCTGAGTTAGGGACAGTGTCAGGGCATGACTTAGGAGCAGTATAAGGGCCTCTGTAGGATCAGCATTAGGGTCTTCGTTAAAGACATTCTCAGGGCCTCTGTTAGGGACCGCCTCAGGGCCTCACTTAGGGACAGCGTCAGGGCTTCCTTTGGGACAGTTTCAGGACCTTGGTAAGACATGGGTCAGGATATTAGCTCGGGATAATGTCAGGACTTTAGATATTGACTGCAGCAGGGCCTTAGAGACAGTGTCTCAGCCTGACTTAGGACTAGCATCAGAGCCTTTGTTAGGTCCAGTGTCAGGGACTGAGTTAGGTGTAGTGTCAGGGCCTTAGTTAGGGACAGTGTCAGGGCCTGAGTTAGGACGAGCCTCCAGGCCTCAGTTAGGGCCAGGGTCACGGCCTCGGGACTAATTTTAGGGCCTTAGTTAGGAAGAGCATCAGGGATTTATTTCGCATAAGAAGCTCAACATTAGTTAAAGACAAGGTTAGGTTAAGGTCTAGGCATTGGGTCAGGGCATGACCTAGGGATAGTGTCAAGACCTTAGTTACTTAGGGCATCAGGGCCTAATTTAGGACCAGCGTCAGGGCTTCAGGTAGGGATAGCGTCAGAGCCTGACTTCGGGAGAGCGACAGGGCTTGAGTGAGGCCTAGTGTCAGAGCCTTAGCTAGGGATAGTATCAGGGCATGACTTAGGAGCAGCACAAGGGCCTTGGTAGGATCAGCCTCAGGGGCTTTGTTAAAGACCTTATCAGGGCCTCTGTTAGGGGCAGCCTTAGGGCCTCCCTTAGGGACAGCGTCAGGGCTTACTTAGGGACAGTTTCAGGAGCTTGGTAAGAGATGGGTCCGGAAATTACCTCAGGATAGTGTCAGGACATTAGATATTGACGGCAGCAGGGCCTTACTTAGGGACAGTGTCAAGGCCTTAGTTAGTACTAGCATCTGGGCCTCTGTTAGGTACAGTGTCGGGGCCTGAGTTAGGAATAGTGTTAGGGCCTTAGTTAGGGACAGTATCACGGCCTTGGGACTAAATTCAGGGCCTGAGGTAGTCACAGCCTAAGGGCTTTAGTTAGCATAAGAGGCAGGACATTTGCTAGGGACAGGGTGAGGGTAAAGTTTAGGGATCGTGTCAGGAAATGACCTAGGGATAGTGTCAAGAGCTTAGTTACAGTATCAGGGCCTTATTTAGGACCCGTGTCAGGGCTTCAGGTAGGGACAGCGTCAGTGCCTGACTCTGGGAGAGCAACAGGGCCTGAGTGAGGCCTAGCGTCAGGCCCATAGCTGGGGACACTGTCAGGGCATGATGTAGGAGCAGCATCAGGGCCTTTGTTGCATCAGCATTAGTGTCTTAGTTACAGACATGATCAGGGCCTGAGTTAGTCACAGCGTCAAGGCCTCAGTTAGGCATAGCTTCAGGGACTGAGTTACGGACAGCCTCAGGTCTTCACTTAGGAACAGCGACAGGGCTCTCTTAGGGACGGTGTCAGGACCTTGGTTAGAAATGGGTCAGGATATTAGCTCAGGATAGTGTCCGGATTTTAGTTATTGCCGGCAGCAGGGCCTATATTAGAGATAGATTCCGGGCCTTAGTTAGGGACAGTGTCAGGGCCTTAATTAGGACTAGTCTGGGCCTTAGTTAGGGAGAGCATTACGGCTTCGCTGAGGATAAGGGGCAGGACGTTAGCTCGGGACAGAGTCAGGTTCCAGGCCAGTGGTAGTGTCAGGATGTGAGCTAGGGATAGGGTGAAGACCTTAGTTATTGAGAGCATCAGGGCCTTAGTTAGGACCAGCGTCAGGGCCTTCATCAGGACCAGTGTCAGGGCTTCACGTACGGACAGCGTCAGAGCCTAACTAAGGTACGGCAACGGGGCCTAAGTGAGGCCTATCTTTAGGGCCTGAGTTAGGGACAGTGTCAGGGCATGACTTAGGAGCAGTATAAGGGCCTCTGTAGGATCAGCATTAGGGTCTTCGTTAAAGACATTCTCAGGGCCTCTGTTAGGGACCGCCTCAGGGCCTCACTTAGGGACAGCGTCAGGGCTTCCTTTGGGACAGTTTCAGGACCTTGGTAAGACATGGGTCAGGATATTAGCTCGGGATAATGTCAGGACTTTAGATATTGACTGCAGCAGGGCCTTAGAGACAGTGTCTCAGCCTGACTTAGGACTAGCATCAGAGCCTTTGTTAGGTCCAGTGTCAGGGACTGAGTTAGGTGTAGTGTCAGGGCCTTAGTTAGGGACAGTGTCAGGGCCTGAGTTAGGACGAGCCTCCAGGCCTCAGTTAGGGCCAGGGTCACGGCCTCGGGACTAATTTTAGGGCCTTAGTTAGGAAGAGCATCAGGGATTTATTTCGCATAAGAAGCTCAACATTAGTTAAAGACAAGGTTAGGTTAAGGTCTAGGCATTGGGTCAGGGCATGACCTAGGGATAGTGTCAAGACCTTAGTTACTTAGGGCATCAGGGCCTAATTTAGGACCAGCGTCAGGGCTTCAGGTAGGGATAGCGTCAGAGCCTGACTTAGGGAGAGCGACAGGGCTTGAGTGAGGCCTAGTGTCAGAGCCTTAGCTAGGGATAGTATCAGGGCATGACTTAGGAGCAGCACAAGGGCCTTGGTAGGATCAGCCTCAGGGGCTTTGTTAAAGACCTTATCAGGGCCTCTGTTAGGGGCAGCCTTAGGGCCTCCCTTAGGGACAGCGTCAGGGCTTACTTAGGGACAGTTTCAGGAGCTTGGTAAGAGATGGGTCCGGAAATTACCTCAGGATAGTGTCAGGACATTAGATATTGACGGCAGCAGGGCCTTACTTAGGGACAGTGTCAAGGCCTTAGTTAGTACTAGCATCTGGGCCTCTGTTAGGTACAGTGTCGGGGCCTGAGTTAGGAATAGTGTTAGGGCCTTAGTTAGGGACAGTATCACGGCCTTGGGACTAAATTCAGGGCCTGAGGTAGTCACAGCCTAAGGGCTTTAGTTAGCATAAGAGGCAGGACATTTGCTAGGGACAGGGTGAGGGTAAAGTTTAGGGATCGTGTCAGGAAATGACCTAGGGATAGTGTCAAGAGCTTAGTTACAGTATCAGGGCCTTATTTAGGACCCGTGTCAGGGCTTCAGGTAGGGACAGCGTCAGTGCCTGACTCTGGGAGAGCAACAGGGCCTGAGTGAGGCCTAGCGTCAGGCCCATAGCTGGGGACACTGTCAGGGCATGATGTAGGAGCAGCATCAGGGCCTTTGTTGCATCAGCATTAGTGTCTTAGTTACAGACATGATCAGGGCCTGAGTTAGTCACAGCGTCAAGGCCTCAGTTAGGCATAGCTTCAGGGACTGAGTTACGGACAGCCTCAGGTCTTCCCTTAGGAACAGTGACAGGGCTCTCTTAGGGACGGTGTCAGGACCTTGGTTAGAAATGGGTCAGGATATTAGCTCAGGATAGTGTCCGGATTTTAGTTATTGCCGGCAGCAGGGCCTATATTAGAGATAGATTCCGGGCCTTAGTTAGGGACAGTGTCAGGGCCTTAATTAGGACTAGTCTGGGCCTTAGTTAGGGAGAGCATTACGGCTTCGCTGAGGATAAGGGGCAGGACGTTAGCTCGGGACAGAGTCAGGTTCCAGGCCAGTGGTAGTGTCAGGATGTGAGCTAGGGATAGGGTGAAGACCTTAGTTATTGAGAGCATCAGGGCCTTAGTTAGGACCAGCGTCAGGGCCTTCATCAGGACCAGTGTCAGGGCTTCACGTACGGACAGCGTCAGAGCCTAACTAAGGTACGGCAACGGGGCCTAAGTGAGGCCTATCTTTAGGGCCTGAGTTAGGGACAGTGTCAGGGCATGACTTAGGAGCAGTATAAGGGCCTCTGTAGGATCAGCATTAGGGTCTTCGTTAAAGACATTCTCAGGGCCTCTGTTAGGGACCGCCTCAGGGCCTCACTTAGGGACAGCGTCAGGGCTTCCTTTGGGACAGTTTCAGGACCTTGGTAAGACATGGGTCAGGATATTAGCTCGGGATAATGTCAGGACTTTAGATATTGACTGCAGCAGGGCCTTAGAGACAGTGTCTCAGCCTGACTTAGGACTAGCATCAGAGCCTTTGTTAGGTCCAGTGTCAGGGACTGAGTTAGGTGTAGTGTCAGGGCCTTAGTTAGGGACAGTGTCAGGGCCTGAGTTAGGACGAGCCTCCAGGCCTCAGTTAGGGCCAGGGTCACGGCCTCGGGACTAATTTTAGGGCCTTAGTTAGGAAGAGCATCAGGGATTTATTTAGCATAAGAAGCTCAACATTAGTTAAAGACAAGGTTAGGTTAAGGTCTAGGGATTGTGTCAGGGCATGACCTAGGGATAGTGTCAAGACCTTAGTTACTTAGGGCATCAGGGCCTAATTTAGGACCAGCGTCAGGGCTTCAGGTAGGGATAGCGTCAGAGCCTGACTTCGGGAGAGCGACAGGGCTTGAGTGAGGCCTAGTGACAGAGCCTGACTTCGGGAGAGCGACAGGGCTTGAGTGAGGCCTAGTGTCAGAGCCTTAGCTAGGGATAGTATCAGGGCATGACTTAGGAGCAGCACAAGGGCCTTGGTAGGATCAGCCTCAGGGGCTTTGTTAAAGACCTTATCAGGGCCTCTGTTAGGGGCAGCCTTAGGGCCTCCCTTAGGGACAGCGTCAGGGCTTACTTAGGGACAGTTTCAGGAGCTTGGTAAGAGATGGGTCCGGAAATTACCTCAGGATAGTGTCAGGACATTAGATATTGACGGCAGCAGGGCCTTACTTAGGGACAGTGTCAAGGCCTTAGTTAGTACTAGCATCTGGGCCTCTGTTAGGTACAGTGTCGGGGCCTGAGTTAGGAATAGTGTTAGGGCCTTAGTTAGGGACAGTATCACGGCCTTGGGACTAAATTCAGGGCCTGAGGTAGTCACAGCCTAAGGGCTTTAGTTAGCATAAGAGGCAGGACATTTGCTAGGGACAGGGTGAGGGTAAAGTTTAGGGATCGTGTCAGGAAATGACCTAGGGATAGTGTCAAGAGCTTAGTTACAGTATCAGGGCCTTATTTAGGACCCGTGTCAGGGCTTCAGGTAGGGACAGCGTCAGTGCCTGACTCTGGGAGAGCAACAGGGCCTGAGTGAGGCCTAGCGTCAGGCCCATAGCTGGGGACACTGTCAGGGCATGATGTAGGAGCAGCATCAGGGCCTTTGTTGCATCAGCATTAGTGTCTTAGTTACAGACATGATCAGGGCCTGAGTTAGTCACAGCGTCAAGGCCTCAGTTAGGCATAGCTTCAGGGACTGAGTTACGGACAGCCTCAGGTCTTCACTTAGGAACAGCGACAGGGCTCTCTTAGGGACGGTGTCAGGACCTTGGTTAGAAATGGGTCAGGATATTAGCTCAGGATAGTGTCCGGATTTTAGTTATTGCCGGCAGCAGGGCCTATATTAGAGATAGATTCCGGGCCTTAGTTAGGGACAGTGTCAGGGCCTTAATTAGGACTAGTCTGGGCCTTAGTTAGGGAGAGCATTACGGCTTCGCTGAGGATAAGGGGCAGGACGTTAGCTCGGGACAGAGTCAGGTTCCAGGCCAGTGGTAGTGTCAGGATGTGAGCTAGGGATAGGGTGAAGACCTTAGTTATTGAGAGCATCAGGGCCTTAGTTAGGACCAGCGTCAGGGCCTTCATCAGGACCAGTGTCAGGGCTTCACGTACGGACAGCGTCAGAGCCTAACTAAGGTACGGCAACGGGGCCTAAGTGAGGTCTATCTTTAGGGCCTGAGTTAGGGACAGTGTCAGGGCATGACTTAGGAGCAGTATAAGGGCCTCTGTAGGATCAGCATTAGGGTCTTCGTTAAAGACATTCTCAGGGCCTCTGTTAGGGACCGCCTCAGGGCCTCACTTAGGGACAGCGTCAGGGCTTCCTTTGGGACAGTTTCAGGACCTTGGTAAGACATGGGTCAGGATATTAGCTCGGGATAATGTCAGGACTTTAGATATTGACTGCAGCAGGGCCTTAGAGACAGTGTCTCAGCCTGACTTAGGACTAGCATCAGAGCCTTTGTTAGGTCCAGTGTCAGGGACTGAGTTAGGTGTAGTGTCAGGGCCTTAGTTAGGGACAGTGTCAGGGCCTGAGTTAGGACGAGCCTCCAGGCCTCAGTTAGGGCCAGGGTCACGGCCTCGGGACTAATTTTAGGGCCTTAGTTAGGAAGAGCATCAGGGATTTATTTCGCATAAGAAGCTCAACATTAGTTAAAGACAAGGTTAGGTTAAGGTCTAGGCATTGGGTCAGGGCATGACCTAGGGATAGTGTCAAGACCTTAGTTACTTAGGGCATCAGGGCCTAATTTAGGACCAGCGTCAGGGCTTCAGGTAGGGATAGCGTCAGAGCCTGACTTAGGGAGAGCGACAGGGCTTGAGTGAGGCCTAGTGTCAGAGCCTTAGCTAGGGATAGTATCAGGGCATGACTTAGGAGCAGCACAAGGGCCTTGGTAGGATCAGCCTCAGGGGCTTTGTTAAAGACCTTATCAGGGCCTCTGTTAGGGGCAGCCTTAGGGCCTCCCTTAGGGACAGCGTCAGGGCTTACTTAGGGACAGTTTCAGGAGCTTGGTAAGAGATGGGTCCGGAAATTACCTCAGGATAGTGTCAGGACATTAGATATTGACGGCAGCAGGGCCTTACTTAGGGACAGTGTCAAGGCCTTAGTTAGTACTAGCATCTGGGCCTCTGTTAGGTACAGTGTCGGGGCCTGAGTTAGGAATAGTGTTAGGGCCTTAGTTAGGGACAGTATCACGGCCTTGGGACTAAATTCAGGGCCTGAGGTAGTCACAGCCTAAGGGCTTTAGTTAGCATAAGAGGCAGGACATTTGCTAGGGACAGGGTGAGGGTAAAGTTTAGGGATCGTGTCAGGAAATGACCTAGGGATAGTGTCAAGAGCTTAGTTACAGTATCAGGGCCTTATTTAGGACCCGTGTCAGGGCTTCAGGTAGGGACAGCGTCAGTGCCTGACTCTGGGAGAGCAACAGGGCCTGAGTGAGGCCTAGCGTCAGGCCCATAGCTGGGGACACTGTCAGGGCATGATGTAGGAGCAGCATCAGGGCCTTTGTTGCATCAGCATTAGTGTCTTAGTTACAGACATGATCAGGGCCTGAGTTAGTCACAGCGTCAAGGCCTCAGTTAGGCATAGCTTCAGGGACTGAGTTACGGACAGCCTCAGGTCTTCCCTTAGGAACAGCGACAGGGCTCTCTTAGGGACGGTGTCAGGACCTTGGTTAGAAATGGGTCAGGATATTAGCTCAGGATAGTGTCCGGATTTTAGTTATTGCCGGCAGCAGGGCCTATATTAGAGATAGATTCCGGGCCTTAGTTAGGGACAGTGTCAGGGCCTTAATTAGGACTAGTCTGGGCCTTAGTTAGGGAGAGCATTACGGCTTCGCTGAGGATAAGGGGCAGGACGTTAGCTCGGGACAGAGTCAGGTTCCAGGCCAGTGGTAGTGTCAGGATGTGAGCTAGGGATAGGGTGAAGACCTTAGTTATTGAGAGCATCAGGGCCTTAGTTAGGACCAGCGTCAGGGCCTTCATCAGGACCAGTGTCAGGGCTTCACGTACGGACAGCGTCAGAGCCTAACTAAGGTACGGCAACGGGGCCTAAGTGAGGCCTATCTTTAGGGCCTGAGTTAGGGACAGTGTCAGGGCATGACTTAGGAGCAGTATAAGGGCCTCTGTAGGATCAGCATTAGGGTCTTCGTTAAAGACATTCTCAGGGCCTCTGTTAGGGACCGCCTCAGGGCCTCACTTAGGGACAGCGTCAGGGCTTCCTTTGGGACAGTTTCAGGACCTTGGTAAGACATGGGTCAGGATATTAGCTCGGGATAATGTCAGGACTTTAGATATTGACTGCAGCAGGGCCTTAGAGACAGTGTCTCAGCCTGACTTAGGACTAGCATCAGAGCCTTTGTTAGGTCCAGTGTCAGGGACTGAGTTAGGTGTAGTGTCAGGGCCTTAGTTAGGGACAGTGTCAGGGCCTGAGTTAGGACGAGCCTCCAGGCCTCAGTTAGGGCCAGGGTCACGGCCTCGGGACTAATTTTAGGGCCTTAGTTAGGAAGAGCATCAGGGATTTATTTAGCATAAGAAGCTCAACATTAGTTAAAGACAAGGTTAGGTTAAGGTCTAGGGATTGTGTCAGGGCATGACCTAGGGATAGTGTCAAGACCTTAGTTACTTAGGGCATCAGGGCCTAATTTAGGACCAGCGTCAGGGCTTCAGGTAGGGATAGCGTCAGAGCCTGACTTCGGGAGAGCGACAGGGCTTGAGTGAGGCCTAGTGACAGAGCCTGACTTAGGGAGAGCGACAGGGCTTGAGTGAGGCCTAGTGTCAGAGCCTTAGCTAGGGATAGTATCAGGGCATGACTTAGGAGCAGCACAAGGGCCTTGGTAGGATCAGCCTCAGGGGCTTTGTTAAAGACCTTATCAGGGCCTCTGTTAGGGGCAGCCTTAGGGCCTCCCTTAGGGACAGCGTCAGGGCTTACTTAGGGACAGTTTCAGGAGCTTGGTAAGAGATGGGTCCGGAAATTACCTCAGGATAGTGTCAGGACATTAGATATTGACGGCAGCAGGGCCTTACTTAGGGACAGTGTCAAGGCCTTAGTTAGTACTAGCATCTGGGCCTCTGTTAGGTACAGTGTCGGGGCCTGAGTTAGGAATAGTGTTAGGGCCTTAGTTAGGGACAGTATCACGGCCTTGGGACTAAATTCAGGGCCTGAGGTAGTCACAGCCTAAGGGCTTTAGTTAGCATAAGAGGCAGGACATTTGCTAGGGACAGGGTGAGGGTAAAGTTTAGGGATCGTGTCAGGAAATGACCTAGGGATAGTGTCAAGAGCTTAGTTACAGTATCAGGGCCTTATTTAGGACCCGTGTCAGGGCTTCAGGTAGGGACAGCGTCAGTGCCTGACTCTGGGAGAGCAACAGGGCCTGAGTGAGGCCTAGCGTCAGGCCCATAGCTGGGGACACTGTCAGGGCATGATGTAGGAGCAGCATCAGGGCCTTTGTTGCATCAGCATTAGTGTCTTAGTTACAGACATGATCAGGGCCTGAGTTAGTCACAGCGTCAAGGCCTCAGTTAGGCATAGCTTCAGGGACTGAGTTACGGACAGCCTCAGGTCTTCCCTTAGGAACAGTGACAGGGCTCTCTTAGGGACGGTGTCAGGACCTTGGTTAGAAATGGGTCAGGATATTAGCTCAGGATAGTGTCCGGATTTTAGTTATTGCCGGCAGCAGGGCCTATATTAGAGATAGATTCCGGGCCTTAGTTAGGGACAGTGTCAGGGCCTTAATTAGGACTAGTCTGGGCCTTAGTTAGGGAGAGCATTACGGCTTCGCTGAGGATAAGGGGCAGGACGTTAGCTCGGGACAGAGTCAGGTTCCAGGCCAGTGGTAGTGTCAGGATGTGAGCTAGGGATAGGGTGAAGACCTTAGTTATTGAGAGCATCAGGGCCTTAGTTAGGACCAGCGTCAGGGCCTTCATCAGGACCAGTGTCAGGGCTTCACGTACGGACAGCGTCAGAGCCTAACTAAGGTACGGCAACGGGGCCTAAGTGAGGCCTATCTTTAGGGCCTGAGTTAGGGACAGTGTCAGGGCATGACTTAGGAGCAGTATAAGGGCCTCTGTAGGATCAGCATTAGGGTCTTCGTTAAAGACATTCTCAGGGCCTCTGTTAGGGACCGCCTCAGGGCCTCACTTAGGGACAGCGTCAGGGCTTCCTTTGGGACAGTTTCAGGACCTTGGTAAGACATGGGTCAGGATATTAGCTCGGGATAATGTCAGGACTTTAGATATTGACTGCAGCAGGGCCTTAGAGACAGTGTCTCAGCCTGACTTAGGACTAGCATCAGAGCCTTTGTTAGGTCCAGTGTCAGGGACTGAGTTAGGTGTAGTGTCAGGGCCTTAGTTAGGGACAGTGTCAGGGCCTGAGTTAGGACGAGCCTCCAGGCCTCAGTTAGGGCCAGGGTCACGGCCTCGGGACTAATTTTAGGGCCTTAGTTAGGAAGAGCATCAGGGATTTATTTAGCATAAGAAGCTCAACATTAGTTAAAGACAAGGTTAGGTTAAGGTCTAGGGATTGTGTCAGGGCATGACCTAGGGATAGTGTCAAGACCTTAGTTACTTAGGGCATCAGGGCCTAATTTAGGACCAGCGTCAGGGCTTCAGGTAGGGATAGCGTCAGAGCCTGACTTCGGGAGAGCGACAGGGCTTGAGTGAGGCCTAGTGACAGAGCCTGACTTCGGGAGAGCGACAGGGCTTGAGTGAGGCCTAGTGTCAGAGCCTTAGCTAGGGATAGTATCAGGGCATGACTTAGGAGCAGCACAAGGGCCTTGGTAGGATCAGCCTCAGGGGCTTTGTTAAAGACCTTATCAGGGCCTCTGTTAGGGGCAGCCTTAGGGCCTCCCTTAGGGACAGCGTCAGGGCTTACTTAGGGACAGTTTCAGGAGCTTGGTAAGAGATGGGTCCGGAAATTACCTCAGGATAGTGTCAGGACATTAGATATTGACGGCAGCAGGGCCTTACTTAGGGACAGTGTCAAGGCCTTAGTTAGTACTAGCATCTGGGCCTCTGTTAGGTACAGTGTCGGGGCCTGAGTTAGGAATAGTGTTAGGGCCTTAGTTAGGGACAGTATCACGGCCTTGGGACTAAATTCAGGGCCTGAGGTAGTCACAGCCTAAGGGCTTTAGTTAGCATAAGAGGCAGGACATTTGCTAGGGACAGGGTGAGGGTAAAGTTTAGGGATCGTGTCAGGAAATGACCTAGGGATAGTGTCAAGAGCTTAGTTACAGTATCAGGGCCTTATTTAGGACCCGTGTCAGGGCTTCAGGTAGGGACAGCGTCAGTGCCTGACTCTGGGAGAGCAACAGGGCCTGAGTGAGGCCTAGCGTCAGGCCCATAGCTGGGGACACTGTCAGGGCATGATGTAGGAGCAGCATCAGGGCCTTTGTTGCATCAGCATTAGTGTCTTAGTTACAGACATGATCAGGGCCTGAGTTAGTCACAGCGTCAAGGCCTCAGTTAGGCATAGCTTCAGGGACTGAGTTACGGACAGCCTCAGGTCTTCACTTAGGAACAGCGACAGGGCTCTCTTAGGGACGGTGTCAGGACCTTGGTTAGAAATGGGTCAGGATATTAGCTCAGGATAGTGTCCGGATTTTAGTTATTGCCGGCAGCAGGGCCTATATTAGAGATAGATTCCGGGCCTTAGTTAGGGACAGTGTCAGGGCCTTAATTAGGACTAGTCTGGGCCTTAGTTAGGGAGAGCATTACGGCTTCGCTGAGGATAAGGGGCAGGACGTTAGCTCGGGACAGAGTCAGGTTCCAGGCCAGTGGTAGTGTCAGGATGTGAGCTAGGGATAGGGTGAAGACCTTAGTTATTGAGAGCATCAGGGCCTTAGTTAGGACCAGCGTCAGGGCCTTCATCAGGACCAGTGTCAGGGCTTCACGTACGGACAGCGTCAGAGCCTAACTAAGGTACGGCAACGGGGCCTAAGTGAGGTCTATCTTTAGGGCCTGAGTTAGGGACAGTGTCAGGGCATGACTTAGGAGCAGTATAAGGGCCTCTGTAGGATCAGCATTAGGGTCTTCGTTAAAGACATTCTCAGGGCCTCTGTTAGGGACCGCCTCAGGGCCTCACTTAGGGACAGCGTCAGGGCTTCCTTTGGGACAGTTTCAGGACCTTGGTAAGACATGGGTCAGGATATTAGCTCGGGATAATGTCAGGACTTTAGATATTGACTGCAGCAGGGCCTTAGAGACAGTGTCTCAGCCTGACTTAGGACTAGCATCAGAGCCTTTGTTAGGTCCAGTGTCAGGGACTGAGTTAGGTGTAGTGTCAGGGCCTTAGTTAGGGACAGTGTCAGGGCCTGAGTTAGGACGAGCCTCCAGGCCTCAGTTAGGGCCAGGGTCACGGCCTCGGGACTAATTTTAGGGCCTTAGTTAGGAAGAGCATCAGGGATTTATTTCGCATAAGAAGCTCAACATTAGTTAAAGACAAGGTTAGGTTAAGGTCTAGGCATTGGGTCAGGGCATGACCTAGGGATAGTGTCAAGACCTTAGTTACTTAGGGCATCAGGGCCTAATTTAGGACCAGCGTCAGGGCTTCAGGTAGGGATAGCGTCAGAGCCTGACTTCGGGAGAGCGACAGGGCTTGAGTGAGGCCTAGTGTCAGAGCCTTAGCTAGGGATAGTATCAGGGCATGACTTAGGAGCAGCACAAGGGCCTTGGTAGGATCAGCCTCAGGGGCTTTGTTAAAGACCTTATCAGGGCCTCTGTTAGGGGCAGCCTTAGGGCCTCCCTTAGGGACAGCGTCAGGGCTTACTTAGGGACAGTTTCAGGAGCTTGGTAAGAGATGGGTCCGGAAATTACCTCAGGATAGTGTCAGGACATTAGATATTGACGGCAGCAGGGCCTTACTTAGGGACAGTGTCAAGGCCTTAGTTAGTACTAGCATCTGGGCCTCTGTTAGGTACAGTGTCGGGGCCTGAGTTAGGAATAGTGTTAGGGCCTTAGTTAGGGACAGTATCACGGCCTTGGGACTAAATTCAGGGCCTGAGGTAGTCACAGCCTAAGGGCTTTAGTTAGCATAAGAGGCAGGACATTTGCTAGGGACAGGGTGAGGGTAAAGTTTAGGGATCGTGTCAGGAAATGACCTAGGGATAGTGTCAAGAGCTTAGTTACAGTATCAGGGCCTTATTTAGGACCCGTGTCAGGGCTTCAGGTAGGGACAGCGTCAGTGCCTGACTCTGGGAGAGCAACAGGGCCTGAGTGAGGCCTAGCGTCAGGCCCATAGCTGGGGACACTGTCAGGGCATGATGTAGGAGCAGCATCAGGGCCTTTGTTGCATCAGCATTAGTGTCTTAGTTACAGACATGATCAGGGCCTGAGTTAGTCACAGCGTCAAGGCCTCAGTTAGGCATAGCTTCAGGGACTGAGTTACGGACAGCCTCAGGTCTTCCCTTAGGAACAGCGACAGGGCTCTCTTAGGGACGGTGTCAGGACCTTGGTTAGAAATGGGTCAGGATATTAGCTCAGGATAGTGTCCGGATTTTAGTTATTGCCGGCAGCAGGGCCTATATTAGAGATAGATTCCGGGCCTTAGTTAGGGACAGTGTCAGGGCCTTAATTAGGACTAGTCTGGGCCTTAGTTAGGGAGAGCATTACGGCTTCGCTGAGGATAAGGGGCAGGACGTTAGCTCGGGACAGAGTCAGGTTCCAGGCCAGTGGTAGTGTCAGGATGTGAGCTAGGGATAGGGTGAAGACCTTAGTTATTGAGAGCATCAGGGCCTTAGTTAGGACCAGCGTCAGGGCCTTCATCAGGACCAGTGTCAGGGCTTCACGTACGGACAGCGTCAGAGCCTAACTAAGGTACGGCAACGGGGCCTAAGTGAGGCCTATCTTTAGGGCCTGAGTTAGGGACAGTGTCAGGGCATGACTTAGGAGCAGTATAAGGGCCTCTGTAGGATCAGCATTAGGGTCTTCGTTAAAGACATTCTCAGGGCCTCTGTTAGGGACCGCCTCAGGGCCTCACTTAGGGACAGCGTCAGGGCTTCCTTTGGGACAGTTTCAGGACCTTGGTAAGACATGGGTCAGGATATTAGCTCGGGATAATGTCAGGACTTTAGATATTGACTGCAGCAGGGCCTTAGAGACAGTGTCTCAGCCTGACTTAGGACTAGCATCAGAGCCTTTGTTAGGTCCAGTGTCAGGGACTGAGTTAGGTGTAGTGTCAGGGCCTTAGTTAGGGACAGTGTCAGGGCCTGAGTTAGGACGAGCCTCCAGGCCTCAGTTAGGGCCAGGGTCACGGCCTCGGGACTAATTTTAGGGCCTTAGTTAGGAAGAGCATCAGGGATTTATTTAGCATAAGAAGCTCAACATTAGTTAAAGACAAGGTTAGGTTAAGGTCTAGGGATTGTGTCAGGGCATGACCTAGGGATAGTGTCAAGACCTTAGTTACTTAGGGCATCAGGGCCTAATTTAGGACCAGCGTCAGGGCTTCAGGTAGGGATAGCGTCAGAGCCTGACTTCGGGAGAGCGACAGGGCTTGAGTGAGGCCTAGTGACAGAGCCTGACTTAGGGAGAGCGACAGGGCTTGAGTGAGGCCTAGTGTCAGAGCCTTAGCTAGGGATAGTATCAGGGCATGACTTAGGAGCAGCACAAGGGCCTTGGTAGGATCAGCCTCAGGGGCTTTGTTAAAGACCTTATCAGGGCCTCTGTTAGGGGCAGCCTTAGGGCCTCCCTTAGGGACAGCGTCAGGGCTTACTTAGGGACAGTTTCAGGAGCTTGGTAAGAGATGGGTCCGGAAATTACCTCAGGATAGTGTCAGGACATTAGATATTGACGGCAGCAGGGCCTTACTTAGGGACAGTGTCAAGGCCTTAGTTAGTACTAGCATCTGGGCCTCTGTTAGGTACAGTGTCGGGGCCTGAGTTAGGAATAGTGTTAGGGCCTTAGTTAGGGACAGTATCACGGCCTTGGGACTAAATTCAGGGCCTGAGGTAGTCACAGCCTAAGGGCTTTAGTTAGCATAAGAGGCAGGACATTTGCTAGGGACAGGGTGAGGGTAAAGTTTAGGGATCGTGTCAGGAAATGACCTAGGGATAGTGTCAAGAGCTTAGTTACAGTATCAGGGCCTTATTTAGGACCCGTGTCAGGGCTTCAGGTAGGGACAGCGTCAGTGCCTGACTCTGGGAGAGCAACAGGGCCTGAGTGAGGCCTAGCGTCAGGCCCATAGCTGGGGACACTGTCAGGGCATGATGTAGGAGCAGCATCAGGGCCTTTGTTGCATCAGCATTAGTGTCTTAGTTACAGACATGATCAGGGCCTGAGTTAGTCACAGCGTCAAGGCCTCAGTTAGGCATAGCTTCAGGGACTGAGTTACGGACAGCCTCAGGTCTTCCCTTAGGAACAGCGACAGGGCTCTCTTAGGGACGGTGTCAGGACCTTGGTTAGAAATGGGTCAGGATATTAGCTCAGGATAGTGTCCGGATTTTAGTTATTGCCGGCAGCAGGGCCTATATTAGAGATAGATTCCGGGCCTTAGTTAGGGACAGTGTCAGGGCCTTAATTAGGACTAGTCTGGGCCTTAGTTAGGGAGAGCATTACGGCTTCGCTGAGGATAAGGGGCAGGACGTTAGCTCGGGACAGAGTCAGGTTCCAGGCCAGTGGTAGTGTCAGGATGTGAGCTAGGGATAGGGTGAAGACCTTAGTTATTGAGAGCATCAGGGCCTTAGTTAGGACCAGCGTCAGGGCCTTCATCAGGACCAGTGTCAGGGCTTCACGTACGGACAGCGTCAGAGCCTAACTAAGGTACGGCAACGGGGCCTAAGTGAGGCCTATCTTTAGGGCCTGAGTTAGGGACAGTGTCAGGGCATGACTTAGGAGCAGTATAAGGGCCTCTGTAGGATCAGCATTAGGGTCTTCGTTAAAGACATTCTCAGGGCCTCTGTTAGGGACCGCCTCAGGGCCTCACTTAGGGACAGCGTCAGGGCTTCCTTTGGGACAGTTTCAGGACCTTGGTAAGACATGGGTCAGGATATTAGCTCGGGATAATGTCAGGACTTTAGATATTGACTGCAGCAGGGCCTTAGAGACAGTGTCTCAGCCTGACTTAGGACTAGCATCAGAGCCTTTGTTAGGTCCAGTGTCAGGGACTGAGTTAGGTGTAGTGTCAGGGCCTCAGTTAGGGACAGTGTCAGGGCCTGAGTTAGGACGAGCCTCCAGGCCTCAGTTAGGGCCAGGGTCACGGCCTCGGGACTAATTTTAGGGCCTTAGTTAGGAAGAGCATCAGGGATTTATTTCGCATAAGAAGCTCAACATTAGTTAAAGACAAGGTTAGGTTAAGGTCTAGGCATTGGGTCAGGGCATGACCTAGGGATAGTGTCAAGACCTTAGTTACTTAGGGCATCAGGGCCTAATTTAGGACCAGCGTCAGGGCTTCAGGTAGGGATAGCGTCAGAGCCTGACTTCGGGAGAGCGACAGGGCTTGAGTGAGGCCTAGTGTCAGAGCCTTAGCTAGGGATAGTATCAGGGCATGACTTAGGAGCAGCACAAGGGCCTTGGTAGGATCAGCCTCAGGGGCTTTGTTAAAGACCTTATCAGGGCCTCTGTTAGGGGCAGCCTTAGGGCCTCCCTTAGGGACAGCGTCAGGGCTTACTTAGGGACAGTTTCAGGAGCTTGGTAAGAGATGGGTCCGGAAATTACCTCAGGATAGTGTCAGGACATTAGATATTGACGGCAGCAGGGCCTTACTTAGGGACAGTGTCAAGGCCTTAGTTAGTACTAGCATCTGGGCCTCTGTTAGGTACAGTGTCGGGGCCTGAGTTAGGAATAGTGTTAGGGCCTTAGTTAGGGACAGTATCACGGCCTTGGGACTAAATTCAGGGCCTGAGGTAGTCACAGCCTAAGGGCTTTAGTTAGCATAAGAGGCAGGACATTTGCTAGGGACAGGGTGAGGGTAAAGTTTAGGGATCGTGTCAGGAAATGACCTAGGGATAGTGTCAAGAGCTTAGTTACAGTATCAGGGCCTTATTTAGGACCCGTGTCAGGGCTTCAGGTAGGGACAGCGTCAGTGCCTGACTCTGGGAGAGCAACAGGGCCTGAGTGAGGCCTAGCGTCAGGCCCATAGCTGGGGACACTGTCAGGGCATGATGTAGGAGCAGCATCAGGGCCTTTGTTGCATCAGCATTAGTGTCTTAGTTACAGACATGATCAGGGCCTGAGTTAGTCACAGCGTCAAGGCCTCAGTTAGGCATAGCTTCAGGGACTGAGTTACGGACAGCCTCAGGTCTTCCCTTAGGAACAGCGACAGGGCTCTCTTAGGGACGGTGTCAGGACCTTGGTTAGAAATGGGTCAGGATATTAGCTCAGGATAGTGTCCGGATTTTAGTTATTGCCGGCAGCAGGGCCTATATTAGAGATAGATTCCGGGCCTTAGTTAGGGACAGTGTCAGGGCCTTAATTAGGACTAGTCTGGGCCTTAGTTAGGGAGAGCATTACGGCTTCGCTGAGGATAAGGGGCAGGACGTTAGCTCGGGACAGAGTCAGGTTCCAGGCCAGTGGTAGTGTCAGGATGTGAGCTAGGGATAGGGTGAAGACCTTAGTTATTGAGAGCATCAGGGCCTTAGTTAGGACCAGCGTCAGGGCCTTCATCAGGACCAGTGTCAGGGCTTCACGTACGGACAGCGTCAGAGCCTAACTAAGGTACGGCAACGGGGCCTAAGTGAGGCCTATCTTTAGGGCCTGAGTTAGGGACAGTGTCAGGGCATGACTTAGGAGCAGTATAAGGGCCTCTGTAGGATCAGCATTAGGGTCTTCGTTAAAGACATTCTCAGGGCCTCTGTTAGGGACCGCCTCAGGGCCTCACTTAGGGACAGCGTCAGGGCTTCCTTTGGGACAGTTTCAGGACCTTGGTAAGACATGGGTCAGGATATTAGCTCGGGATAATGTCAGGACTTTAGATATTGACTGCAGCAGGGCCTTAGAGACAGTGTCTCAGCCTGACTTAGGACTAGCATCAGAGCCTTTGTTAGGTCCAGTGTCAGGGACTGAGTTAGGTGTAGTGTCAGGGCCTTAGTTAGGGACAGTGTCAGGGCCTGAGTTAGGACGAGCCTCCAGGCCTCAGTTAGGGCCAGGGTCACGGCCTCGGGACTAATTTTAGGGCCTTAGTTAGGAAGAGCATCAGGGATTTATTTCGCATAAGAAGCTCAACATTAGTTAAAGACAAGGTTAGGTTAAGGTCTAGGCATTGGGTCAGGGCATGACCTAGGGATAGTGTCAAGACCTTAGTTACTTAGGGCATCAGGGCCTAATTTAGGACCAGCGTCAGGGCTTCAGGTAGGGATAGCGTCAGAGCCTGACTCAGGGAGAGCGACAGGGCTTGAGTGAGGCCTAGTGTCAGAGCCTTAGCTAGGGATAGTATCAGGGCATGACTTAGGAGCAGCACAAGGGCCTTGGTAGGATCAGCCTCAGGGGCTTTGTTAAAGACCTTATCAGGGCCTCTGTTAGGGGCAGCCTTAGGGCCTCCCTTAGGGACAGCGTCAGGGCTTACTTAGGGACAGTTTCAGGAGCTTGGTAAGAGATGGGTCCGGAAATTACCTCAGGATAGTGTCAGGACATTAGATATTGACGGCAGCAGGGCCTTACTTAGGGACAGTGTCAAGGCCTTAGTTAGTACTAGCATCTGGGCCTCTGTTAGGTACAGTGTCGGGGCCTGAGTTAGGAATAGTGTTAGGGCCTTAGTTAGGGACAGTATCACGGCCTTGGGACTAAATTCAGGGCCTGAGGTAGTCACAGCCTAAGGGCTTTAGTTAGCATAAGAGGCAGGACATTTGCTAGGGACAGGGTGAGGGTAAAGTTTAGGGATCGTGTCAGGAAATGACCTAGGGATAGTGTCAAGAGCTTAGTTACAGTATCAGGGCCTTATTTAGGACCCGTGTCAGGGCTTCAGGTAGGGACAGCGTCAGTGCCTGACTCTGGGAGAGCAACAGGGCCTGAGTGAGGCCTAGCGTCAGGCCCATAGCTGGGGACACTGTCAGGGCATGATGTAGGAGCAGCATCAGGGCCTTTGTTGCATCAGCATTAGTGTCTTAGTTACAGACATGATCAGGGCCTGAGTTAGTCACAGCGTCAAGGCCTCAGTTAGGCATAGCTTCAGGGACTGAGTTACGGACAGCCTCAGGTCTTCCCTTAGGAACAGCGACAGGGCTCTCTTAGGGACGGTGTCAGGACCTTGGTTAGAAATGGGTCAGGATATTAGCTCAGGATAGTGTCCGGATTTTAGTTATTGCCGGCAGCAGGGCCTATATTAGAGATAGATTCCGGGCCTTAGTTAGGGACAGTGTCAGGGCCTTAATTAGGACTAGTCTGGGCCTTAGTTAGGGAGAGCATTACGGCTTCGCTGAGGATAAGGGGCAGGACGTTAGCTCGGGAGAGAGTCAGGTTCCAGGCCAGTGGTAGTGTCAGGATGTGAGCTAGGGATAGGGTGAAGACCTTAGTTATTGAGAGCATCAGGGCCTTAGTTAGGACCAGCGTCAGGGCCTTCATCAGGACCAGTGTCAGGGCTTCACGTACGGACAGCGTCAGAGCCTAACTAAGGTACGGCAACGGGGCCTAAGTGAGGCCTATCTTTAGGGCCTGAGTTAGGGACAGTGTCAGGGCATGACTTAGGAGCAGTATAAGGGCCTCTGTAGGATCAGCATTAGGGTCTTCGTTAAAGACATTCTCAGGGCCTCTGTTAGGGACCGCCTCAGGGCCTCACTTAGGGACAGCGTCAGGGCTTCCTTTGGGACAGTTTCAGGACCTTGGTAAGACATGGGTCAGGATATTAGCTCGGGATAATGTCAGGACTTTAGATATTGACTGCAGCAGGGCCTTAGAGACAGTGTCTCAGCCTGACTTAGGACTAGCATCAGAGCCTTTGTTAGGTCCAGTGTCAGGGACTGAGTTAGGTGTAGTGTCAGGGCCTTAGTTAGGGACAGTGTCAGGGCCTGAGTTAGGACGAGCCTCCAGGCCTCAGTTAGGGCCAGGGTCACGGCCTCGGGACTAATTTTAGGGCCTTAGTTAGGAAGAGCATCAGGGATTTATTTAGCATAAGAAGCTCAACATTAGTTAAAGACAAGGTTAGGTTAAGGTCTAGGCATTGGGTCAGGGCATGACCTAGGGATAGTGTCAAGACCTTAGTTACTTAGGGCATCAGGGCCTAATTTAGGACCAGCGTCAGGGCTTCAGGTAGGGATAGCGTCAGAGCCTGACTTCGGGAGAGCGACAGGGCTTGAGTGAGGCCTAGTGACAGAGCCTGACTTAGGGAGAGCGACAGGGCTTGAGTGAGGCCTAGTGTCAGAGCCTTAGCTAGGGATAGTATCAGGGCATGACTTAGGAGCAGCACAAGGGCCTTGGTAGGATCAGCCTCAGGGGCTTTGTTAAAGACCTTATCAGGGCCTCTGTTAGGGGCAGCCTTAGGGCCTCCCTTAGGGACAGCGTCAGGGCTTACTTAGGGACAGTTTCAGGAGCTTGGTAAGAGATGGGTCCGGAAATTACCTCAGGATAGTGTCAGGACATTAGATATTGACGGCAGCAGGGCCTTACTTAGGGACAGTGTCAAGGCCTTAGTTAGTACTAGCATCTGGGCCTCTGTTAGGTACAGTGTCGGGGCCTGAGTTAGGAATAGTGTTAGGGCCTTAGTTAGGGACAGTATCACGGCCTTGGGACTAAATTCAGGGCCTGAGGTAGTCACAGCCTAAGGGCTTTAGTTAGCATAAGAGGCAGGACATTTGCTAGGGACAGGGTGAGGGTAAAGTTTAGGGATCGTGTCAGGAAATGACCTAGGGATAGTGTCAAGAGCTTAGTTACAGTATCAGGGCCTTATTTAGGACCCGTGTCAGGGCTTCAGGTAGGGACAGCGTCAGTGCCTGACTCTGGGAGAGCAACAGGGCCTGAGTGAGGCCTAGCGTCAGGCCCATAGCTGGGGACACTGTCAGGGCATGATGTAGGAGCAGCATCAGGGCCTTTGTTGCATCAGCATTAGTGTCTTAGTTACAGACATGATCAGGGCCTGAGTTAGTCACAGCGTCAAGGCCTCAGTTAGGCATAGCTTCAGGGACTGAGTTACGGACAGCCTCAGGTCTTCACTTAGGAACAGCGACAGGGCTCTCTTAGGGACGGTGTCAGGACCTTGGTTAGAAATGGGTCAGGATATTAGCTCAGGATAGTGTCCGGATTTTAGTTATTGCCGGCAGCAGGGCCTATATTAGAGATAGATTCCGGGCCTTAGTTAGGGACAGTGTCAGGGCCTTAATTAGGACTAGTCTGGGCCTTAGTTAGGGAGAGCATTACGGCTTCGCTGAGGATAAGGGGCAGGACGTTAGCTCGGGACAGAGTCAGGTTCCAGGCCAGTGGTAGTGTCAGGATGTGAGCTAGGGATAGGGTGAAGACCTTAGTTATTGAGAGCATCAGGGCCTTAGTTAGGACCAGCGTCAGGGCCTTCATCAGGACCAGTGTCAGGGCTTCACGTACGGACAGCGTCAGAGCCTAACTAAGGTACGGCAACGGGGCCTAAGTGAGGCCTATCTTTAGGGCCTGAGTTAGGGACAGTGTCAGGGCATGACTTAGGAGCAGTATAAGGGCCTCTGTAGGATCAGCATTAGGGTCTTCGTTAAAGACATTCTCAGGGCCTCTGTTAGGGACCGCCTCAGGGCCTCACTTAGGGACAGCGTCAGGGCTTCCTTTGGGACAGTTTCAGGACCTTGGTAAGACATGGGTCAGGATATTAGCTCGGGATAATGTCAGGACTTTAGATATTGACTGCAGCAGGGCCTTAGAGACAGTGTCTCAGCCTGACTTAGGACTAGCATCAGAGCCTTTGTTAGGTCCAGTGTCAGGGACTGAGTTAGGTGTAGTGTCAGGGCCTCAGTTAGGGACAGTGTCAGGGCCTGAGTTAGGACGAGCCTCCAGGCCTCAGTTAGGGCCAGGGTCATGGCCTCGGGACTAATTTTAGGGCCTTAGTTAGGAAGAGCATCAGGGATTTATTTAGCATAAGAAGCTCAACATTAGTTAAAGACAAGGTTAGGTTAAGGTCTAGGCATTGGGTCAGGGCATGACCTAGGGATAGTGTCAAGACCTTAGTTACTTAGGGCATCAGGGCCTAATTTAGGACCAGCGTCAGGGCTTCAGGTAGGGATAGCGTCAGAGCCTGACTTCGGGAGAGCGACAGGGCTTGAGTGAGGCCTAGTGTCAGAGCCTTAGCTAGGGATAGTATCAGGGCATGACTTAGGAGCAGCACAAGGGCCTTGGTAGGATCAGCCTCAGGGGCTTTGTTAAAGACCTTATCAGGGCCTCTGTTAGGGGCAGCCTTAGGGCCTCCCTTAGGGACAGCGTCAGGGCTTACTTAGGGACAGTTTCAGGAGCTTGGTAAGAGATGGGTCCGGAAATTACCTCAGGATAGTGTCAGGACATTAGATATTGACGGCAGCAGGGCCTTACTTAGGGACAGTGTCAAGGCCTTAGTTAGTACTAGCATCTGGGCCTCTGTTAGGTACAGTGTCGGGGCCTGAGTTAGGAATAGTGTTAGGGCCTTAGTTAGGGACAGTATCACGGCCTTGGGACTAAATTCAGGGCCTGAGGTAGTCACAGCCTAAGGGCTTTAGTTAGCATAAGAGGCAGGACATTTGCTAGGGACAGGGTGAGGGTAAAGTTTAGGGATCGTGTCAGGAAATGACCTAGGGATAGTGTCAAGAGCTTAGTTACAGTATCAGGGCCTTATTTAGGACCCGTGTCAGGGCTTCAGGTAGGGACAGCGTCAGTGCCTGACTCTGGGAGAGCAACAGGGCCTGAGTGAGGCCTAGCGTCAGGCCCATAGCTGGGGACACTGTCAGGGCATGATGTAGGAGCAGCATCAGGGCCTTTGTTGCATCAGCATTAGTGTCTTAGTTACAGACATGATCAGGGCCTGAGTTAGTCACAGCGTCAAGGCCTCAGTTAGGCATAGCTTC
The DNA here is from genome assembly GCF_965194805.1 of Balaenoptera borealis. NCBI lineage: Eukaryota > Metazoa > Chordata > Mammalia > Artiodactyla > Balaenopteridae > Balaenoptera > Balaenoptera borealis. Next base: position 876,274 of record NW_028123915.1, on the reverse strand, counting down.
AGGGACTGAGTTACGGACAGCCTCAGGTCTTCCCTTAGGAACAGCGACAGGGCTCTCTTAGGGACGGTGTCAGGACCTTGGTTAGAAATGGGTCAGGATATTAGCTCAGGATAGTGTCCGGATTTTAGTTATTGCCGGCAGCAGGGCCTATATTAGAGATAGATTCCGGGCCTTAGTTAGGGACAGTGTCAGGGCCTTAATTAGGACTAGTCTGGGCCTTAGTTAGGGAGAGCATTACGGCTTCGCTGAGGATAAGGGGCAGGACGTTAGCTCGGGACAGAGTCAGGTTCCAGGCCAGTGGTAGTGTCAGGATGTGAGCTAGGGATAGGGTGAAGACCTTAGTTATTGAGAGCATCAGGGCCTTAGTTAGGACCAGCGTCAGGGCCTTCATCAGGACCAGTGTCAGGGCTTCACGTACGGACAGCGTCAGAGCCTAACTAAGGTACGGCAACGGGGCCTAAGTGAGGCCTATCTTTAGGGCCTGAGTTAGGGACAGTGTCAGGGCATGACTTAGGAGCAGTATAAGGGCCTCTGTAGGATCAGCATTAGGGTCTTCGTTAAAGACATTCTCAGGGCCTCTGTTAGGGACCGCCTCAGGGCCTCACTTAGGGACAGCGTCAGGGCTTCCTTTGGGACAGTTTCAGGACCTTGGTAAGACATGGGTCAGGATATTAGCTCGGGATAATGTCAGGACTTTAGATATTGACTGCAGCAGGGCCTTAGAGACAGTGTCTCAGCCTGACTTAGGACTAGCATCAGAGCCTTTGTTAGGTCCAGTGTCAGGGTCTGAGTTAGGTGTAGTGTCAGGGCCTTAGTTAGGGACAGTGTCAGGGCCTGAGTTAGGACGAGCCTCCAGGCCTCAGTTAGGGCCAGGGTCACGGCCTCGGGACTAATTTTAGGGCCTTAGTTAGGAACAGCATCAGGGATTTATTTAGCATAAGAAGCTCAACATTAGTTAAAGACAAGGTTAGGTTAAGGTCTAGGGATTGTGTCAGGGCATGACCTAGGGATAGTGTCAAGACCTTAGTTACTTAGGGCATCAGGGCCTAATTTAGGACCAGCGTCAGGGCTTCAGGTAGGGATAGCGTCAGAGCCTGACTTCGGGAGAGCGACAGGGCTTGAGTGAGGCCTAGTGTCAGAGCCTTAGCTAGGGATAGTATCAGGGCATGACTTAGGAGCAGCACAAGGGCCTTGGTAGGATCAGCCTCAGGGGCTTTGTTAAAGACATTATCAGGGCCTCTGTTAGGGACAGCCTTAGGGCCTCACTTAGGGACAGCGTCAGGGCTTACTTAGGGACAGTTTCAGGACCTTGGTAAGAGATGGGTCCGGAAGTTAACTCAGGATAGTGTCAGGACATTAGATATTGACGGCAGCAGGGCCTTAGTTAGGGACAGTGTCAAGGCCTTAGTTAGTACTAGCATCTGGGCCTCTGTTAGGTACAGTGTCAGGGCCTGAGTTAGGAATAGTGTTAGGGCCTTAGTTAGGGACAGTATCACGGCCTTGGGACTAAATTCAGGGCCTGAGGTAGTCACAGCCTAAGGGCTTTAGTTAGCGTAAGAGGCAGGACATTTGCTAGGGACAGGGTTAGGGTAAAGTTTAGGGATCGTGTCAGGAAATGACCTAGGGATAGTGTCAAGAGCTTAGTTACAGTATCAGGGCCTTATTTAGGACCAGTGTCAGGGCTTCAGGTAGGGACAGCGTCAGTGCCTGACTCTGGGAGAGCAACAGGGCCTGAGTGAGGCCTAGCGTCAGGCCCATAGCTGGGGACACTGTCAGGGCATGATGTAGGAGCAGCATCAGGGCCTTTGTTGCATCAGCATTAGTGTCTTAGTTACAGACATGATCAGGGCCTGAGTTAGTCACAGCGTCAAGGCCTCAGTTAGGCATAGCTTCAGGGACTGAGTTACGGACAGCCTCAGGTCTTCCCTTAGGAACAGCGACAGGGCTTTCTTAGGGACGGTGTCAGGACCTTGGTTAGAAATGGGTCAGGATATTAGCTCAGGATAGTGTCCGGATTTTAGTTATTGCCGGCAGCAGGGCCTATATTAGAGATAGATTCCGGGCCTTAGTTAGGGACAGTGTCAGTTAGTTAGGGAGAGCATTAGGGCTTCGGTGAGGAAAAGGGGCAGGACATTAGCTCGGGAGAGAGTCAGGTTCCAGGCCAGTGGTAGTGTCAGGATGTGAGCTAGGGATAGGGTGAAGACCTTAGTTATTGAGAGCATCAGGGCCTTAGGACCAGCGTCAGGGCCTTCATCAGGACCAGTGTCAGGGCTTCACGTACGGACAGCATCAGAGCCTAACTAAGGTACGGCAACAGGGCCTAAGTGAGGCCTATCTTCAGGGCCTGAGTTAGGGACAGTGTCAGGGCATGACTTAGGAGCAGTTTAAGGGCCTCTGTAGGATCAGCCTTAGGGTCTTCGTTAAAGACATTCTCAGGGCCTCTGTTAGGGACCGCCTCAGGGCCTCACTTAGGGACAGCGTCAGGGCTTCCTTTGGGACAGTTTCAGGACCTTGGTAAGACATGGGTCAGGATATTAGTTCAGGATAATGTCAGGACTTTAGATATTGACTGCAGCAGGGCCTTAGAGACAGTGTCTCAGCCTGACTTAGGACTAGCATCAGAGCCTTTGTTAGGTCCAGTGTCAGGGACTGAGTTAGGTGTAGTGTCAGGGCCTCAGTTAGGGACAGTGTCAGGGCCTGAGTTAGGACGAGCCTCCAGGCCTCAGTTAGGGCCAGGGTCACAGCCTCGGGACTAATTTTAGGGCCTTAGTTAGGAAGAGCATCAGGGATTTATTTAGCATAAGAAGCTCAACATTAGTTAAAGACAAGGTTAGGTTAAGGTCTAGGCATTGTGTCAGGGCATGACCTAGGGATAGTGTCAAGACCTTAGTTACTTAGGGCATCAGGGCCTAATTTAGGACCAGTGTCAGGGCTTCAGGTAGGGATAGCGTCAGAGCCTGACTTCGGGAGAGCGACAGGGCTTGAGTGAGGCCTAGTGACAGAGCCTGACTTAGGGAGAGCGACAGGGCTTGAGTGAGGCCTAGTGTCAGAGCCTTAGCTAGGGATAGTATCAGGGCATGACTTAGGAGCAGCACAAGGGCCTTGGTAGGATCAGCCTCAGGGGCTTTGTTAAAGACCTTATCAGGGCCTCTGTTAGGGGCAGCCTTAGGGCCTCCCTTAGGGACAGCGTCAGGGCTTACTTAGGGACAGTTTCAGGAGCTTGGTAAGAGATGGGACCGGAAATTACCTCAGGATAGTGTCAGGACATTAGGTATTGACGGCAGCAGGGCCTTACTTAGGGACAGTGTCAAGGCCTTAGTTAGTACTAGCATCTGGGCCTCTGTTAGGTACAGTGTCGGGGCCTGAGTTAGGAATAGTGTTAGGGCCTTAGTTAGGGACAGTATCACGGCCTTGGGACTAAATTCAGGGCCTGAGGTAGTCACAGCCTAAGGGCTTTAGTTAGCATAAGAGGCAGGACATTTGCTAGGGACAGGGTGAGGGTAAAGTTTAGGGATCGTGTCAGGAAATGACCTAGGGATAGTGTCAAGAGCTTAGTTACAGTATCAGGGCCTTATTTAGGACCCGTGTCAGGGCTTCAGGTAGGGACAGCGTCAGTGCCTGACTCTGGGAGAGCAACAGGGCCTGAGTGAGGCCTAGCGTCAGGCCCATAGCTGGGGACACTGTCAGGGCATGATGTAGGAGCAGCATCAGGGCCTTTGTTGCATCAGCATTAGTGTCTTAGTTACAGACATGATCAGGGCCTGAGTTAGTCACAGCGTCAAGGCCTCAGTTAGGCATAGCTTCAGGGACTGAGTTACGGACAGCCTCAGGTCTTCCCTTAGGAACAGCGACAGGGCTCTCTTAGGGACGGTGTCAGGACCTTGGTTAGAAATGGGTCAGGATATTAGCTCAGGATAGTGTCCGGATTTTAGTTATTGCCGGCAGCAGGGCCTATATTAGAGATAGATTCCGGGCCTTAGTTAGGGACAGTGTCAGGGCCTTAATTAGGACTAGTCTGGGCCTTAGTTAGGGAGAGCATTACGGCTTCGCTGAGGATAAGGGGCAGGACGTTAGCTCGGGACAGAGTCAGGTTCCAGGCCAGTGGTAGTGTCAGGATGTGAGCTAGGGATAGGGTGAAGACCTTAGTTATTGAGAGCATCAGGGCCTTAGTTAGGACCAGCGTCAGGGCCTTCATCAGGACCAGTGTCAGGGCTTCACGTACGGACAGCGTCAGAGCCTAACTAAGGTACGGCAACGGGGCCTAAGTGAGGCCTATCTTTAGGGCCTGAGTTAGGGACAGTGTCAGGGCATGACTTAGGAGCAGTATAAGGGCCTCTGTAGGATCAGCATTAGGGTCTTCGTTAAAGACATTCTCAGGGCCTCTGTTAGGGACCGCCTCAGGGCCTCACTTAGGGACAGCGTCAGGGCTTCCTTTGGGACAGTTTCAGGACCTTGGTAAGACATGGGTCAGGATATTAGCTCGGGATAATGTCAGGACTTTAGATATTGACTGCAGCAGGGCCTTAGAGACAGTGTCTCAGCCTGACTTAGGACTAGCATCAGAGCCTTTGTTAGGTCCAGTGTCAGGGACTGAGTTAGGTGTAGTGTCAGGGCCTTAGTTAGGGACAGTGTCAGGGCCTGAGTTAGGACGAGCCTCCAGGCCTCAGTTAGGGCCAGGGTCACGGCCTCGGGACTAATTTTAGGGCCTTAGTTAGGAAGAGCATCAGGGATTTATTTCGCATAAGAAGCTCAACATTAGTTAAAGACAAGGTTAGGTTAAGGTCTAGGCATTGGGTCAGGGCATGACCTAGGGATAGTGTCAAGACCTTAGTTACTTAGGGCATCAGGGCCTAATTTAGGACCAGCGTCAGGGCTTCAGGTAGGGATAGCGTCAGAGCCTGACTTCGGGAGAGCGACAGGGCTTGAGTGAGGCCTAGTGTCAGAGCCTTAGCTAGGGATAGTATCAGGGCATGACTTAGGAGCAGCACAAGGGCCTTGGTAGGATCAGCCTCAGGGGCTTTGTTAAAGACCTTACCAGGGCCTCTGTTAGGGGCAGCCTTAGGGCCTCCCTTAGGGACAGCGTCAGGGCTTACTTAGGGACAGTTTCAGGAGCTTGGTAAGAGATGGGTCCGGAAATTACCTCAGGATAGTGTCAGGACATTAGATATTGACGGCAGCAGGGCCTTACTTAGGGACAGTGTCAAGGCCTTAGTTAGTACTAGCATCTGGGCCTCTGTTAGGTACAGTGTCGGGGCCTGAGTTAGGAATAGTGTTAGGGCCTTAGTTAGGGACAGTATCACGGCCTTGGGACTAAATTCAGGGCCTGAGGTAGTCACAGCCTAAGGGCTTTAGTTAGCATAAGAGGCAGGACATTTGCTAGGGACAGGGTGAGGGTAAAGTTTAGGGATCGTGTCAGGAAATGACCTAGGGATAGTGTCAAGAGCTTAGTTACAGTATCAGGGCCTTATTTAGGACCCGTGTCAGGGCTTCAGGTAGGGACAGCGTCAGTGCCTGACTCTGGGAGAGCAACAGGGCCTGAGTGAGGCCTAGCGTCAGGCCCATAGCTGGGGACACTGTCAGGGCATGATGTAGGAGCAGCATCAGGGCCTTTGTTGCATCAGCATTAGTGTCTTAGTTACAGACATGATCAGGGCCTGAGTTAGTCACAGCGTCAAGGCCTCAGTTAGGCATAGCTTCAGGGACTGAGTTACGGACAGCCTCAGGTCTTCCCTTAGGAACAGCGACAGGGCTCTCTTAGGGACGGTGTCAGGACCTTGGTTAGAAATGGGTCAGGATATTAGCTCAGGATAGTGTCCGGATTTTAGTTATTGCCGGTAGCAGGGCCTATATTAGAGATAGATTCCGGGCCTTAGTTAGGGACAGTGTCAGGGCCTTAATTAGGACTAGTCTGGGCCTTAGTTAGGGAGAGCATTACGGCTTCGCTGAGGATAAGGGGCAGGACGTTAGCTCGGGACAGAGTCAGGTTCCAGGCCAGTGGTAGTGTCAGGATGTGAGCTAGGGATAGGGTGAAGACCTTAGTTATTGAGAGCATCAGGGCCTTAGTTAGGACCAGCGTCAGGGCCTTCATCAGGACCAGTGTCAGGGCTTCACGTACGGACAGCGTCAGAGCCTAACTAAGGTACGGCAACGGGGCCTAAGTGAGGCCTATCTTTAGGGCCTGAGTTAGGGACAGTGTCAGGGCATGACTTAGGAGCAGTATAAGGGCCTCTGTAGGATCAGCATTAGGGTCTTCGTTAAAGACATTCTCAGGGCCTCTGTTAGGGACCGCCTCAGGGCCTCACTTAGGGACAGCGTCAGGGCTTCCTTTGGGACAGTTTCAGGACCTTGGTAAGACATGGGTCAGGATATTAGCTCGGGATAATGTCAGGACTTTAGATATTGACTGCAGCAGGGCCTTAGAGACAGTGTCTCAGCCTGACTTAGGACTAGCATCAGAGCCTTTGTTAGGTCCAGTGTCAGGGACTGAGTTAGGTGTAGTGTCAGGGCCTTAGTTAGGGACAGTGTCAGGGCCTGAGTTAGGACGAGCCTCCAGGCCTCAGTTAGGGCCAGGGTCACGGCCTCGGGACTAATTTTAGGGCCTTAGTTAGGAAGAGCATCAGGGATTTATTTAGCATAAGAAGCTCAACATTAGTTAAAGACAAGGTTAGGTTAAGGTCTAGGGATTGTGTCAGGGCATGACCTAGGGATAGTGTCAAGACCTTAGTTACTTAGGGCATCAGGGCCTAATTTAGGACCAGCGTCAGGGCTTCAGGTAGGGATAGCGTCAGAGCCTGACTTCGGGAGAGCGACAGGGCTTGAGTGAGGCCTAGTGTCAGAGCCTTAGCTAGGGATAGTATCAGGGCATGACTTAGGAGCAGCACAAGGGCCTTGGTAGGATCAGCCTCAGGGGCTTTGTTAAAGACCTTATCAGGGCCTCTGTTAGGGGCAGCCTTAGGGCCTCCCTTAGGGACAGCGTCAGGGCTTACTTAGGGACAGTTTCAGGAGCTTGGTAAGAGATGGGTCCGGAAATTACCTCAGGATAGTGTCAGGACATTAGATATTGACGGCAGCAGGGCCTTACTTAGGGACAGTGTCAAGGCCTTAGTTAGTACTAGCATCTGGGCCTCTGTTAGGTACAGTGTCGGGGCCTGAGTTAGGAATAGTGTTAGGGCCTTACTTAGGGACAGTATCACGGCCTTGGGACTAAATTCAGGGCCTGAGGTAGTCACAGCCTAAGGGCTTTAGTTAGCATAAGAGGCAGGACATTTGCTAGGGACAGGGTGAGGGTAAAGTTTAGGGATCGTGTCAGGAAATGACCTAGGGATAGTGTCAAGAGCTTAGTTACAGTATCAGGGCCTTATTTAGGACCCGTGTCAGGGCTTCAGGTAGGGACAGCGTCAGTGCCTGACTCTGGGAGAGCAACAGGGCCTGAGTGAGGCCTAGCGTCAGGCCCATAGCTGGGGACACTGTCAGGGCATGATGTAGGAGCAGCATCAGGGCCTTTGTTGCATCAGCATTAGTGTCTTAGTTACAGACATGATCAGGGCCTGAGTTAGTCACAGCGTCAAGGCCTCAGTTAGGCATAGCTTCAGGGACTGAGTTACGGACAGCCTCAGGTCTTCCCTTAGGAACAGCGACAGGGCTCTCTTAGGGACGGTGTCAGGACCTTGGTTAGAAATGGGTCAGGATATTAGCTCAGGATAGTGTCCGGATTTTAGTTATTGCCGGCAGCAGGGCCTATATTAGAGATAGATTCCGGGCCTTAGTTAGGGACAGTGTCAGGGCCTTAATTAGGACTAGTCTGGGCCTTAGTTAGGGAGAGCATTACGGCTTCGCTGAGGATAAGGGGCAGGACGTTAGCTCGGGACAGAGTCAGGTTCCAGGCCAGTGGTAGTGTCAGGATGTGAGCTAGGGATAGGGTGAAGACCTTAGTTATTGAGAGCATCAGGGCCTTAGTTAGGACCAGCGTCAGGGCCTTCATCAGGACCAGTGTCAGGGCTTCACGTACGGACAGCGTCAGAGCCTAACTAAGGTACGGCAACGGGGCCTAAGTGAGGCCTATCTTTAGGGCCTGAGTTAGGGACAGTGTCAGGGCATGACTTAGGAGCAGTATAAGGGCCTCTGTAGGATCAGCATTAGGGTCTTCGTTAAAGACATTCTCAGGGCCTCTGTTAGGGACCGCCTCAGGGCCTCACTTAGGGACAGCGTCAGGGCTTCCTTTGGGACAGTTTCAGGACCTTGGTAAGACATGGGTCAGGATATTAGCTCGGGATAATGTCAGGACTTTAGATATTGACTGCAGCAGGGCCTTAGAGACAGTGTCTCAGCCTGACTTAGGACTAGCATCAGAGCCTTTGTTAGGTCCAGTGTCAGGGACTGAGTTAGGTGTAGTGTCAGGGCCTCAGTTAGGGACAGTGTCAGGGCCTGAGTTAGGACGAGCCTCCAGGCCTCAGTTAGGGCCAGGGTCATGGCCTCGGGACTAATTTTAGGGCCTTAGTTAGGAAGAGCATCAGGGATTTATTTAGCATAAGAAGCTCAACATTAGTTAAAGACAAGGTTAGGTTAAGGTCTAGGCATTGGGTCAGGGCATGACCTAGGGATAGTGTCAAGACCTTAGTTACTTAGGGCATCAGGGCCTAATTTAGGACCAGCGTCAGGGCTTCAGGTAGGGATAGCGTCAGAGCCTGACTTCGGGAGAGCGACAGGGCTTGAGTGAGGCCTAGTGTCAGAGCCTTAGCTAGGGATAGTATCAGGGCATGGCTTAGGAGCAGCACAAGGGCCTTGGTAGGATCAGCCTCAGGGGCTTTGTTAAAGACCTTATCAGGGCCTCTGTTAGGGGCAGCCTTAGGGCCTCCCTTAGGGACAGCGTCAGGGCTTACTTAGGGACAGTTTCAGGAGCTTGGTAAGAGATGGGTCCGGAAATTACCTCAGGATAGTGTCAGGACATTAGATATTGACGGCAGCAGGGCCTTACTTAGGGACAGTGTCAAGGCCTTAGTTAGTACTAGCATCTGGGCCTCTGTTAGGTACAGTGTCGGGGCCTGAGTTAGGAATAGTGTTAGGGCCTTACTTAGGGACAGTATCACGGCCTTGGGACTAAATTCAGGGCCTGAGGTAGTCACAGCCTAAGGGCTTTAGTTAGCATAAGAGGCAGGACATTTGCTAGGGACAGGGTGAGGGTAAAGTTTAGGGATCGTGTCAGGAAATGACCTAGGGATAGTGTCAAGAGCTTAGTTACAGTATCAGGGCCTTATTTAGGACCCGTGTCAGGGCTTCAGGTAGGGACAGCGTCAGTGCCTGACTCTGGGAGAGCAACAGGGCCTGAGTGAGGCCTAGCGTCAGGCCCATAGCTGGGGACACTGTCAGGGCATGATGTAGGAGCAGCATCAGGGCCTTTGTTGCATCAGCATTAGTGTCTTAGTTACAGACATGATCAGGGCCTGAGTTAGTCACAGCGTCAAGGCCTCAGTTAGGCATAGCTTCAGGGACTGAGTTACGGACAGCCTCAGGTCTTCCCTTAGGAACAGCGACAGGGCTCTCTTAGGGACGGTGTCAGGACCTTGGTTAGAAATGGGTCAGGATATTAGCTCAGGATAGTGTCCGGATTTTAGTTATTGCCGGCAGCAGGGCCTATATTAGAGATAGATTCCGGGCCTTAGTTAGGGACAGTGTCAGGGCCTTAATTAGGACTAGTCTGGGCCTTAGTTAGGGAGAGCATTACGGCTTCGCTGAGGATAAGGGGCAGGACGTTAGCTCGGGACAGAGTCAGGTTCCAGGCCAGTGGTAGTGTCAGGATGTGAGCTAGGGATAGGGTGAAGACCTTAGTTATTGAGAGCATCAGGGCCTTAGTTAGGACCAGCGTCAGGGCCTTCATCAGGACCAGTGTCAGGGCTTCACGTACGGACAGCGTCAGAGCCTAACTAAGGTACGGCAACGGGGCCTAAGTGAGGCCTATCTTTAGGGCCTGAGTTAGGGACAGTGTCAGGGCATGACTTAGGAGCAGTATAAGGGCCTCTGTAGGATCAGCATTAGGGTCTTCGTTAAAGACATTCTCAGGGCCTCTGTTAGGGACCGCCTCAGGGCCTCACTTAGGGACAGCGTCAGGGCTTCCTTTGGGACAGTTTCAGGACCTTGGTAAGACATGGGTCAGGATATTAGCTCGGGATAATGTCAGGACTTTAGATATTGACTGCAGCAGGGCCTTAGAGACAGTGTCTCAGCCTGACTTAGGACTAGCATCAGAGCCTTTGTTAGGTCCAGTGTCAGGGTCTGAGTTAGGTGTAGTGTCAGGGCCTTAGTTAGGGACAGTGTCAGGGCCTGAGTTAGGACGAGCCTCCAGGCCTCAGTTAGGGCCAGGGTCACGGCCTCGGGACTAATTTTAGGGCCTTAGTTAGGAAGAGCATCAGGGATTTATTTAGCATAAGAAGCTCAACATTAGTTAAAGACAAGGTTAGGTTAAGGTCTAGGGATTGTGTCAGGGCATGACCTAGGGATAGTGTCAAGACCTTAGTTACTTAGGGCATCAGGGCCTAATTTAGGACCAGCGTCAGGGCTTCAGGTAGGGATAGCGTCAGAGCCTGACTTCGGGAGAGCGACAGGGCTTGAGTGAGGCCTAGTGTCAGAGCCTTAGCTAGGGATAGTATCAGGGCATGACTTAGGAGCAGCACAAGGGCCTTGGTAGGATCAGCCTCAGGGGCTTTGTTAAAGACATTATCAGGGCCTCTGTTAGGGACAGCCTTAGGGCCTCACTTAGGGACAGCGTCAGGGCTTACTTAGGGACAGTTTCAGGACCTTGGTAAGAGATGGGTCCGGAAGTTAACTCAGGATAGTGTCAGGACATTAGATATTGACGGCAGCAGGGCCTTAGTTAGGGACAGTGTCAAGGCCTTAGTTAGTACTAGCATCTGGGCCTCTGTTAGGTACAGTGTCAGGGCCTGAGTTAGGAATAGTGTTAGGGCCTTAGTTAGGGACAGTATCACGGCCTTGGGACTAAATTCAGGGCCTGAGGTAGTCACAGCCTAAGGGCTTTAGTTAGCGTAAGAGGCAGGACATTTGCTAGGGACAGGGTTAGGGTAAAGTTTAGGGATCGTGTCAGGAAATGACCTAGGGATAGTGTCAAGAGCTTAGTTACAGTATCAGGGCCTTATTTAGGACCAGTGTCAGGGCTTCAGGTAGGGACAGCGTCAGTGCCTGACTCTGGGAGAGCAACAGGGCCTGAGTGAGGCCTAGCGTCAGGCCCATAGCTGGGGACACTGTCAGGGCATGATGTAGGAGCAGCATCAGGGCCTTTGTTGCATCAGCATTAGTGTCTTAGTTACAGACATGATCAGGGCCTGAGTTAGTCACAGCGTCAAGGCCTCAGTTAGGCATAGCTTCAGGGACTGAGTTACGGACAGCCTCAGGTCTTCCCTTAGGAACAGCGACAGGGCTTTCTTAGGGACGGTGTCAGGACCTTGGTTAGAAATGGGTCAGGATATTAGCTCAGGATAGTGTCCGGATTTTAGTTATTGCCGGCAGCAGGGCCTATATTAGAGATAGATTCCGGGCCTTAGTTAGGGACAGTGTCAGTTAGTTAGGGAGAGCATTAGGGCTTCGGTGAGGAAAAGGGGCAGGACATTAGCTCGGGAGAGAGTCAGGTTCCAGGCCAGTGGTAGTGTCAGGATGTGAGCTAGGGATAGGGTGAAGACCTTAGTTATTGAGAGCATCAGGGCCTTAGGACCAGCGTCAGGGCCTTCATCAGGACCAGTGTCAGGGCTTCACGTACGGACAGCATCAGAGCCTAACTAAGGTACGGCAACAGGGCCTAAGTGAGGCCTATCTTCAGGGCCTGAGTTAGGGACAGTGTCAGGGCATGACTTAGGAGCAGTATAAGGGCCTCTGTAGGATCAGCCTTAGGGTCTTCGTTAAAGACATTCTCAGGGCCTCTGTTAGGGACCGCCTCAGGGCCTCACTTAGGGACAGCGTCAGGGCTTCCTTTGGGACAGTTTCAGGACCTTGGTAAGACATGGGTCAGGATATTAGTTCAGGATAATGTCAGGACTTTAGATATTGACTGCAGCAGGGCCTTAGAGACAGTGTCTCAGCCTGACTTAGGACTAGCATCAGAGCCTTTGTTAGGTCCAGTGTCAGGGACTGAGTTAGGTGTAGTGTCAGGGCCTCAGTTAGGGACAGTGTCAGGGCCTGAGTTAGGACGAGCCTCCAGGCCTCAGTTAGGGCCAGGGTCACAGCCTCGGGACTAATTTTAGGGCCTTAGTTAGGAAGAGCATCAGGGATTTATTTAGCATAAGAAGCTCAACATTAGTTAAAGACAAGGTTAGGTTAAGGTCTAGGCATTGTGTCAGGGCATGACCTAGGGATAGTGTCAAGACCTTAGTTACTTAGGGCATCAGGGCCTAATTTAGGACCAGTGTCAGGGCTTCAGGTAGGGATAGCGTCAGAGCCTGACTTCGGGAGAGCGACAGGGCTTGAGTGAGGCCTAGTGACAGAGCCTGACTTCGGGAGAGCGACAGGGCTTGAGTGAGGCCTAGTGTCAGAGCCTTAGCTAGGGATAGTATCAGGGCATGACTTAGGAGCAGCACAAGGGCCTTGGTAGGATCAGCCTCAGGGGCTTTGTTAAAGACCTTATCAGGGCCTCTGTTAGGGGCAGCCTTAGGGCCTCCCTTAGGGACAGCGTCAGGGCTTACTTAGGGACAGTTTCAGGAGCTTGGTAAGAGATGGGACCGGAAATTACCTCAGGATAGTGTCAGGACATTAGGTATTGACGGCAGCAGGGCCTTAGTTAGGGACAGTGTCAAGGTCTTAGTTAGTACTAGCATCTGGGCCTCTGTTAGGTACAGTGTCAGGGCCTGAGTTAGGAATAGTGTTAGGGCCTTACTTAGGGACAGTATCACGGCCTTGGGACTAAATTCAGGGCCTGAGGTAGTCACAGCCTAAGGGCTTTAGTTAGCGTAAGAGGCAGGACATTTGCTAGGGACAGGGTGAGGGTAAAGTTTAGGGATCGTGTCAGGAAATGACCTAGGGATAGTGTCAAGAGCTTAGTTACAGTATCAGGGCCTTATTTAGGACCCGTGTCAGGGCTTCAGGTAGGGACAGCGTCAGTGCCTGACTCTGGGAGAGCAACAGGGCCTGAGTGAGGCCTAGCGTCAGGCCCATAGCTGGGGACACTGTCAGGGCATGATGTAGGAGCAGCATCAGGGCCTTTGTTGCATCAGCATTAGTGTCTTAGTTACAGACATGATCAGGGCCTGAGTTAGTCACAGCGTCAAGGCCTCAGTTAGGCATAGCTTCAGGGACTGAGTTACGGACAGCCTCAGGTCTTCCCTTAGGAACAGCGACAGGGCTCTCTTAGGGACGGTGTCAGGACCTTGGTTAGAAATGGGTCAGGATATTAGCTCAGGATAGTGTCCGGATTTTAGTTATTGCCGGCAGCAGGGCCTATATTAAAGATAGATTCCGGGCCTTAGTTAGGGACAGTGTCAGGGCCTTAATTAGGACTAGTCTGGGCCTTAGTTAGGGAGAGCATTACGGCTTCGCTGAGGATAAGGGGCAGGACGTTAGCTCGGGACAGAGTCAGGTTCCAGGCCAGTGGTAGTGTCAGGATGTGAGCTAGGGATAGGGTGAAGACCTTAGTTATTGAGAGCATCAGGGCCTTAGTTAGGACCAGCGTCAGGGCCTTCATCAGGACCAGTGTCAGGGCTTCACGTACGGACAGCGTCAGAGCCTAACTAAGGTACGGCAACGGGGCCTAAGTGAGGCCTATCTTTAGGGCCTGAGTTAGGGACAGTGTCAGGGCATGACTTAGGAGCAGTATAAGGGCCTCTGTAGGATCAGCATTAGGGTCTTCGTTAAAGACATTCTCAGGGCCTCTGTTAGGGACCGCCTCAGGGCCTCACTTAGGGACAGCGTCAGGGCTTCCTTTGGGACAGTTTCAGGACCTTGGTAAGACATGGGTCAGGATATTAGCTCGGGATAATGTCAGGACTTTAGATATTGACTGCAGCAGGGCCTTAGAGACAGTGTCTCAGCCTGACTTAGGACTAGCATCAGAGCCTTTGTTAGGTCCAGTGTCAGGGACTGAGTTAGGTGTAGTGTCAGGGCCTTAGTTAGGGACAGTGTCAGGGCCTGAGTTAGGACGAGCCTCCAGGCCTCAGTTAGGGCCAGGGTCACGGCCTCGGGACTAATTTTAGGGCCTTAGTTAGGAAGAGCATCAGGGATTTATTTCGCATAAGAAGCTCAACATTAGTTAAAGACAAGGTTAGGTTAAGGTCTAGGCATTGGGTCAGGGCATGACCTAGGGATAGTGTCAAGACCTTAGTTACTTAGGGCATCAGGGCCTAATTTAGGACCAGCGTCAGGGCTTCAGGTAGGGATAGCGTCAGAGCCTGACTTCGGGAGAGCGACAGGGCTTGAGTGAGGCCTAGTGTCAGAGCCTTAGCTAGGGATAGTATCAGGGCATGACTTAGGAGCAGCACAAGGGCCTTGGTAGGATCAGCCTCAGGGGCTTTGTTAAAGACCTTATCAGGGCCTCTGTTAGGGGCAGCCTTAGGGCCTCCCTTAGGGACAGCGTCAGGGCTTACTTAGGGACAGTTTCAGGAGCTTGGTAAGAGATGGGACCGGAAATTACCTCAGGATAGTGTCAGGACATTAGGTATTGACGGCAGCAGGGCCTTAGTTAGGGACAGTGTCAAGGTCTTAGTTAGTACTAGCATCTGGGCCTCTGTTAGGTACAGTGTCGGGGCCTGAGTTAGGAATAGTGTTAGGGCCTTACTTAGGGACAGTATCACGGCCTTGGGACTAAATTCAGGGCCTGAGGTAGTCACAGCCTAAGGGCTTTAGTTAGCGTAAGAGGCAGGACATTTGCTAGGGACAGGGTGAGGGTAAAGTTTAGGGATCGTGTCAGGAAATGACCTAGGGATAGTGTCAAGAGCTTAGTTACAGTATCAGGGCCTTATTTAGGACCCGTGTCAGGGCTTCAGGTAGGGACAGCGTCAGTGCCTGACTCTGGGAGAGCAACAGGGCCTGAGTGAGGCCTAGCGTCAGGCCCATAGCTGGGGACACTGTCAGGGCATGATGTAGGAGCAGCATCAGGGCCTTTGTTGCATCAGCATTAGTGTCTTAGTTACAGACATGATCAGGGCCTGAGTTAGTCACAGCGTCAAGGCCTCAGTTAGGCATAGCTTCAGGGACTGAGTTACGGACAGCCTCAGGTCTTCCCTTAGGAACAGCGACAGGGCTCTCTTAGGGACGGTGTCAGGACCTTGGTTAGAAATGGGTCAGGATATTAGCTCAGGATAGTGTCCGGATTTTAGTTATTGCCGGCAGCAGGGCCTATATTAGAGATAGATTCCAGGCCTTAGTTAGGGACAGTGTCAGGGCCTTAATTAGGACTAGTCTGGGCCTTAGTTAGGGAGAGCATTACGGCTTCGCTGAGGATAAGGGGCAGGACGTTAGCTCGGGACAGAGTCAGGTTCCAGGCCAGTGGTAGTGTCAGGATGTGAGCTAGGGATAGGGTGAAGACCTTAGTTATTGAGAGCATCAGGGCCTTAGTTAGGACCAGCGTCAGGGCCTTCATCAGGACCAGTGTCAGGGCTTCACGTACGGACAGCGTCAGAGCCTAACTAAGGTACGGCAACGGGGCCTAAGTGAGGCCTATCTTTAGGGCCTGAGTTAGGGACAGTGTCAGGGCATGACTTAGGAGCAGTATAAGGGCCTCTGTAGGATCAGCATTAGGGTCTTCGTTAAAGACATTCTCAGGGCCTCTGTTAGGGACCGCCTCAGGGCCTCACTTAGGGACAGCGTCAGGGCTTCCTTTGGGACAGTTTCAGGACCTTGGTAAGACATGGGTCAGGATATTAGCTCGGGATAATGTCAGGACTTTAGATATTGACTGCAGCAGGGCCTTAGAGACAGTGTCTCAGCCTGACTTAGGACTAGCATCAGAGCCTTTGTTAGGTCCAGTGTCAGGGACTGAGTTAGGTGTAGTGTCAGGGCCTTAGTTAGGGACAGTGTCAGGGCCTGAGTTAGGACGAGCCTCCAGGCCTCAGTTAGGGCCAGGGTCACGGCCTCGGGACTAATTTTAGGGCCTTAGTTAGGAAGAGCATCAGGGATTTATTTCGCATAAGAAGCTCAACATTAGTTAAAGACAAGGTTAGGTTAAGGTCTAGGCATTGGGTCAGGGCATGACCTAGGGATAGTGTCAAGACCTTAGTTACTTAGGGCATCAGGGCCTAATTTAGGACCAGCGTCAGGGCTTCAGGTAGGGATAGCGTCAGAGCCTGACTTCGGGAGAGCGACAGGGCTTGAGTGAGGCCTAGTGTCAGAGCCTTAGCTAGGGATAGTATCAGGGCATGACTTAGGAGCAGCACAAGGGCCTTGGTAGGATCAGCCTCAGGGGCTTTGTTAAAGACCTTATCAGGGCCTCTGTTAGGGGCAGCCTTAGGGCCTCCCTTAGGGACAGCGTCAGGGCTTACTTAGGGACAGTTTCAGGAGCTTGGTAAGAGATGGGTCCGGAAATTACCTCAGGATAGTGTCAGGACATTAGATATTGACGGCAGCAGGGCCTTACTTAGGGACAGTGTCAAGGCCTTAGTTAGTACTAGCATCTGGGCCTCTGTTAGGTACAGTGTCGGGGCCTGAGTTAGGAATAGTGTTAGGGCCTTAGTTAGGGACAGTATCACGGCCTTGGGACTAAATTCAGGGCCTGAGGTAGTCACAGCCTAAGGGCTTTAGTTAGCATAAGAGGCAGGACATTTGCTAGGGACAGGGTGAGGGTAAAGTTTAGGGATCGTGTCAGGAAATGACCTAGGGATAGTGTCAAGAGCTTAGTTACAGTATCAGTGCCTTATTTAGGACCCGTGTCAGGGCTTCAGGTAGGGACAGCGTCAGTGCCTGACTCTGGGAGAGCAACAGGGCCTGAGTGAGGCCTAGCGTCAGGCCCATAGCTGGGGACACTGTCAGGGCATGATGTAGGAGCAGCATCAGGGCCTTTGTTGCATCAGCATTAGTGTCTTAGTTACAGACATGATCAGGGCCTGAGTTAGTCACAGCGTCAAGGCCTCAGTTAGGCATAGCTTCAGGGACTGAGTTACGGACAGCCTCAGGTCTTCACTTAGGAACAGTGACAGGGCTCTCTTAGGGACGGTGTCAGGACCTTGGTTAGAAATGGGTCAGGATATTAGCTCAGGATAGTGTCCGGATTTTAGTTATTGCCGGCAGCAGGGCCTATATTAGAGATAGATTCCGGGCCTTAGTTAGGGACAGTGTCAGTTAGTTAGGGAGAGCATTAGGGCTTCGGTGAGAAAAAGGGGCAGGACATTAGCTCGGGAGAGAGTCAGGTTCCAGGCCAGTGGTAGTGTCAGGATGTGAGCTAGGGATAGGGTGAAGACCTTAGTTATTGAGAGCATCAGGGCCTTAGGACCAGCGTCAGGGCCTTCATCAGGACCAGTGTCAGGGCTTCACGTACAGACAGCATCAGAGCCTAACTAAGGTACGGCAACAGGGCCTAAGTGAGGCCTATCTTCAGGGCCTGAGTTAGGGACAGTGTCAGGGCATGACTTAGGAGCAGTATAAGGGCCTCTGTAGGATCAGCCTTAGGGTCTTCGTTAAAGACATTCTCAGGGCCTCTGTTAGGGACCGCCTCAGGGCCTCACTTAGGGACAGCGTCAGGGCTTCCTTTGGGACAGTTTCAGGACCTTGGTAAGACATGGGTCAGGATATTAGTTCAGGATAATGTCAGGACTTTAGATATTGACTGCAGCAGGGCCTTAGAGACAGTGTCTCAGCCTGACTTAGGACTAGCATCAGAGCCTTTGTTAGGTCCAGTGTCAGGGACTGAGTTAGGTGTAGTGTCAGGGCCTCAGTTAGGGACAGTGTCAGGGCCTGAGTTAGGACGAGCCTCCAGGCCTCAGTTAGGGCCAGGGTCACAGCCTCGGGACTAATTTTAGGGCCTTAGTTAGGAACAGCATCAGGGATTTATTTAGCATAAGAAGCTCAACATTAGTTAAAGACAAGGTTAGGTTAAGGTCTAGGCATTGTGTCAGGGCATGACCTAGGGATAGTGTCAAGACCTTAGTTACTTAGGGCATCAGGGCCTAATTTAGGACCAGTGTCAGGGCTTCAGGTAGGGATAGCGTCAGAGCCTGACTTCGGGAGAGCGACAGGGCTTGAGTGAGGCCTAGTGACAGAGCCTGACTTAGGGAGAGCGACAGGGCTTGAGTGAGGCCTAGTGTCAGATCCTTAGCTAGGGATAGTATCAGGGCATGACTTAGGAGCAGCACAAGGGCCTTGGTAGGATCAGCCTCAGGGGCTTTGTTAAAGACCTTATCAGGGCCTCTGTTAGGGGCAGCCTTAGGGCCTCCCTTAGGGACAGCGTCAGGGCTTACTTAGGGACAGTTTCAGGAGCTTGGTAAGAGATGGGTCCGGAAATTACCTCAGGATAGTGTCAGGACATTAGATATTGACGGCAGCAGGGCCTTACTTAGGGACAGTGTCAAGGCCTTAGTTAGTACTAGCATCTGGGCCTCTGTTAGGTACAGTGTCGGGGCCTGAGTTAGGAATAGTGTTAGGGCCTTAGTTAGGGACAGTATCACGGCCTTGGGACTAAATTCAGGGCCTGAGGTAGTCACAGCCTAAGGGCTTTAGTTGGCATAAGAGGCAGGACATTTGCTAGGGACAGGGTGAGGGTAAAGTTTAGGGATCGTGTCAGGAAATGACCTAGGGATAGTGTCAAGAGCTTAGTTACAGTATCAGGGCCTTATTTAGGACCCGTGTCAGGGCTTCAGGTAGGGACAGCGTCAGTGCCTGACTCTGGGAGAGCAACAGGGCCTGAGTGAGGCCTAGCGTCAGGCCCATAGCTGGGGACACTGTCAGGGCATGATGTAGGAGCAGCATCAGGGCCTTTGTTGCATCAGCATTAGTGTCTTAGTTACAGACATGATCAGGGCCTGAGTTAGTCACAGCGTCAAGGCCTCAGTTAGGCATAGCTTCAGGGACTGAGTTACGGACAGCCTCAGGTCTTCCCTTAGGAACAGCGACAGGGCTTTCTTAGGGACGGTGTCAGGACCTTGGTTAGAAATGGGTCAGGATATTAGCTCAGGATAGTGTCCGGATTTTAGTTATTGCCGGCAGCAGGGCCTATATTAGAGATAGATTCCGGGCCTTAGTTAGGGACAGTGTCAGGGCCTTAATTAGGACTAGTCTGGGCCTTAGTTAGGGAGAGCATTACGGCTTCGCTGAGGATAAGGGGCAGGACGTTAGCTCGGGACAGAGTCAGGTTCCAGGCCAGTGGTAGTGTCAGGATGTGAGCTAGGGATAGGGTGAAGACCTTAGTTATTGAGAGCATCAGGGCCTTAGTTAGGACCAGCGTCAGGGCCTTCATCAGGACCAGTGTCAGGGCTTCACGTACGGACAGCGTCAGAGCCTAACTAAGGTACGGCAACGGGGCCTAAGTGAGGCCTATCTTTAGGGCCTGAGTTAGGGACAGTGTCAGGGCATGACTTAGGAGCAGTATAAGGGCCTCTGTAGGATCAGCATTAGGGTCTTCGTTAAAGACATTCTCAGGGCCTCTGTTAGGGACCGCCTCAGGGCCTCACTTAGGGACAGCGTCAGGGCTTCCTTTGGGACAGTTTCAGGACCTTGGTAAGACATGGGTCAGGATATTAGCTCGGGATAATGTCAGGACTTTAGATATTGACTGCAGCAGGGCCTTAGAGACAGTGTCTCAGCCTGACTTAGGACTAGCATCAGAGCCTTTGTTAGGTCCAGTGTCAGGGACTGAGTTAGGTGTAGTGTCAGGGCCTTAGTTAGGGACAGTGTCAGGGCCTGAGTTAGGACGAGCCTCCAGGCCTCAGTTAGGGCCAGGGTCACGGCCTCGGGACTAATTTTAGGGCCTTAGTTAGGAAGAGCATCAGGGATTTATTTAGCATAAGAAGCTCAACATTAGTTAAAGACAAGGTTAGGTTAAGGTCTATGCATTGGGTCAGGGCATGACCTAGGGATAGTGTCAAGACCTTAGTTACTTAGGGCATCAGGGCCTAATTTAGGACCAGCGTCAGGGCTTCAGGTAGGGATAGCGTCAGAGCCTGACTTCGGGAGAGCGACAGGGCTTGAGTGAGGCCTAGTGTCAGAGCCTTAGCTAGGGATAGTATCAGGGCATGACTTAGGAGCAGCACAAGGGCCTTGGTAGGATCAGCCTCAGGGGCTTTGTTAAAGACCTTACCAGGGCCTCTGTTAGGGGCAGCCTTAGGGCCTCCCTTAGGGACAGCGTCAGGGCTTACTTAGGGACAGTTTCAGGAGCTTGGTAAGAGATGGGTCCGGAAATTACCTCAGGATAGTGTCAGGACATTAGATATTGACGGCAGCAGGGCCTTACTTAGGGACAGTGTCAAGGCCTTAGTTAGTACTAGCATCTGGGCCTCTGTTAGGTACAGTGTCGGGGCCTGAGTTAGGAATAGTGTTAGGGCCTTAGTTAGGGACAGTATCACGGCCTTGGGACTAAATTCAGGGCCTGAGGTAGTCACAGCCTAAGGGCTTTAGTTAGCATAAGAGGCAGGACATTTGCTAGGGACAGGGTGAGGGTAAAGTTTAGGGATCGTGTCAGGAAATGACCTAGGGATAGTGTCAAGAGCTTAGTTACAGTATCAGGGCCTTATTTAGGACCCGTGTCAGGGCTTCAGGTAGGGACAGCGTCAGTGCCTGACTCTGGGAGAGCAACAGGGCCTGAGTGAGGCCTAGCGTCAGGCCCATAGCTGGGGACACTGTCAGGGCATGATGTAGGAGCAGCATCAGGGCCTTTGTTGCATCAGCATTAGTGTCTTAGTTACAGACATGATCAGGGCCTGAGTTAGTCACAGCGTCAAGGCCTCAGTTAGGCATAGCTTCAGGGACTGAGTTACGGACAGCCTCAGGTCTTCCCTTAGGAACAGCGACAGGGCTCTCTTAGGGACGGTGTCAGGACCTTGGTTAGAAATGGGTCAGGATATTAGCTCAGGATAGTGTCCGGATTTTAGTTATTGCCGGCAGCAGGGCCTATATTAGAGATAGATTCCGGGCCTTAGTTAGGGACAGTGTCAGGGCCTTAATTAGGACTAGTCTGGGTCTTAGTTAGGGAGAGCATTAGGGCTTCGCTGAGGATAAGGGGCAGGACGTTAGCTCGGGACAGAGTCAGGTTCCAGGCCAGTGGTAGTGTCAGGATGTGAGCTAGGGATAGGGTGAAGACCTTAGTTATTGAGAGCATCAGGGCCTTAGTTAGGACCAGCGTCAGGGCCTTCATCAGGACCAGTGTCAGGGCTTCACGTACGGACAGCGTCAGAGCCTAACTAAGGTACGGCAACGGGGCCTAAGTGAGGCCTGTCTTTAGGGCCTGAGTTAGGGACAGTGTCAGGGCATGACTTAGGAGCAGTATAAGGGCCTCTGTAGGATCAGCATTAGGGTCTTCGTTAAAGACATTCTCAGGGCCTCTGTTAGGGACCGCCTCAGGGCCTCACTTAGGGACAGCGTCAGGGCTTCCTTTGGGACAGTTTCAGGACCTTGGTAAGACATGGGTCAGGATATTAACTCGGGATAATGTCAGGACTTTAGATATTGACTGCAGCAGGGCCTTAGAGACAGTGTCTCAGCCTGACTTAGGACTAGCATCAGAGCCTTTGTTAGGTCCAGTGTCAGGGACTGAGTTAGGTGTAGTGTCAGGGCCTTAGTTAGGGACAGTGTCAGGGCCTGAGTTAGGACGAGCCTCCAGGCCTCAGTTAGGGCCAGGGTCACGGCCTCGGGACTAATTTTAGGGCCTTAGTTAGGAAGAGCATCAGGGATTTATTTAGCATAAGAAGCTCAACATTAGTTAAAGACAAGGTTAGGTTAAGGTCTAGGCATTGGGTCAGGGCATGACCTAGGGATAGTGTCAAGACCTTAGTTACTTAGGGCATCAGGGCCTAATTTAGGACCAGCGTCAGGGCTTCAGGTAGGGATAGCGTCAGAGCCTGACTTCGGGAGAGCGACAGGGCTTGAGTGAGGCCTAGTGTCAGAGCCTTAGCTAGGGATAGTATCAGGGCATGACTTAGGAGCAGCATAAGGGCCTTGGTAGGATCAGCCTCAGGGGCTTTGTTAAAGATATTATCAGGGCCTCTGTTAGGGACAGCCTTAGGGCCTCACTTAGGGACAGCGTCAGGGCTTACTTAGGGACAGTTTCAGGACCTTGGTAAGAGATGGGTCCGGAAGTTAACTCAGGATAGTGTCAGGACATTAGATATTGACGGCAGCAGGGCCTTAGTTAGGGACAGTGTCAAGGCCTTAGTTAGTACTAGCATCTGGGCCTCTGTTAGGTACAGTGTCAGGGCCTGAGTTAGGAATAGTGTTAGGGCCTTAGTTAGGGACAGTATCACGGCCTTGGGACTAAATTCAGGGCCTGAGGTAGTCACAGCCTAAGGGCTTTAGTTAGCGTAAGAGGCAGGACATTTGCTAGGGACAGGGTTAGGGTAAAGTTTAGGGATCGTGTCAGGAAATGACCTAGGGATAGTGTCAAGAGCTTAGTTACAGTATCAGGGCCTTATTTAGGACCAGTGTCAGGGCTTCAGGTAGGGACAGCGTCAGTGCCTGACTCTGGGAGAGCAACAGGGCCTGAGTGAGGCCTAGCGTCAGGCCCATAGCTGGGGACACTGTCAGGGCATGATGTAGGAGCAGCATCAGGGCCTTTGTTGCATCAGCATTAGTGTCTTAGTTACAGACATGATCAGGGCCTGAGTTAGTCACAGCGTCAAGGCATCAGTTAGGCATAGCTTCAGGGACTGAGTTACGGACAGCCTCAGGTCTTCCCTTAGGAACAGCGACAGGGCTTTCTTAGGGACGGTGTCAGGACCTTGGTTAGAAATGGGTCAGGATATTAGCTCAGGATAGTGTCCGGATTTTAGTTATTGCCGGCAGCAGGGCCTATATTAGAGATAGATTCCGGGCCTTAGTTAGGGACAGTGTCAGTTAGTTAGGGAGAGCATTAGGGCTTCGGTGAGGAAAAGGGGCAGGACATTAGCTCGGGAGAGAGTCAGGTTCCAGGCCAGTGGTAGTGTCAGGATGTGAGCTAGGGATAGGGTGAAGACCTTAGTTATTGAGAGCATCAGGGCCTTAGGACCAGCGTCAGGGCCTTCATCAGGACCAGTGTCAGGGCTTCACGTACGGACAGCATCAGAGCCTAACTAAGGTACGGCAACAGGGCCTAAGTGAGGCCTATCTTCAGGGCCTGAGTTAGGGACAGTGTCAGGGCATGACTTAGGAGCAGTATAAGGGCCTCTGTAGGATCAGCCTTAGGGTCTTCGTTAAAGACATTCTCAGGGCCTCTGTTAGGGACCGCCTCAGGGCCTCACTTAGGGACAGCGTCAGGGCTTCCTTTGGGACAGTTTCAGGACCTTGGTAAGACATGGGTCAGGATATTAGTTCAGGATAATGTCAGGACTTTAGATATTGACTGCAGCAGGGCCTTAGAGACAGTGTCTCAGCCTGACTTAGGACTAGCATCAGAGCCTTTGTTAGGTCCAGTGTCAGGGACTGAGTTAGGTGTAGTGTCAGGGCCTCAGTTAGGGACAGTGTCAGGGCCTGAGTTAGGACGAGCCTCCAGGCCTCAGTTAGGGCCAGGGTCACAGCCTCGGGACTAATTTTAGGGCCTTAGTTAGGAACAGCATCAGGGATTTATTTAGCATAAGAAGCTCAACATTAGTTAAAGACAAGGTTAGGTTAAGGTCTAGGCATCGTGTCAGGGCATGACCTAGGGATAGTGTCAAGACCTTAGTTACTTAGGGCATCAGGGCCTAATTTAGGACCAGTGTCAGGGCTTCAGGTAGGGATAGCGTCAGAGCCTGACTTCGGGAGAGCGACAGGGCTTGAGTGAGGCCTAGTGACAGAGCCTGACTTCGGGAGAGCGACAGGGCTTGAGTGAGGCCTAGTGTCAGAGCCTTAGCTAGGGATAGTATCAGGGCATGACTTAGGAGCAGCACAAGGGCCTTGGTAGGATCAGCCTCAGGGGCTTTGTTAAAGACCTTATCAGGGCCTCTGTTAGGGGCAGCCTTAGGGCCTCCCTTAGGGACAGCGTCAGGGCTTACTTAGGGACAGTTTCAGGAGCTTGGTAAGAGATGGGTCCGGAAATTACCTCAGGATAGTGTCAGGACATTAGATATTGACGGCAGCAGGGCCTTACTTAGGGACAGTGTCAAGGCCTTAGTTAGTACTAGCATCTGGGCCTCTGTTAGGTACAGTGTCGGGGCCTGAGTTAGGAATAGTGTTAGGGCCTTAGTTAGGGACAGTATCACGGCCTTGGGACTAAATTCAGGGCCTGAGGTAGTCACAGCCTAAGGGCTTTAGTTAGCATAAGAGGCAGGACATTTGCTAGGGACAGGGTGAGGGTAAAGTTTAGGGATCGTGTCAGGAAATGACCTAGGGATAGTGTCAAGAGCTTAGTTACAGTATCAGGGCCTTATTTAGGACCCGTGTCAGGGCTTCAGGTAGGGACAGCGTCAGTGCCTGACTCTGGGAGAGCAACAGGGCCTGAGTGAGGCCTAGCGTCAGGCCCATAGCTGGGGACACTGTCAGGGCATGATGTAGGAGCAGCATCAGGGCCTTTGTTGCATCAGCATTAGTGTCTTAGTTACAGACATGATCAGGGCCTGAGTTAGTCACAGCGTCAAGGCCTCAGTTAGGCATAGCTTCAGGGACTGAGTTACGGACAGCCTCAGGTCTTCCCTTAGGAACAGCGACAGGGCTCTCTTAGGGACGGTGTCAGGACCTTGGTTAGAAATGGGTCAGGATATTAGCTCAGGATAGTGTCCGGATTTTAGTTATTGCCGGCAGCAGGGCCTATATTAGAGATAGATTCCGGTCCTTAGTTAGGGACAGTGTCAGGGCCTTAATTAGGACTAGTCTGGGCCTTAGTTAGGGAGAGCATTACGGCTTCGCTGAGGATAAGGGGCAGGACGTTAGCTCGGGACAGAGTCAGGTTCCAGGCCAGTGGTAGTGTCAGGATGTGAGCTAGGGATAGGGTGAAGACCTTAGTTATTGAGAGCATCAGGGCCTTAGTTAGGACCAGCGTCAGGGCCTTCATCAGGACCAGTGTCAGGGCTTCACGTACGGACAGCGTCAGAGCCTAACTAAGGTACGGCAACGGGGCCTAAGTGAGGCCTATCTTTAGGGCCTGAGTTAGGGACAGTGTCAGGGCATGACTTAGGAGCAGTATAAGGGCCTCTGTAGGATCAGCATTAGGGTCTTCGTTAAAGACATTCTCAGGGCCTCTGTTAGGGACCGCCTCAGGGCCTCACTTAGGGACAGCGTCAGGGCTTCCTTTGGGACAGTTTCAG
This sequence comes from Balaenoptera borealis, assembly GCF_965194805.1. Classification (NCBI taxonomy): domain Eukaryota; kingdom Metazoa; phylum Chordata; class Mammalia; order Artiodactyla; family Balaenopteridae; genus Balaenoptera; species Balaenoptera borealis. The sequence goes on along the minus strand of NW_028123915.1, from coordinate 850,949 downwards.
GACCTTGGTAAGACATGGTTCAGGATATTAGCTCGGGATAATGTCAGGATTTTAGATATTGACTGCAGCAGGGCCTTAGAGACAGTGTCTCAGCCTGACTTAGGACTAGCATCAGAGCCTTTGTTAGGTCCAGTGTCAGGGACTGAGTTAGGTGTAGTGTCAGGGCCTTAGTTAGGGACAGTGTCAGGGCCTGAGTTAGGACGAGCCTCCAGGCCTCAGTTAGGGCCAGGGTCACAGCCTCGGGACTAATTTTAGGGCCTTAGTTAGGAACAGCATCAGGGATTTATTTAGCATAAGAAGCTCAACATTAGTTAAAGACAAGGTTAGGTTAAGGTCTAGGGATTGTGTCAGGGCATGACCTAGGGATAGTGTCAAGACCTTAGTTACTTAGGGCATCAGGGCCTAATTTAGGACCAGCGTCAGGGCTTCAGGTAGGGATAGCGTCAGAGCCTGACTTCGGGAGAGCGACAGGGCTTGAGTGAGGCCTAGTGTCAGAGCCTTAGCTAGGGATAGTATCAGGGCATGACTTAGGAGCAGCACAAGGGCCTTGGTAGGATCAGCCTCAGGGGCTTTGTTAAAGACCTTATCAGGGCCTCTGTTAGGGGCAGCCTTAGGGCCTCCCTTAGGGACAGCGTCAGGGCTTACTTAGGGACAGTTTCAGGAGCTTGGTAAGAGATGGGTCCGGAAATTACCTCAGGATAGTGTCAGGACATTAGATATTGACGGCAGCAGGGCCTTACTTAGGGACAGTGTCAAGGCCTTAGTTAGTACTAGCATCTGGGCCTCTGTTAGGTACAGTGTCGGGGCCTGAGTTAGGAATAGTGTTAGGGCCTTAGTTAGGGACAGTATCACGGCCTTGGGACTAAATTCAGGGCCTGAGGTAGTCACAGCCTAAGGGCTTTAGTTAGCATAAGAGGCAGGACATTTGCTAGGGACAGGGTGAGGGTAAAGTTTAGGGATCGTGTCAGGAAATGACCTAGGGATAGTGTCAAGAGCTTAGTTACAGTATCAGGGCCTTATTTAGGACCCGTGTCAGGGCTTCAGGTAGGGACAGCGTCAGTGCCTGACTCTGGGAGAGCAACAGGGCCTGAGTGAGGCCTAGCGTCAGGCCCATAGCTGGGGACACTGTCAGGGCATGATGTAGGAGCAGCATCAGGGCCTTTGTTGCATCAGCATTAGTGTCTTAGTTACAGACATGATCAGGGCCTGAGTTAGTCACAGCGTCAAGGCCTCAGTTAGGCATAGCTTCAGGGACTGAGTTACGGACAGCCTCAGGTCTTCCCTTAGGAACAGCGACAGGGCTTTCTTAGGGACGGTGTCAGGACCTTGGTTAGAAATGGGTCAGGATATTAGCTCAGGATAGTGTCCGGATTTTAGTTATTGCCGGCAGCAGGGCCTATATTAGAGATAGATTCCGGGCCTTAGTTAGGGACAGTGTCAGGGCCTTAATTAGGACTAGTCTGGGCCTTAGTTAGGGAGAGCATTACGGCTTCGCTGAGGATAAGGGGCAGGACGTTAGCTCGGGACAGAGTCAGGTTCCAGGCCAGTGGTAGTGTCAGGATGTGAGCTAGGGATAGGGTGAAGACCTTAGTTATTGAGAGCATCAGGGCCTTAGTTAGGACCAGCGTCAGGGCCTTCATCAGGACCAGTGTCAGGGCTTCACGTACGGACAGCGTCAGAGCCTAACTAAGGTACGGCAACGGGGCCTAAGTGAGGCCTATCTTTAGGGCCTGAGTTAGGGACAGTGTCAGGGCATGACTTAGGAGCAGTATAAGGGCCTCTGTAGGATCAGCATTAGGGTCTTCGTTAAAGACATTCTCAGGGCCTCTGTTAGGGACCGCCTCAGGGCCTCACTTAGGGACAGCGTCAGGGCTTCCTTTGGGACAGTTTCAGGACCTTGGTAAGACATGGGTCAGGATATTAGCTCGGGATAATGTCAGGACTTTAGATATTGACTGCAGCAGGGCCTTAGAGACAGTGTCTCAGCCTGACTTAGGACTAGCATCAGAGCCTTTGTTAGGTCCAGTGTCAGGGACTGAGTTAGGTGTAGTGTCAGGGCCTTAGTTAGGGACAGTGTCAGGGCCTGAGTTAGGACGAGCCTCCAGGCCTCAGTTAGGGCCAGGGTCACGGCCTCGGGACTAATTTTAGGGCCTTAGTTAGGAAGAGCATCAGGGATTTATTTAGCATAAGAAGCTCAACATTAGTTAAAGACAAGGTTAGGTTAAGGTCTATGCATTGGGTCAGGGCATGACCTAGGGATAGTGTCAAGACCTTAGTTACTTAGGGCATCAGGGCCTAATTTAGGACCAGCGTCAGGGCTTCAGGTAGGGATAGCGTCAGAGCCTGACTTCGGGAGAGCGACAGGGCTTGAGTGAGGCCTAGTGTCAGAGCCTTAGCTAGGGATAGTATCAGGGCATGACTTAGGAGCAGCACAAGGGCCTTGGTAGGATCAGCCTCAGGGGCTTTGTTAAAGACCTTATCAGGGCCTCTGTTAGGGGCAGCCTTAGGGCCTCCCTTAGGGACAGCGTCAGGGCTTACTTAGGGACAGTTTCAGGAGCTTGGTAAGAGATGGGTCCGGAAATTACCTCAGGATAGTGTCAGGACATTAGATATTGACGGCAGCAGGGCCTTACTTAGGGACAGTGTCAAGGCCTTAGTTAGTACTAGCATCTGGGCCTCTGTTAGGTACAGTGTCGGGGCCTGAGTTAGGAATAGTGTTAGGGCCTTAGTTAGGGACAGTATCACGGCCTTGGGACTAAATTCAGGGCCTGAGGTAGTCACAGCCTAAGGGCTTTAGTTAGCATAAGAGGCAGGACATTTGCTAGGGACAGGGTGAGGGTAAAGTTTAGGGATCGTGTCAGGAAATGACCTAGGGATAGTGTCAAGAGCTTAGTTACAGTATCAGGGCCTTATTTAGGACCCGTGTCAGGGCTTCAGGTAGGGACAGCGTCAGTGCCTGACTCTGGGAGAGCAACAGGGCCTGAGTGAGGCCTAGCGTCAGGCCCATAGCTGGGGACACTGTCAGGGCATGATGTAGGAGCAGCATCAGGGCCTTTGTTGCATCAGCATTAGTGTCTTAGTTACAGACATGATCAGGGCCTGAGTTAGTCACAGCGTCAAGGCCTCAGTTAGGCATAGCTTCAGGGACTGAGTTACGGACAGCCTCAGGTCTTCCCTTAGGAACAGCGACAGGGCTCTCTTAGGGACGGTGTCAGGACCTTGGTTAGAAATGGGTCAGGATATTAGCTCAGGATAGTGTCCGGATTTTAGTTATTGCCGGCAGCAGGGCCTATATTAGAGATAGATTCCGGGCCTTAGTTAGGGACAGTGTCAGGGCCTTAATTAGGACTAGTCTGGGCCTTAGTTAGGGAGAGCATTACGGCTTCGCTGAGGATAAGGGGCAGGACGTTAGCTCGGGACAGAGTCAGGTTCCAGGCCAGTGGTAGTGTCAGGATGTGAGCTAGGGATAGGGTGAAGACCTTAGTTATTGAGAGCATCAGGGCCTTAGTTAGGACCAGCGTCAGGGCCTTCATCAGGACCAGTGTCAGGGCTTCACGTACGGACAGCGTCAGAGCCTAACTAAGGTACGGCAACGGGGCCTAAGTGAGGCCTGTCTTTAGGGCCTGAGTTAGGGACAGTGTCAGGGCATGACTTAGGAGCAGTATAAGGGCCTCTGTAGGATCAGCATTAGGGTCTTCGTTAAAGACATTCTCAGGGCCTCTGTTAGGGACCGCCTCAGGGCCTCACTTAGGGACAGCGTCAGGGCTTCCTTTGGGACAGTTTCAGGACCTTGGTAAGACATGGGTCAGGATATTAACTCGGGATAATGTCAGGACTTTAGATATTGACTGCAGCAGGGCCTTAGAGACAGTGTCTCAGCCTGACTTAGGACTAGCATCAGAGCCTTTGTTAGGTCCAGTGTCAGGGACTGAGTTAGGTGTAGTGTCAGGGCCTTAGTTAGGGACAGTGTCAGGGCCTGAGTTAGGACGAGCCTCCAGGCCTCAGTTAGGGCCAGGGTCACGGCCTCGGGACTAATTTTAGGGCCTTAGTTAGGAAGAGCATCAGGGATTTATTTAGCATAAGAAGCTCAACATTAGTTAAAGACAAGGTTAGGTTAAGGTCTAGGCATTGGGTCAGGGCATGACCTAGGGATAGTGTCAAGACCTTAGTTACTTAGGGCATCAGGGCCTAATTTAGGACCAGCGTCAGGGCTTCAGGTAGGGATAGCGTCAGAGCCTGACTTCGGGAGAGCGACAGGGCTTGAGTGAGGCCTAGTGTCAGAGCCTTAGCTAGGGATAGTATCAGGGCATGACTTAGGAGCAGCATAAGGGCCTTGGTAGGATCAGCCTCAGGGGCTTTGTTAAAGATATTATCAGGGCCTCTGTTAGGGACAGCCTTAGGGCCTCACTTAGGGACAGCGTCAGGGCTTACTTAGGGACAGTTTCAGGACCTTGGTAAGAGATGGGTCCGGAAGTTAACTCAGGATAGTGTCAGGACATTAGATATTGACGGCAGCAGGGCCTTAGTTAGGGACAGTGTCAAGGCCTTAGTTAGTACTAGCATCTGGGCCTCTGTTAGGTACAGTGTCAGGGCCTGAGTTAGGAATAGTGTTAGGGCCTTAGTTAGGGACAGTATCACGGCCTTGGGACTAAATTCAGGGCCTGAGGTAGTCACAGCCTAAGGGCTTTAGTTAGCGTAAGAGGCAGGACATTTGCTAGGGACAGGGTGAGGGTAAAGTTTAGGGATCGTGTCCGGAAATGACCTAGGGATAGTGTCAAGAGCTTAGTTACAGTATCAGGGCCTTATTTAGGACCCGTGTCAGGGCTTCAGGTAGGGACAGCGTCAGTGCCTGACTCTGGGAGAGCAACAGGGCCTGAGTGAGGCCTAGCGTCAGGCCCATAGCTGGGGACACTGTCAGGGCATGATGTAGGAGCAGCATCAGGGCCTTTGTTGCATCAGCATTAGTGTCTTAGTTACAGACATGATCAGGGCCTGAGTTAGTCACAGCGTCAAGGCCTCAGTTAGGCATAGCTTCAGGGACTGAGTTACGGACAGCCTCAGGTCTTCCCTTAGGAACAGCGACAGGGCTCTCTTAGGGACGGTGTCAGGACCTTGGTTAGAAATGGGTCAGGATATTAGCTCAGGATAGTGTCCGGATTTTAGTTATTGCCGGCAGCAGGGCCTATATTAGAGATAGATTCCGGGCCTTAGTTAGGGACAGTGTCAGGGCCTTAATTAGGACTAGTCTGGGTCTTAGTTAGGGAGAGCATTAGGGCTTCGCTGAGGATAAGGGGCAGGACGTTAGCTCGGGACAGAGTCAGGTTCCAGGCCAGTGGTAGTGTCAGGATGTGAGCTAGGGATAGGGTGAAGACCTTAGTTATTGAGAGCATCAGGGCCTTAGTTAGGACCAGCGTCAGGGCCTTCATCAGGACCAGTGTCAGGGCTTCACGTACGGACAGCGTCAGAGCCTAACTAAGGTACGGCAACGGGGCCTAAGTGAGGCCTGTCTTTAGGGCCTGAGTTAGGGACAGTGTCAGGGCATGACTTAGGAGCAGTATAAGGGCCTCTGTAGGATCAGCATTAGGGTCTTCGTTAAAGACATTCTCAGGGCCTCTGTTAGGGACCGCCTCAGGGCCTCACTTAGGGACAGCGTCAGGGCTTCCTTTGGGACAGTTTCAGGACCTTGGTAAGACATGGGTCAGGATATTAACTCGGGATAATGTCAGGACTTTAGATATTGACTGCAGCAGGGCCTTAGAGACAGTGTCTCAGCCTGACTTAGGACTAGCATCAGAGCCTTTGTTAGGTCCAGTGTCAGGGACTGAGTTAGGTGTAGTGTCAGGGCCTTAGTTAGGGACAGTGTCAGGGCCTGAGTTAGGACGAGCCTCCAGGCCTCAGTTAGGGCCAGGGTCACGGCCTCGGGACTAATTTTAGGGCCTTAGTTAGGAAGAGCATCAGGGATTTATTTAGCATAAGAAGCTCAACATTAGTTAAAGACAAGGTTAGGTTAAGGTCTAGGCATTGGGTCAGGGCATGACCTAGGGATAGTGTCAAGACCTTAGTTACTTAGGGCATCAGGGCCTAATTTAGGACCAGCGTCAGGGCTTCAGGTAGGGATAGCGTCAGAGCCTGACTTCGGGAGAGCGACAGGGCTTGAGTGAGGCCTAGTGTCAGAGCCTTAGCTAGGGATAGTATCAGGGCATGACTTAGGAGCAGCATAAGGGCCTTGGTAGGATCAGCCTCAGGGGCTTTGTTAAAGACCTTATCAGGGCCTCTGTTAGGGACAGCCTTAGGGCCTCACTTAGGGACAGCGTCAGGGCTTACTTAGGGACAGTTTCAGGACCTTGGTAAGAGATGGGTCCGGAAGTTAACTCAGGATAGTGTCAGGACATTAGATATTGACGGCAGCAGGGCCTTAGTTAGGGACAGTGTCAAGGCCTTAGTTAGTACTAGCATCTGGGCCTCTGTTAGGTACAGTGTCAGGGCCTGAGTTAGGAATAGTGTTAGGGCCTTAGTTAGGGACAGTATCACGGCCTTGGGACTAAATTCAGGGCCTGAGGTAGTCACAGCCTAAGGGCTTTAGTTAGCGTAAGAGGCAGGACATTTGCTAGGGACAGGGTTAGGGTAAAGTTTAGGGATCGTGTCAGGAAATGACCTAGGGATAGTGTCAAGAGCTTAGTTACAGTATCAGGGCCTTATTTAGGACCAGTGTCAGGGCTTCAGGTAGGGACAGCGTCAGTGCCTGACTCTGGGAGAGCAACAGGGCCTGAGTGAGGCCTAGCGTCAGGCCCATAGCTGGGGACACTGTCAGGGCATGATGTAGGAGCAGCATCAGGGCCTTTGTTGCATCAGCATTAGTGTCTTAGTTACAGACATGATCAGGGCCTGAGTTAGTCACAGCGTCAAGGCATCAGTTAGGCATAGCTTCAGGGACTGAGTTACGGACAGCCTCAGGTCTTCCCTTAGGAACAGCGACAGGGCTTTCTTAGGGACGGTGTCAGGACCTTGGTTAGAAATGGGTCAGGATATTAGCTCAGGATAGTGTCCGGATTTTAGTTATTGCCGGCAGCAGGGCCTATATTAGAGATAGATTCCGGGCCTTAGTTAGGGACAGTGTCAGTTAGTTAGGGAGAGCATTAGGGCTTCGGTGAGGAAAAGGGGCAGGACATTAGCTCGGGAGAGAGTCAGGTTCCAGGCCAGTGGTAGTGTCAGGATGTGAGCTAGGGATAGGGTGAAGACCTTAGTTATTGAGAGCATCAGGGCCTTAGGACCAGCGTCAGGGCCTTCATCAGGACCAGTGTCAGGGCTTCACGTACGGACAGCATCAGAGCCTAACTAAGGTACGGCAACAGGGCCTAAGTGAGGCCTATCTTCAGGGCCTGAGTTAGGGACAGTGTCAGGGCATGACTTAGGAGCAGTATAAGGGCCTCTGTAGGATCAGCCTTAGGGTCTTCGTTAAAGACATTCTCAGGGCCTCTGTTAGGGACCGCCTCAGGGCCTCACTTAGGGACAGCGTCAGGGCTTCCTTTGGGACAGTTTCAGGACCTTGGTAAGACATGGGTCAGGATATTAGTTCAGGATAATGTCAGGACTTTAGATATTGACTGCAGCAGGGCCTTAGAGACAGTGTCTCAGCCTGACTTAGGACTAGCATCAGAGCCTTTGTTAGGTCCAGTGTCAGGGACTGAGTTAGGTGTAGTGTCAGGGCCTCAGTTAGGGACAGTGTCAGGGCCTGAGTTAGGACGAGCCTCCAGGCCTCAGTTAGGGCCAGGGTCACAGCCTCGGGACTAATTTTAGGGCCTTAGTTAGGAAGAGCATCAGGGATTTATTTAGCATAAGAAGCTCAACATTAGTTAAAGACAAGGTTAGGTTAAGGTCTAGGCATTGTGTCAGGGCATGACCTAGGGATAGTGTCAAGACCTTAGTTACTTAGGGCATCAGGGCCTAATTTAGGACCAGTGTCAGGGCTTCAGGTAGGGATAGCGTCAGAGCCTGACTTCGGGAGAGCGACAGGGCTTGAGTGAGGCCTAGTGACAGAGCCTGACTTCGGGAGAGCGACAGGGCTTGAGTGAGGCCTAGTGTCAGAGCCTTAGCTAGGGATAGTATCAGGGCATGACTTAGGAGCAGCACAAGGGCCTTGGTAGGATCAGCCTCAGGGGCTTTGTTAAAGACCTTATCAGGGCCTCTGTTAGGGGCAGCCTTAGGGCCTCCCTTAGGGACAGCGTCAGGGCTTACTTAGGGACAGTTTCAGGAGCTTGGTAAGAGATGGGTCCGGAAATTACCTCAGGATAGTGTCAGGACATTAGATATTGACGGCAGCAGGGCCTTACTTAGGGACAGTGTCAAGGCCTTAGTTAGTACTAGCATCTGGGCCTCTGTTAGGTACAGTGTCGGGGCCTGAGTTAGGAATAGTGTTAGGGCCTTAGTTAGGGACAGTATCACGGCCTTGGGACTAAATTCAGGGCCTGAGGTAGTCACAGCCTAAGGGCTTTAGTTAGCATAAGAGGCAGGACATTTGCTAGGGACAGGGTGAGGGTAAAGTTTAGGGATCGTGTCCGGAAATGACCTAGGGATAGTGTCAAGAGCTTAGTTACAGTATCAGGGCCTTATTTAGGACCCGTGTCAGGGCTTCAGGTAGGGACAGCGTCAGTGCCTGACTCTGGGAGAGCAACAGGGCCTGAGTGAGGCCTAGCGTCAGGCCCATAGCTGGGGACACTGTCAGGGCATGATGTAGGAGCAGCATCAGGGCCTTTGTTGCATCAGCATTAGTGTCTTAGTTACAGACATGATCAGGGCCTGAGTTAGTCACAGCGTCAAGGCCTCAGTTAGGCATAGCTTCAGGGACTGAGTTACGGACAGCCTCAGGTCTTCCCTTAGGAACAGCGACAGGGCTCTCTTAGGGACGGTGTCAGGACCTTGGTTAGAAATGGGTCAGGATATTAGCTCAGGATAGTGTCCGGATTTTAGTTATTGCCGGCAGCAGGGCCTATATTAGAGATAGATTCCGGGCCTTAGTTAGGGACAGTGTCAGGGCCTTAATTAGGACTAGTCTGGGCCTTAGTTAGGGAGAGCATTACGGCTTCGCTGAGGATAAGGGGCAGGACGTTAGCTCGGGACAGAGTCAGGTTCCAGGCCAGTGGTAGTGTCAGGATGTGAGCTAGGGATAGGGTGAAGACCTTAGTTATTGAGAGCATCAGGGCCTTAGTTAGGACCAGCGTCAGGGCCTTCATCAGGACCAGTGTCAGGGCTTCACGTACGGACAGCGTCAGAGCCTAACTAAGGTACGGCAACGGGGCCTAAGTGAGGCCTATCTTTAGGGCCTGAGTTAGGGACAGTGTCAGGGCATGACTTAGGAGCAGTATAAGGGCCTCTGTAGGATCAGCATTAGGGTCTTCGTTAAAGACATTCTCAGGGCCTCTGTTAGGGACCGCCTCAGGGCCTCACTTAGGGACAGCGTCAGGGCTTCCTTTGGGACAGTTTCAGGACCTTGGTAAGACATGGGTCAGGATATTAGCTCGGGATAATGTCAGGACTTTAGATATTGACTGCAGCAGGGCCTTAGAGACAGTGTCTCAGCCTGACTTAGGACTAGCATCAGAGCCTTTGTTAGGTCCAGTGTCAGGGACTGAGTTAGGTGTAGTGTCAGGGCCTTAGTTAGGGACAGTGTCAGGGCCTGAGTTAGGACGAGCCTCCAGGCCTCAGTTAGGGCCAGGGTCACAGCCTCGGGACTAATTTTAGGGCCTTAGTTAGGAACAGCATCAGGGATTTATTTAGCATAAGAAGCTCAACATTAGTTAAAGACAAGGTTAGGTTAAGGTCTAGGGATTGTGTCAGGGCATGACCTAGGGATAGTGTCAAGACCTTAGTTACTTAGGGCATCAGGGCCTAATTTAGGACCAGCGTCAGGGCTTCAGGTAGGGATAGCGTCAGAGCCTGACTTAGGGAGAGCGACAGGGCTTGAGTGAGGCCTAGTGTCAGAGCCTTAGCTAGGGATAGTATCAGGGCATGACTTACGAGCAACACAAGGGCCTTGGTAGGATCAGCCTCAGGGGCTTTGTTAAAGACCTTATCAGGGCCTCTGTTAGGGGCAGCCTTAGGGCCTCCCTTAGGGACAGCGTCAGGGCTTACTTAGGGACAGTTTCAGGAGCTTGGTAAGAGATGGGTCCGGAAATTACCTCAGGATAGTGTCAGGACATTAGATATTGACGGCAGCAGGGCCTTACTTAGGGACAGTGTCAAGGCCTTAGTTAGTACTAGCATCTGGGCCTCTGTTAGGTACAGTGTCGGGGCCTGAGTTAGGAATAGTGTTAGGGCCTTAGTTAGGGACAGTATCACGGCCTTGGGACTAAATTCAGGGCCTGAGGTAGTCACAGCCTAAGGGCTTTAGTTAGCATAAGAGGCAGGACATTTGCTAGGGACAGGGTGAGGGTAAAGTTTAGGGATCGTGTCAGGAAATGACCTAGGGATAGTGTCAAGAGCTTAGTTACAGTATCAGGGCCTTATTTAGGACCCGTGTCAGGGCTTCAGGTAGGGACAGCGTCAGTGCCTGACTCTGGGAGAGCAACAGGGCCTGAGTGAGGCCTAGCGTCAGGCCCATAGCTGGGGACACTGTCAGGGCATGATGTAGGAGCAGCATCAGGGCCTTTGTTGCATCAGCATTAGTGTCTTAGTTACAGACATGATCAGGGCCTGAGTTAGTCACAGCGTCAAGGCCTCAGTTAGGCATAGCTTCAGGGACTGAGTTACGGACAGCCTCAGGTCTTCCCTTAGGAACAGCGACAGGGCTTTCTTAGGGACGGTGTCAGGACCTTGGTTAGAAATGGGTCAGGATATTAGCTCAGGATAGTGTCCGGATTTTAGTTATTGCCGGCAGCAGGGCCTATATTAGAGATAGATTCCGGGCCTTAGTTAGGGACAGTGTCAGGGCCTTAATTAGGACTAGTCTGGGCCTTAGTTAGGGAGAGCATTACGGCTTCGCTGAGGATAAGGGGCAGGACGTTAGCTCGGGACAGAGTCAGGTTCCAGGCCAGTGGTAGTGTCAGGATGTGAGCTAGGGATAGGGTGAAGACCTTAGTTATTGAGAGCATCAGGGCCTTAGTTAGGACCAGCGTCAGGGCCTTCATCAGGACCAGTGTCAGGGCTTCACGTACGGACAGCGTCAGAGCCTAACTAAGGTACGGCAACGGGGCCTAAGTGAGGCCTATCTTTAGGGCCTGAGTTAGGGACAGTGTCAGGGCATGACTTAGGAGCAGTATAAGGGCCTCTGTAGGATCAGCATTAGGGTCTTCGTTAAAGACATTCTCAGGGCCTCTGTTAGGGACCGCCTCAGGGCCTCACTTAGGGACAGCGTCAGGGCTTCCTTTGGGACAGTTTCAGGACCTTGGTAAGACATGGGTCAGGATATTAGCTCGGGATAATGTCAGGACTTTAGATATTGACTGCAGCAGGGCCTTAGAGACAGTGTCTCAGCCTGACTTAGGACTAGCATCAGAGCCTTTGTTAGGTCCAGTGTCAGGGACTGAGTTAGGTGTAGTGTCAGGGCCTTAGTTAGGGACAGTGTCAGGGCCTGAGTTAGGACGAGCCTCCAGGCCTCAGTTAGGGCCAGGGTCACGGCCTCGGGACTAATTTTAGGGCCTTAGTTAGGAAGAGCATCAGGGATTTATTTAGCATAAGAAGCTCAACATTAGTTAAAGACAAGGTTAGGTTAAGGTCTAGGCATTGGGTCAGGGCATGACCTAGGGATAGTGTCAAGACCTTAGTTACTTAGGGCATCAGGGCCTAATTTAGGACCAGCGTCAGGGCTTCAGGTAGGGATAGCGTCAGAGCCTGACTTCGGGAGAGCGACAGGGCTTGAGTGAGGCCTAGTGTCAGAGCCTTAGCTAGGGATAGTATCAGGGCATGACTTAGGAGCAGCATAAGGGCCTTGGTAGGATCAGCCTCAGGGGCTTTGTTAAAGACATTATCAGGGCCTCTGTTAGGGACAGCCTTAGGGCCTCCCTTAGGGACAGCGTCAGGGCTTACTTAGGGACAGTTTCAGGACCTTGGTAAGAGATGGGTCCGGAAGTTAACTCAGGATAGTGTCAGGACATTAGATATTGACGGCAGCAGGGCCTTAGTTAGGGACAGTGTCAAGGCCTTAGTTAGTACTAGCATCTGGGCCTCTGTTAGGTACAGTGTCAGGGCCTGAGTTAGGAATAGTGTTAGGGCCTTAGTTAGGGACAGTATCACGGCCTTGGGACTAAATTCAGGGCCTGAGGTAGTCACAGCCTAAGGGCTTTAGTTAGCATAAGAGGCAGGACATTTGCTAGGGACAGGGTGAGGGTAAAGTTTAGGGATCGTGTCCGGAAATGACCTAGGGATAGTGTCAAGAGCTTAGTTACAGTATCAGGGCCTTATTTAGGACCCGTGTCAGGGCTTCAGGTAGGGACAGCGTCAGTGCCTGACTCTGGGAGAGCAACAGGGCCTGAGTGAGGCCTAGCGTCAGGCCCATAGCTGGGGACACTGTCAGGGCATGATGTAGGAGCAGCATCAGGGCCTTTGTTGCATCAGCATTAGTGTCTTAGTTACAGACATGATCAGGGCCTGAGTTAGTCACAGCGTCAAGGCCTCAGTTAGGCATAGCTTCAGGGACTGAGTTACGGACAGCCTCAGGTCTTCCCTTAGGAACAGCGACAGGGCCTTCATCAGGACCAGTGTCAGGGCTTCACGTACGGACAGCATCAGAGCCTAACTAAGGTACGGCAACAGGGCCTAAGTGAGGCCTATCTTCAGGGCCTGAGTTAGGGACAGTGTCAGGGCATGACTTAGGAGCAGTTTAAGGGCCTCTGTAGGATCAGCCTTAGGGTCTTCGTTAAAGACATTCTCAGGGCCTCTGTTAGGGACCGCCTCAGGGCCTCACTTAGGGACAGCGTCAGGGCTTCCTTTGGGACAGTTTCAGGACCTTGGTAAGACATGGGTCAGGATATTAGTTCAGGATAATGTCAGGACTTTAGATATTGACTGCAGCAGGGCCTTAGAGACAGTGTCTCAGCCTGACTTAGGACTAGCATCAGAGCCTTTGTTAGGTCCAGTGTCAGGGACTGAGTTAGGTGTAGTGTCAGGGCCTCAGTTAGGGACAGTGTCAGGGCCTGAGTTAGGACGAGCCTCCAGGCCTCAGTTAGGGCCAGGGTCACAGCCTCGGGACTAATTTTAGGGCCTTAGTTAGGAAGAGCATCAGGGATTTATTTAGCATAAGAAGCTCAACATTAGTTAAAGACAAGGTTAGGTTAAGGTCTAGGCATTGTGTCAGGGCATGACCTAGGGATAGTGTCAAGACCTTAGTTACTTAGGGCATCAGGGCCTAATTTAGGACCAGTGTCAGGGCTTCAGGTAGGGATAGCGTCAGAGCCTGACTTCGGGAGAGCGACAGGGCTTGAGTGAGGCCTAGTGACAGAGCCTGACTTAGGGAGAGCGACAGGGCTTGAGTGAGGCCTAGTGTCAGAGCCTTAGCTAGGGATAGTATCAGGGCATGACTTAGGAGCAGCACAAGGGCCTTGGTAGGATCAGCCTCAGGGGCTTTGTTAAAGACCTTATCAGGGCCTCTGTTAGGGGCAGCCTTAGGGCCTCCCTTAGGGACAGCGTCAGGGCTTACTTAGGGACAGTTTCAGGACCTTGGTAAGAGATGGGTCCGGAAATTACCTCAGGATAGTGTCAGGACATTAGATATTGACGGCAGCAGGGCCTTACTTAGGGACAGTGTCAAGGCCTTAGTTAGTACTAGCATCTGGGCCTCTGTTAGGTGCAGTGTCGGGGCCTGAGTTAGGAATAGTGTTAGGGCCTTAGTTAGGGACAGTATCACGGCCTTGGGACTAAATTCAGGGCCTGAGGTAGTCACAGCCTAAGGGCTTTAGTTAGCATAAGAGGCAGGACATTTGCTAGGGACAGGGTGAGGGTAAAGTTTAGGGATCGTGTCAGGAAATGACCTAGGGATAGTGTCAAGAGCTTAGTTACAGTATCAGGGCCTTATTTAGGACCCGTGTCAGGGCTTCAGGTAGGGACAGCGTCAGTGCCTGACTCTGGGAGAGCAACAGGGCCTGAGTGAGGCCTAGCGTCAGGCCCATAGCTGGGGACACTGTCAGGGCATGATGTAGGAGCAGCATCAGGGCCTTTGTTGCATCAGCATTAGTGTCTTAGTTACAGACATGATCAGGGCCTGAGTTAGTCACAGCGTCAAGGCCTCAGTTAGGCATAGCTTCAGGGACTGAGTTACGGACAGCCTCAGGTCTTCCCTTAGGAACAGCGACAGGGCTCTCTTAGGGACGGTGTCAGGACCTTGGTTAGAAATGGGTCAGGATATTAGCTCAGGATAGTGTCCGGATTTTAGTTATTGCCGGCAGCAGGGCCTATATTAGAGATAGATTCCGGGCCTTAGTTAGGGACAGTGTCAGTTAGTTAGGGAGAGCATTAGGGCTTCGGTGAGGAAAAGGGGCAGGACATTAGCTCGGGAGAGAGTCAGGTTCCAGGCCAGTGGTAGTGTCAGGATGTGAGCTAGGGATAGGGTGAAGACCTTAGTTATTGAGAGCATCAGGGCCTTAGGACCAGCGTCAGGGCCTTCATCAGGACCAGTGTCAGGGCTTCACGTACGGACAGCATCAGAGCCTAACTAAGGTACGGCAACAGGGCCTAAGTGAGGCCTATCTTCAGGGCCTGAGTTAGGGACAGTGTCAGGGCATGACTTAGGAGCAGTTTAAGGGCCTCTGTAGGATCAGCCTTAGGGTCTTCGTTAAAGACATTCTCAGGGCCTCTGTTAGGGACCGCCTCAGGGCCTCACTTAGGGACAGCGTCAGGGCTTCCTTTGGGACAGTTTCAGGACCTTGGTAAGACATGGGTCAGGATATTAGTTCAGGATAATGTCAGGACTTTAGATATTGACTGCAGCAGGGCCTTAGAGACAGTGTCTCAGCCTGACTTAGGACTAGCATCAGAGCCTTTGTTAGGTCCAGTGTCAGGGACTGAGTTAGGTGTAGTGTCAGGGCCTCAGTTAGGGACAGTGTCAGGGCCTGAGTTAGGACGAGCCTCCAGGCCTCAGTTAGGGCCAGGGTCACAGCCTCGGGACTAATTTTAGGGCCTTAGTTAGGAAGAGCATCAGGGATTTATTTAGCATAAGAAGCTCAACATTAGTTAAAGACAAGGTTAGGTTAAGGTCTAGGCATTGTGTCAGGGCATGACCTAGGGATAGTGTCAAGACCTTAGTTACTTAGGGCATCAGGGCCTAATTTAGGACCAGTGTCAGGGCTTCAGGTAGGGATAGCGTCAGAGCCTGACTTCGGGAGAGCGACAGGGCTTGAGTGAGGCCTAGTGACAGAGCCTGACTTCGGGAGAGCGACAGGGCTTGAGTGAGGCCTAGTGTCAGAGCCTTAGCTAGGGATAGTATCAGGGCATGACTTAGGAGCAGCACAAGGGCCTTGGTAGGATCAGCCTCAGGGGCTTTGTTAAAGACCTTATCAGGGCCTCTGTTAGGGGCAGCCTTAGGGCCTCCCTTAGGGACAGCGTCAGGGCTTACTTAGGGACAGTTTCAGGAGCTTGGTAAGAGATGGGTCCGGAAATTACCTCAGGATAGTGTCAGGACATTAGATATTGACGGCAGCAGGGCCTTACTTAGGGACAGTGTCAAGGCCTTAGTTAGTACTAGCATCTGGGCCTCTGTTAGGTACAGTGTCGGGGCCTGAGTTAGGAATAGTGTTAGGGCCTTAGTTAGGGACAGTATCACGGCCTTGGGACTAAATTCAGGGCCTGAGGTAGTCACAGCCTAAGGGCTTTAGTTAGCATAAGAGGCAGGACATTTGCTAGGGACAGGGTGAGGGTAAAGTTTAGGGATCGTGTCCGGAAATGACCTAGGGATAGTGTCAAGAGCTTAGTTACAGTATCAGGGCCTTATTTAGGACCCGTGTCAGGGCTTCAGGTAGGGACAGCGTCAGTGCCTGACTCTGGGAGAGCAACAGGGCCTGAGTGAGGCCTAGCGTCAGGCCCATAGCTGGGGACACTGTCAGGGCATGATGTAGGAGCAGCATCAGGGCCTTTGTTGCATCAGCATTAGTGTCTTAGTTACAGACATGATCAGGGCCTGAGTTAGTCACAGCGTCAAGGCCTCAGTTAGGCATAGCTTCAGGGACTGAGTTACGGACAGCCTCAGGTCTTCCCTTAGGAACAGCGACAGGGCTCTCTTAGGGACGGTGTCAGGACCTTGGTTAGAAATGGGTCAGGATATTAGCTCAGGATAGTGTCCGGATTTTAGTTATTGCCGGCAGCAGGGCCTATATTAGAGATAGATTCCGGGCCTTAGTTAGGGACAGTGTCAGGGCCTTAATTAGGACTAGTCTGGGTCTTAGTTAGGGAGAGCATTACGGCTTCGCTGAGGATAAGGGGCAGGACGTTAGCTCGGGACAGAGTCAGGTTCCAGGCCAGTGGTAGTGTCAGGATGTGAGCTAGGGATAGGGTGAAGACCTTAGTTATTGAGAGCATCAGGGCCTTAGTTAGGACCAGCGTCAGGGCCTTCATCAGGACCAGTGTCAGGACTTCACGTACGGACAGCGTCAGAGCCTAACTAAGGTACGGCAACGGGGCCTAAGTGAGGCCTGTCTTTAGGGC
Organism: Balaenoptera borealis; assembly: GCF_965194805.1. Lineage (NCBI taxonomy): Eukaryota > Metazoa > Chordata > Mammalia > Artiodactyla > Balaenopteridae > Balaenoptera > Balaenoptera borealis. Next base: position 834,323 of record NW_028123915.1, on the reverse strand, counting down.
CTGAGTTAGGGACAGTGTCAGGGCATGACTTAGGAGCAGTATAAGGGCCTCTGTAGGATCAGCATTAGGGTCTTCGTTAAAGACATTCTCAGGGCCTCTGTTAGGGACCGCCTCAGGGCCTCACTTAGGGACAGCGTCAGGGCTTCCTTTGGGACAGTTTCAGGACCTTGGTAAGACATGGGTCAGGATATTAACTCGGGATAATGTCAGGACTTTAGATATTGACTGCAGCAGGGCCTTAGAGACAGTGTCTCAGCCTGACTTAGGACTAGCATCAGAGCCTTTGTTAGGTCCAGTGTCAGGGACTGAGTTAGGTGTAGTGTCAGGGCCTTAGTTAGGGACAGTGTCAGGGCCTGAGTTAGGACGAGCCTCCAGGCCTCAGTTAGGGCCAGGGTCACGGCCTCGGGACTAATTTTAGGGCCTTAGTTAGGAAGAGCATCAGGGATTTATTTAGCATAAGAAGCTCAACATTAGTTAAAGACAAGGTTAGGTTAAGGTCTAGGCATTGGGTCAGGGCATGACCTAGGGATAGTGTCAAGACCTTAGTTACTTAGGGCATCAGGGCCTAATTTAGGACCAGCGTCAGGGCTTCAGGTAGGGATAGCGTCAGAGCCTGACTTCGGGAGAGCGACAGGGCTTGAGTGAGGCCTAGTGTCAGAGCCTTAGCTAGGGATAGTATCAGGGCATGACTTAGGAGCAGCATAAGGGCCTTGGTAGGATCAGCCTCAGGGGCTTTGTTAAAGATATTATCAGGGCCTCTGTTAGGGACAGCCTTAGGGCCTCACTTAGGGACAGCGTCAGGGCTTACTTAGGGACAGTTTCAGGACCTTGGTAAGAGATGGGTCCGGAAGTTAACTCAGGATAGTGTCAGGACATTAGATATTGACGGCAGCAGGGCCTTAGTTAGGGACAGTGTCAAGGCCTTAGTTAGTACTAGCATCTGGGCCTCTGTTAGGTACAGTGTCAGGGCCTGAGTTAGGAATAGTGTTAGGGCCTTAGTTAGGGACAGTATCACGGCCTTGGGACTAAATTCAGGGCCTGAGGTAGTCACAGCCTAAGGGCTTTAGTTAGCGTAAGAGGCAGGACATTTGCTAGGGACAGGGTTAGGGTAAAGTTTAGGGATCGTGTCAGGAAATGACCTAGGGATAGTGTCAAGAGCTTAGTTACAGTATCAGGGCCTTATTTAGGACCAGTGTCAGGGCTTCAGGTAGGGACAGCGTCAGTGCCTGACTCTGGGAGAGCAACAGGGCCTGAGTGAGGCCTAGCGTCAGGCCCATAGCTGGGGACACTGTCAGGGCATGATGTAGGAGCAGCATCAGGGCCTTTGTTGCATCAGCATTAGTGTCTTAGTTACAGACATGATCAGGGCCTGAGTTAGTCACAGCGTCAAGGCCTCAGTTAGGCATAGCTTCAGGGACTGAGTTACGGACAGCCTCAGGTCTTCCCTTAGGAACAGCGACAGGGCTTTCTTAGGGACGGTGTCAGGACCTTGGTTAGAAATGGGTCAGGATATTAGCTCAGGATAGTGTCCGGATTTTAGTTATTGCCGGCAGCAGGGCCTATATTAGAGATAGATTCCGGGCCTTAGTTAGGGACAGTGTCAGTTAGTTAGGGAGAGCATTAGGGCTTCGGTGAGGAAAAGGGGCAGGACATTAGCTCGGGAGAGAGTCAGGTTCCAGGCCAGTGGTAGTGTCAGGATGTGAGCTAGGGATAGGGTGAAGACCTTAGTTATTGAGAGCATCAGGGCCTTAGGACCAGCGTCAGGGCCTTCATCAGGACCAGTGTCAGGGCTTCACGTACGGACAGCATCAGAGCCTAACTAAGGTACGGCAACAGGGCCTAAGTGAGGCCTATCTTCAGGGCCTGAGTTAGGGACAGTGTCAGGGCATGACTTAGGAGCAGTATAAGGGCCTCTGTAGGATCAGCCTTAGGGTCTTCGTTAAAGACATTCTCAGGGCCTCTGTTAGGGACCGCCTCAGGGCCTCACTTAGGGACAGCGTCAGGGCTTCCTTTGGGACAGTTTCAGGACCTTGGTAAGACATGGGTCAGGATATTAGTTCAGGATAATGTCAGGACTTTAGATATTGACTGCAGCAGGGCCTTAGAGACAGTGTCTCAGCCTGACTTAGGACTAGCATCAGAGCCTTTGTTAGGTCCAGTGTCAGGGACTGAGTTAGGTGTAGTGTCAGGGCCTCAGTTAGGGACAGTGTCAGGGCCTGAGTTAGGACGAGCCTCCAGGCCTCAGTTAGGGCCAGGGTCACAGCCTCGGGACTAATTTTAGGGCCTTAGTTAGGAACAGCATCAGGGATTTATTTAGCATAAGAAGCTCAACATTAGTTAAAGACAAGGTTAGGTTAAGGTCTAGGCATTGTGTCAGGGCATGACCTAGGGATAGTGTCAAGACCTTAGTTACTTAGGGCATCAGGGCCTAATTTAGGACCAGCGTCAGGGCTTCAGGTAGGGATAGCGTCAGAGCCTGACTTCGGGAGAGCGACAGGGCTTGAGTGAGGCCTAGTGTCAGAGCCTTAGCTAGGGATAGTATCAGGGCATGACTTAGGAGCAGCACAAGGGCCTTGGTAGGATCAGCCTCAGGGGCTTTGTTAAAGACCTTATCAGGGCCTCTGTTAGGGGCAGCCTTAGGGCCTCCCTTAGGGACAGCGTCAGGGCTTACTTAGGGACAGTTTCAGGAGCTTGGTAAGAGATGGGTCCGGAAATTACCTCAGGATAGTGTCAGGACATTAGATATTGACGGCAGCAGGGCCTTACTTAGGGACAGTGTCAAGGCCTTAGTTAGTACTAGCATCTGGGCCTCTGTTAGGTACAGTGTCGGGGCCTGAGTTAGGAATAGTGTTAGGGCCTTAGTTAGGGACAGTATCACGGCCTTGGGACTAAATTCAGGGCCTGAGGTAGTCACAGCCTAAGGGCTTTAGTTAGCATAAGAGGCAGGACATTTGCTAGGGACAGGGTGAGGGTAAAGTTTAGGGATCGTGTCAGGAAATGACCTAGGGATAGTGTCAAGAGCTTAGTTACAGTATCAGGGCCTTATTTAGGACCCGTGTCAGGGCTTCAGGTAGGGACAGCGTCAGTGCCTGACTCTGGGAGAGCAACAGGGCCTGAGTGAGGCCTAGCGTCAGGCCCATAGCTGGGGACACTGTCAGGGCATGATGTAGGAGCAGCATCAGGGCCTTTGTTGCATCAGCATTAGTGTCTTAGTTACAGACATGATCAGGGCCTGAGTTAGTCACAGCGTCAAGGCCTCAGTTAGGCATAGCTTCAGGGACTGAGTTACGGACAGCCTCAGGTCTTCCCTTAGGAACAGCGACAGGGCTCTCTTAGGGACGGTGTCAGGACCTTGGTTAGAAATGGGTCAGGATATTAGCTCAGGATAGTGTCCGGATTTTAGTTATTGCCGGCAGCAGGGCCTATATTAAAGATAGATTCCGGGCCTTAGTTAGGGACAGTGTCAGGGCCTTAATTAGGACTAGTCTGGGCCTTAGTTAGGGAGAGCATTACGGCTTCGCTGAGGATAAGGGGCAGGACGTTAGCTCGGGACAGAGTCAGGTTCCAGGCCAGTGGTAGTGTCAGGATGTGAGCTAGGGATAGGGTGAAGACCTTAGTTATTGAGAGCATCAGGGCCTTAGTTAGGACCAGCGTCAGGGCCTTCATCAGGACCAGTGTCAGGGCTTCACGTACGGACAGCGTCAGAGCCTAACTAAGGTACGGCAACGGGGCCTAAGTGAGGCCTATCTTTAGGGCCTGAGTTAGGGACAGTGTCAGGGCATGACTTAGGAGCAGTATAAGGGCCTCTGTAGGATCAGCATTAGGGTCTTCGTTAAAGACATTCTCAGGGCCTCTGTTAGGGACCGCCTCAGGGCCTCACTTAGGGACAGCGTCAGGGCTTCCTTTGGGACAGTTTCAGGACCTTGGTAAGACATGGGTCAGGATATTAGCTCGGGATAATGTCAGGACTTTAGATATTGACTGCAGCAGGGCCTTAGAGACAGTGTCTCAGCCTGACTTAGGACTAGCATCAGAGCCTTTGTTAGGTCCAGTGTCAGGGACTGAGTTAGGTGTAGTGTCAGGGCCTTAGTTAGGGACAGTGTCAGGGCCTGAGTTAGGACGAGCCTCCAGGCCTCAGTTAGGGCCAGGGTCACGGCCTCGGGACTAATTTTAGGGCCTTAGTTAGGAAGAGCATCAGGGATTTATTTAGCATAAGAAGCTCAACATTAGTTAAAGACAAGGTTAGGTTAAGGTCTAGGCATTGGGTCAGGGCATGACCTAGGGATAGTGTCAAGACCTTAGTTACTAAGGGCATCAGGGCCTAATTTAGGACCAGCGTCAGGGCTTCAGGTAGGGATAGCGTCAGAGCCTGACTTCGGGAGAGCGACAGGGCTTGAGTGAGGCCTAGTGTCAGAGCCTTAGCTAGGGATAGTATCAGGGCATGACTTAGGAGCAGCACAAGGGCCTTGGTAGGATCAGCCTCAGGGGCTTTGTTAAAGACCTTATCAGGGCCTCTGTTAGGGGCAGCCTTAGGGCCTCCCTTAGGGACAGCGTCAGGGCTTACTTAGGGACAGTTTCAGGAGCTTGGTAAGAGATGGGTCCGGAAATTACCTCAGGATAGTGTCAGGACATTAGATATTGACGGCAGCAGGGCCTTACTTAGGGACAGTGTCAAGGCCTTAGTTAGTACTAGCATCTGGGCCTCTGTTAGGTACAGTGTCGGGGCCTGAGTTAGGAATAGTGTTAGGGCCTTAGTTAGGGACAGTATCACGGCCTTGGGACTAAATTCAGGGCCTGAGGTAGTCACAGCCTAAGGGCTTTAGTTAGCATAAGAGGCAGGACATTTGCTAGGGACAGGGTGAGGGTAAAGTTTAGGGATCGTGTCAGGAAATGACCTAGGGATAGTGTCAAGAGCTTAGTTACAGTATCAGGGCCTTATTTAGGACCCGTGTCAGGGCTTCAGGTAGGGACAGCGTCAGTGCCTGACTCTGGGAGAGCAACAGGGCCTGAGTGAGGCCTAGCGTCAGGCCCATAGCTGGGGACACTGTCAGGGCATGATGTAGGAGCAGCATCAGGGCCTTTGTTGCATCAGCATTAGTGTCTTAGTTACAGACATGATCAGGGCCTGAGTTAGTCACAGCGTCAAGGCCTCAGTTAGGCATAGCTTCAGGGACTGAGTTACGGACAGCCTCAGGTCTTCCCTTAGGAACAGCGACAGGGCTCTCTTAGGGACGGTGTCAGGACCTTGGTTAGAAATGGGTCAGGATATTAGCTCAGGATAGTGTCCGGATTTTAGTTATTGCCGGCAGCAGGGCCTATATTAGAGATAGATTCCGGGCCTTAGTTAGGGACAGTGTCAGGGCCTTAATTAGGACTAGTCTGGGCCTTAGTTAGGGAGAGCATTACGGCTTCGCTGAGGATAAGGGGCAGGACGTTAGCTCGGGACAGAGTCAGGTTCCAGGCCAGTGGTAGTGTCAGGATGTGAGCTAGGGATAGGGTGAAGACCTTAGTTATTGAGAGCATCAGGGCCTTAGTTAGGACCAGCGTCAGGGCCTTCATCAGGACCAGTGTCAGGGCTTCACGTACGGACAGCGTCAGAGCCTAACTAAGGTACGGCAACGGGGCCTAAGTGAGGCCTATCTTTAGGGCCTGAGTTAGGGACAGTGTCAGGGCATGACTTAGGAGCAGTATAAGGGCCTCTGTAGGATCAGCATTAGGGTCTTCGTTAAAGACATTCTCAGGGCCTCTGTTAGGGACCGCCTCAGGGCCTCACTTAGGGACAGCGTCAGGGCTTCCTTTGGGACAGTTTCAGGACCTTGGTAAGACATGGGTCAGGATATTAGCTCGGGATAATGTCAGGACTTTAGATATTGACTGCAGCAGGGCCTTAGAGACAGTGTCTCAGCCTGACTTAGGACTAGCATCAGAGCCTTTGTTAGGTCCAGTGTCAGGGACTGAGTTAGGTGTAGTGTCAGGGCCTTAGTTAGGGACAGTGTCAGGGCCTGAGTTAGGACGAGCCTCCAGGCCTCAGTTAGGGCCAGGGTCACGGCCTCGGGACTAATTTTAGGGCCTTAGTTAGGAAGAGCATCAGGGATTTATTTAGCATAAGAAGCTCAACATTAGTTAAAGACAAGGTTAGGTTAAGGTCTAGGCATTGGGTCAGGGCATGACCTAGGGATAGTGTCAAGACCTTAGTTACTAAGGGCATCAGGGCCTAATTTAGGACCAGCGTCAGGGCTTCAGGTAGGGATAGCGTCAGAGCCTGACTTCGGGAGAGCGACAGGGCTTGAGTGAGGCCTAGTGTCAGAGCCTTAGCTAGGGATAGTATCAGGGCATGACTTAGGAGCAGCACAAGGGCCTTGGTAGGATCAGCCTCAGGGGCTTTGTTAAAGACCTTATGAGGGCCTCTGTTAGGGGCAGCCTTAGGGCCTCCCTTAGGGACAGCGTCAGGGCTTACTTAGGGACAGTTTCAGGAGCTTGGTAAGAGATGGGTCCGGAAATTACCTCAGGATAGTGTCAGGACATTAGATATTGACGGCAGCAGGGCCTTACTTAGGGACAGTGTCAAGGCCTTAGTTAGTACTAGCATCTGGGCCTCTGTTAGGTACAGTGTCGGGGCCTGAGTTAGGAATAGTGTTAGGGCCTTAGTTAGGGACAGTATCACGGCCTTGGGACTAAATTCAGGGCCTGAGGTAGTCACAGCCTAAGGGCTTTAGTTAGCATAAGAGGCAGGACATTTGCTAGGGACAGGGTGAGGGTAAAGTTTAGGGATCGTGTCAGGAAATGACCTAGGGATAGTGTCAAGAGCTTAGTTACAGTATCAGGGCCTTATTTAGGACCCGTGTCAGGGCTTCAGGTAGGGACAGCGTCAGTGCCTGACTCTGGGAGAGCAACAGGGCCTGAGTGAGGCCTAGCGTCAGGCCCATAGCTGGGGACACTGTCAGGGCATGATGTAGGAGCAGCATCAGGGCCTTTGTTGCATCAGCATTAGTGTCTTAGTTACAGACATGATCAGGGCCTGAGTTAGTCACAGCGTCAAGGCCTCAGTTAGGCATAGCTTCAGGGACTGAGTTACGGACAGCCTCAGGTCTTCCCTTAGGAACAGCGACAGGGCTCTCTTAGGGACGGTGTCAGGACCTTGGTTAGAAATGGGTCAGGATATTAGCTCAGGATAGTGTCCGGATTTTAGTTATTGCCGGCAGCAGGGCCTATATTAGAGATAGATTCCGGGCCTTAGTTAGGGACAGTGTCAGGGCCTTAATTAGGACTAGTCTGGGCCTTAGTTAGGGAGAGCATTACGGCTTCGCTGAGGATAAGGGGCAGGACGTTAGCTCGGGACAGAGTCAGGTTCCAGGCCAGTGGTAGTGTCAGGATGTGAGCTAGGGATAGGGTGAAGACCTTAGTTATTGAGAGCATCAGGGCCTTAGTTAGGACCAGCGTCAGGGCCTTCATCAGGACCAGTGTCAGGGCTTCACGTACGGACAGCGTCAGAGCCTAACTAAGGTACGGCAACGGGGCCTAAGTGAGGCCTATCTTTAGGGCCTGAGTTAGGGACAGTGTCAGGGCATGACTTAGGAGCAGTATAAGGGCCTCTGTAGGATCAGCATTAGGGTCTTCGTTAAAGACATTCTCAGGGCCTCTGTTAGGGACCGCCTCAGGGCCTCACTTAGGGACAGCGTCAGGGCTTCCTTTGGGACAGTTTCAGGACCTTGGTAAGACATGGGTCAGGATATTAGCTCGGGATAATGTCAGGACTTTAGATATTGACTGCAGCAGGGCCTTAGAGACAGTGTCTCAGCCTGACTTAGGACTAGCATCAGAGCCTTTGTTAGGTCCAGTGTCAGGGACTGAGTTAGGTGTAGTGTCAGGGCCTTAGTTAGGGACAGTGTCAGGGCCTGAGTTAGGACGAGCCTCCAGGCCTCAGTTAGGGCCAGGGTCACGGCCTCGGGACTAATTTTAGGGCCTTAGTTAGGAAGAGCATCAGGGATTTATTTAGCATAAGAAGCTCAACATTAGTTAAAGACAAGGTTAGGTTAAGGTCTAGGCATTGGGTCAGGGCATGACCTAGGGATAGTGTCAAGACCTTAGTTACTAAGGGCATCAGGGCCTAATTTAGGACCAGCGTCAGGGCTTCAGGTAGGGATAGCGTCAGAGCCTGACTTCGGGAGAGCGACAGGGCTTGAGTGAGGCCTAGTGTCAGAGCCTTAGCTAGGGATAGTATCAGGGCATGACTTAGGAGCAGCACAAGGGCCTTGGTAGGATCAGCCTCAGGGGCTTTGTTAAAGACCTTATGAGGGCCTCTGTTAGGGGCAGCCTTAGGGCCTCCCTTAGGGACAGCGTCAGGGCTTACTTAGGGACAGTTTCAGGAGCTTGGTAAGAGATGGGTCCGGAAATTACCTCAGGATAGTGTCAGGACATTAGATATTGACGGCAGCAGGGCCTTACTTAGGGACAGTGTCAAGGCCTTAGTTAGTACTAGCATCTGGGCCTCTGTTAGGTACAGTGTCGGGGCCTGAGTTAGGAATAGTGTTAGGGCCTTAGTTAGGGACAGTATCACGGCCTTGGGACTAAATTCAGGGCCTGAGGTAGTCACAGCCTAAGGGCTTTAGTTAGCATAAGAGGCAGGACATTTGCTAGGGACAGGGTGAGGGTAAAGTTTAGGGATCGTGTCAGGAAATGACCTAGGGATAGTGTCAAGAGCTTAGTTACAGTATCAGGGCCTTATTTAGGACCCGTGTCAGGGCTTCAGGTAGGGACAGCGTCAGTGCCTGACTCTGGGAGAGCAACAGGGCCTGAGTGAGGCCTAGCGTCAGGCCCATAGCTGGGGACACTGTCAGGGCATGATGTAGGAGCAGCATCAGGGCCTTTGTTGCATCAGCATTAGTGTCTTAGTTACAGACATGATCAGGGCCTGAGTTAGTCACAGCGTCAAGGCCTCAGTTAGGCATAGCTTCAGGGACTGAGTTACGGACAGCCTCAGGTCTTCCCTTAGGAACAGCGACAGGGCTCTCTTAGGGACGGTGTCAGGACCTTGGTTAGAAATGGGTCAGGATATTAGCTCAGGATAGTGTCCGGATTTTAGTTATTGCCGGCAGCAGGGCCTATATTAGAGATAGATTCCGGGCCTTAGTTAGGGACAGTGTCAGGGCCTTAATTAGGACTAGTCTGGGCCTTAGTTAGGGAGAGCATTACGGCTTCGCTGAGGATAAGGGGCAGGACGTTAGCTCGGGACAGAGTCAGGTTCCAGGCCAGTGGTAGTGTCAGGATGTGAGCTAGGGATAGGGTGAAGACCTTAGTTATTGAGAGCATCAGGGCCTTAGTTAGGACCAGCGTCAGGGCCTTCATCAGGACCAGTGTCAGGGCTTCACGTACGGACAGCGTCAGAGCCTAACTAAGGTACGGCAACGGGGCCTAAGTGAGGCCTATCTTTAGGGCCTGAGTTAGGGACAGTGTCAGGGCATGACTTAGGAGCAGTATAAGGGCCTCTGTAGGATCAGCATTAGGGTCTTCGTTAAAGACATTCTCAGGGCCTCTGTTAGGGACCGCCTCAGGGCCTCACTTAGGGACAGCGTCAGGGCTTCCTTTGGGACAGTTTCAGGACCTTGGTAAGACATGGGTCAGGATATTAGCTCGGGATAATGTCAGGACTTTAGATATTGACTGCAGCAGGGCCTTAGAGACAGTGTCTCAGCCTGACTTAGGACTAGCATCAGAGCCTTTGTTAGGTCCAGTGTCAGGGACTGAGTTAGGTGTAGTGTCAGGGCCTTAGTTAGGGACAGTGTCAGGGCCTGAGTTAGGACGAGCCTCCAGGCCTCAGTTAGGGCCAGGGTCACGGCCTCGGGACTAATTTTAGGGCCTTAGTTAGGAAGAGCATCAGGGATTTATTTAGCATAAGAAGCTCAACATTAGTTAAAGACAAGGTTAGGTTAAGGTCTAGGCATTGGGTCAGGGCATGACCTAGGGATAGTGTCAAGACCTTAGTTACTAAGGGCATCAGGGCCTAATTTAGGACCAGCGTCAGGGCTTCAGGTAGGGATAGCGTCAGAGCCTGACTTCGGGAGAGCGACAGGGCTTGAGTGAGGCCTAGTGTCAGAGCCTTAGCTAGGGATAGTATCAGGGCATGACTTAGGAGCAGCACAAGGGCCTTGGTAGGATCAGCCTCAGGGGCTTTGTTAAAGACCTTATGAGGGCCTCTGTTAGGGGCAGCCTTAGGGCCTCCCTTAGGGACAGCGTCAGGGCTTACTTAGGGACAGTTTCAGGAGCTTGGTAAGAGATGGGTCCGGAAATTACCTCAGGATAGTGTCAGGACATTAGATATTGACGGCAGCAGGGCCTTACTTAGGGACAGTGTCAAGGCCTTAGTTAGTACTAGCATCTGGGCCTCTGTTAGGTACAGTGTCGGGGCCTGAGTTAGGAATAGTGTTAGGGCCTTAGTTAGGGACAGTATCACGGCCTTGGGACTAAATTCAGGGCCTGAGGTAGTCACAGCCTAAGGGCTTTAGTTAGCATAAGAGGCAGGACATTTGCTAGGGACAGGGTGAGGGTAAAGTTTAGGGATCGTGTCAGGAAATGACCTAGGGATAGTGTCAAGAGCTTAGTTACAGTATCAGGGCCTTATTTAGGACCCGTGTCAGGGCTTCAGGTAGGGACAGCGTCAGTGCCTGACTCTGGGAGAGCAACAGGGCCTGAGTGAGGCCTAGCGTCAGGCCCATAGCTGGGGACACTGTCAGGGCATGATGTAGGAGCAGCATCAGGGCCTTTGTTGCATCAGCATTAGTGTCTTAGTTACAGACATGATCAGGGCCTGAGTTAGTCACAGCGTCAAGGCCTCAGTTAGGCATAGCTTCAGGGACTGAGTTACGGACAGCCTCAGGTCTTCCCTTAGGAACAGCGACAGGGCTCTCTTAGGGACGGTGTCAGGACCTTGGTTAGAAATGGGTCAGGATATTAGCTCAGGATAGTGTCCGGATTTTAGTTATTGCCGGCAGCAGGGCCTATATTAGAGATAGATTCCGGGCCTTAGTTAGGGACAGTGTCAGGGCCTTAATTAGGACTAGTCTGGGCCTTAGTTAGGGAGAGCATTACGGCTTCGCTGAGGATAAGGGGCAGGACGTTAGCTCGGGACAGAGTCAGGTTCCAGGCCAGTGGTAGTGTCAGGATGTGAGCTAGGGATAGGGTGAAGACCTTAGTTATTGAGAGCATCAGGGCCTTAGTTAGGACCAGCGTCAGGGCCTTCATCAGGACCAGTGTCAGGGCTTCACGTACGGACAGCGTCAGAGCCTAACTAAGGTACGGCAACGGGGCCTAAGTGAGGCCTATCTTTAGGGCCTGAGTTAGGGACAGTGTCAGGGCATGACTTAGGAGCAGTATAAGGGCCTCTGTAGGATCAGCATTAGGGTCTTCGTTAAAGACATTCTCAGGGCCTCTGTTAGGGACCGCCTCAGGGCCTCACTTAGGGACAGCGTCAGGGCTTCCTTTGGGACAGTTTCAGGACCTTGGTAAGACATGGGTCAGGATATTAGCTCGGGATAATGTCAGGACTTTAGATATTGACTGCAGCAGGGCCTTAGAGACAGTGTCTCAGCCTGACTTAGGACTAGCATCAGAGCCTTTGTTAGGTCCAGTGTCAGGGACTGAGTTAGGTGTAGTGTCAGGGCCTTAGTTAGGGACAGTGTCAGGGCCTGAGTTAGGACGAGCCTCCAGGCCTCAGTTAGGGCCAGGGTCACGGCCTCGGGACTAATTTTAGGGCCTTAGTTAGGAACAGCATCAGGGATTTATTTAGCATAAGAAGCTCAACATTAGTTAAAGACAAGGTTAGGTTAAGGTCTATGCATTGGGTCAGGGCATGACCTAGGGATAGTGTCAAGACCTTAGTTACTTAGGGCATCAGGGCCTAATTTAGGACCAGCGTCAGGGCTTCAGGTAGGGATAGCGTCAGAGCCTGACTTCGGGAGAGCGACAGGGCTTGAGTGAGGCCTAGTGTCAGAGCCTTAGCTAGGGATAGTATCAGGGCATGACTTAGGAGCAGCACAAGGGCCTTGGTAGGATCAGCCTCAGGGGCTTTGTTAAAGACCTTATCAGGGCCTCTGTTAGGGGCAGCCTTAGGGCCTCCCTTAGGGACAGCGTCAGGGCTTACTTAGGGACAGTTTCAGGAGCTTGGTAAGAGATGGGTCCGGAAATTACCTCAGGATAGTGTCAGGACATTAGATATTGACGGCAGCAGGGCCTTACTTAGGGACAGTGTCAAGGCCTTAGTTAGTACTAGCATCTGGGCCTCTGTTAGGTACAGTGTCGGGGCCTGAGTTAGGAATAGTGTTAGGGCCTTACTTAGGGACAGTATCACGGCCTTGGGACTAAATTCAGGGCCTGAGGTAGTCACAGCCTAAGGGCTTTAGTTAGCATAAGAGGCAGGACATTTGCTAGGGACAGGGTGAGGGTAAAGTTTAGGGATCGTGTCAGGAAATGACCTAGGGATAGTGTCAAGAGCTTAGTTACAGTATCAGGGCCTTATTTAGGACCCGTGTCAGGGCTTCAGGTAGGGACAGCGTCAGTGCCTGACTCTGGGAGAGCAACAGGGCCTGAGTGAGGCCTAGCGTCAGGCCCATAGTTGGGGACACTGTCAGGGCATGATGTAGGAGCAGCATCAGGGCCTTTGTTGCATCAGCATTAGTGTCTTAGTTACAGACATGATCAGGGCCTGAGTTAGTCACAGCGTCAAGGCCTCAGTTAGGCATAGCTTCAGGGACTGAGTTACGGACAGCCTCAGGTCTTCCCTTAGGAACAGCGACAGGGCTCTCTTAGGGACGGTGTCAGGACCTTGGTTAGAAATGGGTCAGGATATTAGCTCAGGATAGTGTCCGGATTTTAGTTATTGCCGGCAGCAGGGCCTATATTAGAGATAGATTCCGGGCCTTAGTTAGGGACAGTGTCAGGGCCTTAATTAGGACTAGTCTGGGCCTTAGTTAGGGAGAGCATTACGGCTTCGCTGAGGATAAGGGGCAGGACGTTAGCTCGGGACAGAGTCAGGTTCCAGGCCAGTGGTAGTGTCAGGATGTGAGCTAGGGATAGGGTGAAGACCTTAGTTATTGAGAGCATCAGGGCCTTAGTTAGGACCAGCGTCAGGGCCTTCATCAGGACCAGTGTCAGGGCTTCACGTACGGACAGCGTCAGAGCCTAACTAAGGTACGGCAACGGGGCCTAAGTGAGGCCTATCTTTAGGGCCTGAGTTAGGGACAGTGTCAGGGCATGACTTAGGAGCAGTATAAGGGCCTCTGTAGGATCAGCATTAGGGTCTTCGTTAAAGACATTCTCAGGGCCTCTGTTAGGGACCGCCTCAGGGCCTCACTTAGGGACAGCGTCAGGGCTTCCTTTGGGACAGTTTCAGGACCTTGGTAAGACATGGGTCAGGATATTAGCTCGGGATAATGTCAGGACTTTAGATATTGACTGCAGCAGGGCCTTAGAGACAGTGTCTCAGCCTGACTTAGGACTAGCATCAGAGCCTTTGTTAGGTCCAGTGTCAGGGACTGAGTTAGGTGTAGTGTCAGGGCCTTAGTTAGGGACAGTGTCAGGGCCTGAGTTAGGACGAGCCTCCAGGCCTCAGTTAGGGCCAGGGTCACGGCCTCGGGACTAATTTTAGGGCCTTAGTTAGGAAGAGCATCAGGGATTTATTTAGCATAAGAAGCTCAACATTAGTTAAAGACAAGGTTAGGTTAAGGTCTAGGCATTGGGTCAGGGCATGACCTAGGGATAGTGTCAAGACCTTAGTTACTTAGGGCATCAGGGCCTAATTTAGGACCAGCGTCAGGGCTTCAGGTAGGGATAGCGTCAGAGCCTGACTTCGGGAGAGCGACAGGGCTTGAGTGAGGCCTAGTGTCAGAGCCTTAGCTAGGGATAGTATCAGGGCATGACTTAGGAGCAGCATAAGGGCCTTGGTAGGATCAGCCTCAGGGGCTTTGTTAAAGACATTATCAGGGCCTCTGTTAGGGACAGCCTTAGGGCCTCCCTTAGGGACAGCGTCAGGGCTTACTTAGGGACAGTTTCAGGACCTTGGTAAGAGATGGGTCCGGAAGTTAACTCAGGATAGTGTCAGGACATTAGATATTGACGGCAGCAGGGCCTTAGTTAGGGACAGTGTCAAGGCCTTAGTTAGTACTAGCATCTGGGCCTCTGTTAGGTACAGTGTCAGGGCCTGAGTTAGGAATAGTGTTAGGGCCTTAGTTAGGGACAGTATCACGGCCTTGGGACTAAATTCAGGGCCTGAGGTAGTCACAGCCTAAGGGCTTTAGTTAGCGTAAGAGGCAGGACATTTGCTAGGGACAGGGTTAGGGTAAAGTTTAGGGATCGTGTCAGGAAATGACCTAGGGATAGTGTCAAGAGCTTAGTTACAGTATCAGGGCCTTATTTAGGACCAGTGTCAGGGCTTCAGGTAGGGACAGCGTCAGTGCCTGACTCTGGGAGAGCAACAGGGCCTGAGTGAGGCCTAGCGTCAGGCCCATAGCTGGGGACACTGTCAGGGCATGATGTAGGAGCAGCATCAGGGCCTTTGTTGCATCAGCATTAGTGTCTTAGTTACAGACATGATCAGGGCCTGAGTTAGTCACAGCGTCAAGGCCTCAGTTAGGCATAGCTTCAGGGACTGAGTTACGGACAGCCTCAGGTCTTCCCTTAGGAACAGCGACAGGGCTTTCTTAGGGACGGTGTCAGGACCTTGGTTAGAAATGGGTCAGGATATTAGCTCAGGATAGTGTCCGGATTTTAGTTATTGCCGGCAGCAGGGCCTATATTAGAGATAGATTCCGGGCCTTAGTTAGGGACAGTGTCAGTTAGTTAGGGAGAGCATTAGGGCTTCGGTGAGGAAAAGGGGCAGGACATTAGCTCGGGAGAGAGTCAGGTTCCAGGCCAGTGGTAGTGTCAGGATGTGAGCTAGGGATAGGGTGAAGACCTTAGTTATTGAGAGCATCAGGGCCTTAGGACCAGCGTCAGGGCCTTCATCAGGACCAGTGTCAGGGCTTCACGTACGGACAGCATCAGAGCCTAACTAAGGTACGGCAACAGGGCCTAAGTGAGGCCTATCTTCAGGGCCTGAGTTAGGGACAGTGTCAGGGCATGACTTAGGAGCAGTATAAGGGCCTCTGTAGGATCAGCCTTAGGGTCTTCGTTAAAGACATTCTCAGGGCCTCTGTTAGGGACCGCCTCAGGGCCTCACTTAGGGACAGCGTCAGGGCTTCCTTTGGGACAGTTTCAGGACCTTGGTAAGACATGGGTCAGGATATTAGTTCAGGATAATGTCAGGACTTTAGATATTGACTGCAGCAGGGCCTTAGAGACAGTGTCTCAGCCTGACTTAGGACTAGCATCAGAGCCTTTGTTAGGTCCAGTGTCAGGGACTGAGTTAGGTGTAGTGTCAGGGCCTCAGTTAGGGACAGTGTCAGGGCCTGAGTTAGGACGAGCCTCCAGGCCTCAGTTAGGGCCAGGGTCACAGCCTCGGGACTAATTTTAGGGCCTTAGTTAGGAACAGCATCAGGGATTTATTTAGCATAAGAAGCTCAACATTAGTTAAAGACAAGGTTAGGTTAAGGTCTAGGCATTGTGTCAGGGCATGACCTAGGGATAGTGTCAAGACCTTAGTTACTTAGGGCATCAGGGCCTAATTTAGGACCAGTGTCAGGGCTTCAGGTAGGGATAGCGTCAGAGCCTGACTTCGGGAGAGCGACAGGGCTTGAGTGAGGCCTAGTGACAGAGCCTGACTTAGGGAGAGCGACAGGGCTTGAGTGAGGCCTAGTGTCAGAGCCTTAGCTAGGGATAGTATCAGGGCATGACTTAGGAGCAGCACAAGGGCCTTGGTAGGATCAGCCTCAGGGGCTTTGTTAAAGACCTTATCAGGGCCTCTGTTAGGGGCAGCCTTAGGGCCTCCCTTAGGGACAGCGTCAGGGCTTACTTAGGGACAGTTTCAGGAGCTTGGTAAGAGATGGGTCCGGAAATTACCTCAGGATAGTGTCAGGACATTAGATATTGACGGCAGCAGGGCCTTACTTAGGGACAGTGTCAAGGCCTTAGTTAGTACTAGCATCTGGGCCTCTGTTAGGTACAGTGTCGGGGCCTGAGTTAGGAATAGTGTTAGGGCCTTAGTTAGGGACAGTATCACGGCCTTGGGACTAAATTCAGGGCCTGAGGTAGTCACAGCCTAAGGGCTTTAGTTAGCATAAGAGGCAGGACATTTGCTAGGGACAGGGTGAGGGTAAAGTTTAGGGATCGTGTCAGGAAATGACCTAGGGATAGTGTCAAGAGCTTAGTTACAGTATCAGGGCCTTATTTAGGACCCGTGTCAGGGCTTCAGGTAGGGACAGCGTCAGTGCCTGACTCTGGGAGAGCAACAGGGCCTGAGTGAGGCCTAGCGTCAGGCCCATAGCTGGGGACACTGTCAGGGCATGATGTAGGAGCAGCATCAGGGCCTTTGTTGCATCAGCATTAGTGTCTTAGTTACAGACATGATCAGGGCCTGAGTTAGTCACAGCGTCAAGGCCTCAGTTAGGCATAGCTTCAGGGACTGAGTTACGGACAGCCTCAGGTCTTCCCTTAGGAACAGCGACAGGGCTCTCTTAGGGACGGTGTCAGGACCTTGGTTAGAAATGGGTCAGGATATTAGCTCAGGATAGTGTCCGGATTTTAGTTATTGCCGGCAGCAGGGCCTATATTAGAGATAGATTCCGGGCCTTAGTTAGGGACAGTGTCAGGGCCTTAATTAGGACTAGTCTGGGCCTTAGTTAGGGAGAGCATTACGGCTTCGCTGAGGATAAGGGGCAGGACGTTAGCTCGGGACAGAGTCAGGTTCCAGGCCAGTGGTAGTGTCAGGATGTGAGCTAGGGATAGGGTGAAGACCTTAGTTATTGAGAGCATCAGGGCCTTAGTTAGGACCAGCGTCAGGGCCTTCATCAGGACCAGTGTCAGGGCTTCACGTACGGACAGCGTCAGAGCCTAACTAAGGTACGGCAACGGGGCCTAAGTGAGGCCTATCTTTAGGGCCTGAGTTAGGGACAGTGTCAGGGCATGACTTAGGAGCAGTATAAGGGCCTCTGTAGGATCAGCATTAGGGTCTTCGTTAAAGACATTCTCAGGGCCTCTGTTAGGGACCGCCTCAGGGCCTCACTTAGGGACAGCGTCAGGGCTTCCTTTGGGACAGTTTCAGGACCTTGGTAAGACATGGGTCAGGATATTAGCTCGGGATAATGTCAGGACTTTAGATATTGACTGCAGCAGGGCCTTAGAGACAGTGTCTCAGCCTGACTTAGGACTAGCATCAGAGCCTTTGTTAGGTCCAGTGTCAGGGACTGAGTTAGGTGTAGTGTCAGGGCCTTAGTTAGGGACAGTGTCAGGGCCTGAGTTAGGACGAGCCTCCAGGCCTCAGTTAGGGCCAGGGTCACGGCCTCGGGACTAATTTTAGGGCCTTAGTTAGGAAGAGCATCAGGGATTTATTTAGCATAAGAAGCTCAACATTAGTTAAAGACAAGGTTAGGTTAAGGTCTAGGCATTGGGTCAGGGCATGACCTAGGGATAGTGTCAAGACCTTAGTTACTAAGGGCATCAGGGCCTAATTTAGGACCAGCGTCAGGGCTTCAGGTAGGGATAGCGTCAGAGCCTGACTTCGGGAGAGCGACAGGGCTTGAGTGAGGCCTAGTGTCAGAGCCTTAGCTAGGGATAGTATCAGGGCATGACTTAGGAGCAGCACAAGGGCCTTGGTAGGATCAGCCTCAGGGGCTTTGTTAAAGACCTTATGAGGGCCTCTGTTAGGGGCAGCCTTAGGGCCTCCCTTAGGGACAGCGTCAGGGCTTACTTAGGGACAGTTTCAGGAGCTTGGTAAGAGATGGGTCCGGAAATTACCTCAGGATAGTGTCAGGACATTAGATATTGACGGCAGCAGGGCCTTACTTAGGGACAGTGTCAAGGCCTTAGTTAGTACTAGCATCTGGGCCTCTGTTAGGTACAGTGTCGGGGCCTGAGTTAGGAATAGTGTTAGGGCCTTAGTTAGGGACAGTATCACGGCCTTGGGACTAAATTCAGGGCCTGAGGTAGTCACAGCCTAAGGGCTTTAGTTAGCATAAGAGGCAGGACATTTGCTAGGGACAGGGTGAGGGTAAAGTTTAGGGATCGTGTCAGGAAATGACCTAGGGATAGTGTCAAGAGCTTAGTTACAGTATCAGGGCCTTATTTAGGACCCGTGTCAGGGCTTCAGGTAGGGACAGCGTCAGTGCCTGACTCTGGGAGAGCAACAGGGCCTGAGTGAGGCCTAGCGTCAGGCCCATAGCTGGGGACACTGTCAGGGCATGATGTAGGAGCAGCATCAGGGCCTTTGTTGCATCAGCATTAGTGTCTTAGTTACAGACATGATCAGGGCCTGAGTTAGTCACAGCGTCAAGGCCTCAGTTAGGCATAGCTTCAGGGACTGAGTTACGGACAGCCTCAGGTCTTCCCTTAGGAACAGCGACAGGGCTCTCTTAGGGACGGTGTCAGGACCTTGGTTAGAAATGGGTCAGGATATTAGCTCAGGATAGTGTCCGGATTTTAGTTATTGCCGGCAGCAGGGCCTATATTAGAGATAGATTCCGGGCCTTAGTTAGGGACAGTGTCAGGGCCTTAATTAGGACTAGTCTGGGCCTTAGTTAGGGAGAGCATTACGGCTTCGCTGAGGATAAGGGGCAGGACGTTAGCTCGGGACAGAGTCAGGTTCCAGGCCAGTGGTAGTGTCAGGATGTGAGCTAGGGATAGGGTGAAGACCTTAGTTATTGAGAGCATCAGGGCCTTAGTTAGGACCAGCGTCAGGGCCTTCATCAGGACCAGTGTCAGGGCTTCACGTACGGACAGCGTCAGAGCCTAACTAAGGTACGGCAACGGGGCCTAAGTGAGGCCTATCTTTAGGGCCTGAGTTAGGGACAGTGTCAGGGCATGACTTAGGAGCAGTATAAGGGCCTCTGTAGGATCAGCATTAGGGTCTTCGTTAAAGACATTCTCAGGGCCTCTGTTAGGGACCGCCTCAGGGCCTCACTTAGGGACAGCGTCAGGGCTTCCTTTGGGACAGTTTCAGGACCTTGGTAAGACATGGGTCAGGATATTAGCTCGGGATAATGTCAGGACTTTAGATATTGACTGCAGCAGGGCCTTAGAGACAGTGTCTCAGCCTGACTTAGGACTAGCATCAGAGCCTTTGTTAGGTCCAGTGTCAGGGACTGAGTTAGGTGTAGTGTCAGGGCCTTAGTTAGGGACAGTGTCAGGGCCTGAGTTAGGACGAGCCTCCAGGCCTCAGTTAGGGCCAGGGTCACGGCCTCGGGACTAATTTTAGGGCCTTAGTTAGGAAGAGCATCAGGGATTTATTTAGCATAAGAAGCTCAACATTAGTTAAAGACAAGGTTAGGTTAAGGTCTAGGCATTGGGTCAGGGCATGACCTAGGGATAGTGTCAAGACCTTAGTTACTAAGGGCATCAGGGCCTAATTTAGGACCAGCGTCAGGGCTTCAGGTAGGGATAGCGTCAGAGCCTGACTTCGGGAGAGCGACAGGGCTTGAGTGAGGCCTAGTGTCAGAGCCTTAGCTAGGGATAGTATCAGGGCATGACTTAGGAGCAGCACAAGGGCCTTGGTAGGATCAGCCTCAGGGGCTTTGTTAAAGACCTTATGAGGGCCTCTGTTAGGGGCAGCCTTAGGGCCTCCCTTAGGGACAGCGTCAGGGCTTACTTAGGGACAGTTTCAGGAGCTTGGTAAGAGATGGGTCCGGAAATTACCTCAGGATAGTGTCAGGACATTAGATATTGACGGCAGCAGGGCCTTACTTAGGGACAGTGTCAAGGCCTTAGTTAGTACTAGCATCTGGGCCTCTGTTAGGTACAGTGTCGGGGCCTGAGTTAGGAATAGTGTTAGGGCCTTAGTTAGGGACAGTATCACGGCCTTGGGACTAAATTCAGGGCCTGAGGTAGTCACAGCCTAAGGGCTTTAGTTAGCATAAGAGGCAGGACATTTGCTAGGGACAGGGTGAGGGTAAAGTTTAGGGATCGTGTCAGGAAATGACCTAGGGATAGTGTCAAGAGCTTAGTTACAGTATCAGGGCCTTATTTAGGACCCGTGTCAGGGCTTCAGGTAGGGACAGCGTCAGTGCCTGACTCTGGGAGAGCAACAGGGCCTGAGTGAGGCCTAGCGTCAGGCCCATAGCTGGGGACACTGTCAGGGCATGATGTAGGAGCAGCATCAGGGCCTTTGTTGCATCAGCATTAGTGTCTTAGTTACAGACATGATCAGGGCCTGAGTTAGTCACAGCGTCAAGGCCTCAGTTAGGCATAGCTTCAGGGACTGAGTTACGGACAGCCTCAGGTCTTCCCTTAGGAACAGCGACAGGGCTCTCTTAGGGACGGTGTCAGGACCTTGGTTAGAAATGGGTCAGGATATTAGCTCAGGATAGTGTCCGGATTTTAGTTATTGCCGGCAGCAGGGCCTATATTAGAGATAGATTCCGGGCCTTAGTTAGGGACAGTGTCAGGGCCTTAATTAGGACTAGTCTGGGCCTTAGTTAGGGAGAGCATTACGGCTTCGCTGAGGATAAGGGGCAGGACGTTAGCTCGGGACAGAGTCAGGTTCCAGGCCAGTGGTAGTGTCAGGATGTGAGCTAGGGATAGGGTGAAGACCTTAGTTATTGAGAGCATCAGGGCCTTAGTTAGGACCAGCGTCAGGGCCTTCATCAGGACCAGTGTCAGGGCTTCACGTACGGACAGCGTCAGAGCCTAACTAAGGTACGGCAACGGGGCCTAAGTGAGGCCTATCTTTAGGGCCTGAGTTAGGGACAGTGTCAGGGCATGACTTAGGAGCAGTATAAGGGCCTCTGTAGGATCAGCATTAGGGTCTTCGTTAAAGACATTCTCAGGGCCTCTGTTAGGGACCGCCTCAGGGCCTCACTTAGGGACAGCGTCAGGGCTTCCTTTGGGACAGTTTCAGGACCTTGGTAAGACATGGGTCAGGATATTAGCTCGGGATAATGTCAGGACTTTAGATATTGACTGCAGCAGGGCCTTAGAGACAGTGTCTCAGCCTGACTTAGGACTAGCATCAGAGCCTTTGTTAGGTCCAGTGTCAGGGACTGAGTTAGGTGTAGTGTCAGGGCCTTAGTTAGGGACAGTGTCAGGGCCTGAGTTAGGACGAGCCTCCAGGCCTCAGTTAGGGCCAGGGTCACGGCCTCGGGACTAATTTTAGGGCCTTAGTTAGGAACAGCATCAGGGATTTATTTAGCATAAGAAGCTCAACATTAGTTAAAGACAAGGTTAGGTTAAGGTCTATGCATTGGGTCAGGGCATGACCTAGGGATAGTGTCAAGACCTTAGTTACTTAGGGCATCAGGGCCTAATTTAGGACCAGCGTCAGGGCTTCAGGTAGGGATAGCGTCAGAGCCTGACTTCGGGAGAGCGACAGGGCTTGAGTGAGGCCTAGTGTCAGAGCCTTAGCTAGGGATAGTATCAGGGCATGACTTAGGAGCAGCACAAGGGCCTTGGTAGGATCAGCCTCAGGGGCTTTGTTAAAGACCTTATGAGGGCCTCTGTTAGGGGCAGCCTTAGGGCCTCCCTTAGGGACAGCGTCAGGGCTTACTTAGGGACAGTTTCAGGAGCTTGGTAAGAGATGGGTCCGGAAATTACCTCAGGATAGTGTCAGGACATTAGATATTGACGGCAGCAGGGCCTTACTTAGGGACAGTGTCAAGGCCTTAGTTAGTACTAGCATCTGGGCCTCTGTTAGGTACAGTGTCGGGGCCTGAGTTAGGAATAGTGTTAGGGCCTTAGTTAGGGACAGTATCACGGCCTTGGGACTAAATTCAGGGCCTGAGGTAGTCACAGCCTAAGGGCTTTAGTTAGCATAAGAGGCAGGACATTTGCTAGGGACAGGGTGAGGGTAAAGTTTAGGGATCGTGTCAGGAAATGACCTAGGGATAGTGTCAAGAGCTTAGTTACAGTATCAGGGCCTTATTTAGGACCCGTGTCAGGGCTTGAGGTAGGGACAGCGTCAGTGCCTGACTCTGGGAGAGCAACAGGGCCTGAGTGAGGCCTAGCGTCAGGCCCATAGCTGGGGACACTGTCAGGGCATGATGTAGGAGCAGCATCAGGGCCTTTGTTGCATCAGCATTAGTGTCTTAGTTACAGACATGATCAGGGCCTGAGTTAGTCACAGCGTCAAGGCCTCAGTTAGGCATAGCTTCAGGGACTGAGTTACGGACAGCCTCAGGTCTTCCCTTAGGAACAGCGACAGGGCTCTCTTAGGGACGGTGTCAGGACCTTGGTTAGAAATGGGTCAGGATATTAGCTCAGGATAGTGTCCGGATTTTAGTTATTGCCGGCAGCAGGGCCTATATTAGAGATAGATTCCGGGCCTTAGTTAGGGACAGTGTCAGGGCCTTAATTAGGACTAGTCTGGGCCTTAGTTAGGGAGAGCATTACGGCTTCGCTGAGGATAAGGGGCAGGACGTTAGCTCGGGACAGAGTCAGGTTCCAGGCCAGTGGTAGTGTCAGGATGTGAGCTAGGGATAGGGTGAAGACCTTAGTTATTGAGAGCATCAGGGCCTTAGTTAGGACCAGCGTCAGGGCCTTCATCAGGACCAGTGTCAGGGCTTCACGTACGGACAGCGTCAGAGCCTAACTAAGGTACGGCAACGGGGCCTAAGTGAGGCCTATCTTTAGGGCCTGAGTTAGGGACAGTGTCAGGGCATGACTTAGGAGCAGTATAAGGGCCTCTGTAGGATCAGCATTAGGGTCTTCGTTAAAGACATTCTCAGGGCCTCTGTTAGGGACCGCCTCAGGGCCTCACTTAGGGACAGCGTCAGGGCTTCCTTTGGGACAGTTTCAGGACCTTGGTAAGACATGGGTCAGGATATTAGCTCGGGATAATGTCAGGACTTTAGATATTGACTGCAGCAGGGCCTTAGAGACAGTGTCTCAGCCTGACTTAGGACTAGCATCAGAGCCTTTGTTAGGTCCAGTGTCAGGGACTGAGTTAGGTGTAGTGTCAGGGCCTTAGTTAGGGACAGTGTCAGGGCCTGAGTTAGGACGAGCCTCCAGGCCTCAGTTAGGGCCAGGGTCACGGCCTCGGGACTAATTTTAGGGCCTTAGTTAGGAAGAGCATCAGGGATTTATTTAGCATAAGAAGCTCAACATTAGTTAAAGACAAGGTTAGGTTAAGGTCTAGGCATTGGGTCAGGGCATGACCTAGGGATAGTGTCAAGACCTTAGTTACTAAGGGCATCAGGGCCTAATTTAGGACCAGCGTCAGGGCTTCAGGTAGGGATAGCGTCAGAGCCTGACTTCGGGAGAGCGACAGGGCTTGAGTGAGGCCTAGTGTCAGAGCCTTAGCTAGGGATAGTATCAGGGCATGACTTAGGAGCAGCACAAGGGCCTTGGTAGGATCAGCCTCAGGGGCTTTGTTAAAGACCTTATCAGGGCCTCTGTTAGGGGCAGCCTTAGGGCCTCCCTTAGGGACAGCGTCAGGGCTTACTTAGGGACAGTTTCAGGAGCTTGGTAAGAGATGGGTCCGGAAATTACCTCAGGATAGTGTCAGGACATTAGATATTGACGGCAGCAGGGCCTTACTTAGGGACAGTGTCAAGGCCTTAGTTAGTACTAGCATCTGGGCCTCTGTTAGGTACAGTGTCGGGGCCTGAGTTAGGAATAGTGTTAGGGCCTTAGTTAGGGACAGTATCACGGCCTTGGGACTAAATTCAGGGCCTGAGGTAGTCACAGCCTAAGGGCTTTAGTTAGCATAAGAGGCAGGACATTTGCTAGGGACAGGGTGAGGGTAAAGTTTAGGGATCGTGTCAGGAAATGACCTAGGGATAGTGTCAAGAGCTTAGTTACAGTATCAGGGCCTTATTTAGGACCCGTGTCAGGGCTTCAGGTAGGGACAGCGTCAGTGCCTGACTCTGGGAGAGCAACAGGGCCTGAGTGAGGCCTAGCGTCAGGCCCATAGCTGGGGACACTGTCAGGGCATGATGTAGGAGCAGCATCAGGGCCTTTGTTGCATCAGCATTAGTGTCTTAGTTACAGACATGATCAGGGCCTGAGTTAGTCACAGCGTCAAGGCCTCAGTTAGGCATAGCTTCAGGGACTGAGTTACGGACAGCCTCAGGTCTTCCCTTAGGAACAGCGACAGGGCTCTCTTAGGGACGGTGTCAGGACCTTGGTTAGAAATGGGTCAGGATATTAGCTCAGGATAGTGTCCGGATTTTAGTTATTGCCGGCAGCAGGGCCTATATTAGAGATAGATTCCGGGCCTTAGTTAGGGACAGTGTCAGGGCCTTAATTAGGACTAGTCTGGGCCTTAGTTAGGGAGAGCATTACGGCTTCGCTGAGGATAAGGGGCAGGACGTTAGCTCGGGACAGAGTCAGGTTCCAGGCCAGTGGTAGTGTCAGGATGTGAGCTAGGGATAGGGTGAAGACCTTAGTTATTGAGAGCATCAGGGCCTTAGTTAGGACCAGCGTCAGGGCCTTCATCAGGACCAGTGTCAGGGCTTCACGTACGGACAGCGTCAGAGCCTAACTAAGGTACGGCAACGGGGCCTAAGTGAGGCCTATCTTTAGGGCCTGAGTTAGGGACAGTGTCAGGGCATGACTTAGGAGCAGTATAAGGGCCTCTGTAGGATCAGCATTAGGGTCTTCGTTAAAGACATTCTCAGGGCCTCTGTTAGGGACCGCCTCAGGGCCTCACTTAGGGACAGCGTCAGGGCTTCCTTTGGGACAGTTTCAGGACCTTGGTAAGACATGGGTCAGGATATTAGCTCGGGATAATGTCAGGACTTTAGATATTGACTGCAGCAGGGCCTTAGAGACAGTGTCTCAGCCTGACTTAGGACTAGCATCAGAGCCTTTGTTAGGTCCAGTGTCAGGGACTGAGTTAGGTGTAGTGTCAGGGCCTTAGTTAGGGACAGTGTCAGGGCCTGAGTTAGGACGAGCCTCCAGGCCTCAGTTAGGGCCAGGGTCACGGCCTCGGGACTAATTTTAGGGCCTTAGTTAGGAAGAGCATCAGGGATTTATTTAGCATAAGAAGCTCAACATTAGTTAAAGACAAGGTTAGGTTAAGGTCTAGGCATTGGGTCAGGGCATGACCTAGGGATAGTGTCAAGACCTTAGTTACTAAGGGCATCAGGGCCTAATTTAGGACCAGCGTCAGGGCTTCAGGTAGGGATAGCGTCAGAGCCTGACTTCGGGAGAGCGACAGGGCTTGAGTGAGGCCTAGTGTCAGAGCCTTAGCTAGGGATAGTATCAGGGCATGACTTAGGAGCAGCACAAGGGCCTTGGTAGGATCAGCCTCAGGGGCTTTGTTAAAGACCTTATGAGGGCCTCTGTTAGGGGCAGCCTTAGGGCCTCCCTTAGGGACAGCGTCAGGGCTTACTTAGGGACAGTTTCAGGAGCTTGGTAAGAGATGGGTCCGGAAATTACCTCAGGATAGTGTCAGGACATTAGATATTGACGGCAGCAGGGCCTTACTTAGGGACAGTGTCAAGGCCTTAGTTAGTACTAGCATCTGGGCCTCTGTTAGGTACAGTGTCGGGGCCTGAGTTAGGAATAGTGTTAGGGCCTTAGTTAGGGACAGTATCACGGCCTTGGGACTAAATTCAGGGCCTGAGGTAGTCACAGCCTAAGGGCTTTAGTTAGCATAAGAGGCAGGACATTTGCTAGGGACAGGGTGAGGGTAAAGTTTAGGGATCGTGTCAGGAAATGACCTAGGGATAGTGTCAAGAGCTTAGTTACAGTATCAGGGCCTTATTTAGGACCCGTGTCAGGGCTTCAGGTAGGGACAGCGTCAGTGCCTGACTCTGGGAGAGCAACAGGGCCTGAGTGAGGCCTAGCGTCAGGCCCATAGCTGGGGACACTGTCAGGGCATGATGTAGGAGCAGCATCAGGGCCTTTGTTGCATCAGCATTAGTGTCTTAGTTACAGACATGATCAGGGCCTGAGTTAGTCACAGCGTCAAGGCCTCAGTTAGGCATAGCTTCAGGGACTGAGTTACGGACAGCCTCAGGTCTTCCCTTAGGAACAGCGACAGGGCTCTCTTAGGGACGGTGTCAGGACCTTGGTTAGAAATGGGTCAGGATATTAGCTCAGGATAGTGTCCGGATTTTAGTTATTGCCGGCAGCAGGGCCTATATTAGAGATAGATTCCGGGCCTTAGTTAGGGACAGTGTCAGGGCCTTAATTAGGACTAGTCTGGGCCTTAGTTAGGGAGAGCATTACGGCTTCGCTGAGGATAAGGGGCAGGACGTTAGCTCGGGACAGAGTCAGGTTCCAGGCCAGTGGTAGTGTCAGGATGTGAGCTAGGGATAGGGTGAAGACCTTAGTTATTGAGAGCATCAGGGCCTTAGTTAGGACCAGCGTCAGGGCCTTCATCAGGACCAGTGTCAGGGCTTCACGTACGGACAGCGTCAGAGCCTAACTAAGGTACGGCAACGGGGCCTAAGTGAGGCCTATCTTTAGGGCCTGAGTTAGGGACAGTGTCAGGGCATGACTTAGGAGCAGTATAAGGGCCTCTGTAGGATCAGCATTAGGGTCTTCGTTAAAGACATTCTCAGGGCCTCTGTTAGGGACCGCCTCAGGGCCTCACTTAGGGACAGCGTCAGGGCTTCCTTTGGGACAGTTTCAGGACCTTGGTAAGACATGGGTCAGGATATTAGCTCGGGATAATGTCAGGACTTTAGATATTGACTGCAGCAGGGCCTTAGAGACAGTGTCTCAGCCTGACTTAGGACTAGCATCAGAGCCTTTGTTAGGTCCAGTGTCAGGGACTGAGTTAGGTGTAGTGTCAGGGCCTTAGTTAGGGACAGTGTCAGGGCCTGAGTTAGGACGAGCCTCCAGGCCTCAGTTAGGGCCAGGGTCACGGCCTCGGGACTAATTTTAGGGCCTTAGTTAGGAAGAGCATCAGGGATTTATTTAGCATAAGAAGCTCAACATTAGTTAAAGACAAGGTTAGGTTAAGGTCTAGGCATTGGGTCAGGGCATGACCTAGGGATAGTGTCAAGACGTTAGTTACTTAGGGCATCAGGGCCTAATTTAGGACCAGCGTCAGGGCTTCAGGTAGGGATAGCGTCAGAGCCTGACTTCGGGAGAGCGACAGGGCTTGAGTGAGGCCTAGTGTCAGAGCCTTAGCTAGGGATAGTATCAGGGCATGACTTAGGAGCAGCATAAGGGCCTTGGTAGGATCAGCCTCAGGGGCTTTGTTAAAGACATTATCAGGGCCTCTGTTAGGGACAGCCTTAGGGCCTCCCTTAGGGACAGCGTCAGGGCTTACTTAGGGACAGTTTCAGGACCTTGGTAAGAGATGGGTCCGGAAGTTAACTCAGGATAGTGTCAGGACATTAGATATTGACGGCAGCAGGGCCTTAGTTAGGGACAGTGTCAAGGCCTTAGTTAGTACTAGCATCTGGGCCTCTGTTAGGTACAGTGTCAGGGCCTGAGTTAGGAATAGTGTTAGGGCCTTAGTTAGGGACAGTATCACGGCCTTGGGACTAAATTCAGGGCCTGAGGTAGTCACAGCCTAAGGGCTTTAGTTAGCGTAAGAGGCAGGACATTTGCTAGGGACAGGGTTAGGGTAAAGTTTAGGGATCGTGTCAGGAAATGACCTAGGGATAGTGTCAAGAGCTTAGTTACAGTATCAGGGCCTTATTTAGGACCAGTGTCAGGGCTTCAGGTAGGGACAGCGTCAGTGCCTGACTCTGGGAGAGCAACAGGGCCTGAGTGAGGCCTAGCGTCAGGCCCATAGCTGGGGACACTGTCAGGGCATGATGTAGGAGCAGCATCAGGGCCTTTGTTGCATCAGCATTAGTGTCTTAGTTACAGACATGATCAGGGCCTGAGTTAGTCACAGCGTCAAGGCCTCAGTTAGGCATAGCTTCAGGGACTGAGTTACGGACAGCCTCAGGTCTTCCCTTAGGAACAGCGACAGGGCTCTCTTAGGGACGGTGTCAGGACCTTGGTTAGAAATGGGTCAGGATATTAGCTCAGGATAGTGTCCGGATTTTAGTTATTGCCGGCAGCAGGGCCTATATTAGAGATAGATTCCGGGCCTTAGTTAGGGACAGTGTCAGTTAGTTAGGGAGAGCATTAGGGCTTCGGTGAGGAAAAGGGGCAGGACATTAGCTCGGGAGAGAGTCAGGTTCCAGGCCAGTGGTAGTGTCAGGATGTGAGCTAGGGATAGGGTGAAGACCTTAGTTATTGAGAGCATCAGGGCCTTAGGACCAGCGTCAGGGCCTTCATCAGGACCAGTGTCAGGGCTTCACGTACGGACAGCATCAGAGCCTAACTAAGGTACGGCAACAGGGCCTAAGTGAGGCCTATCTTCAGGGCCTGAGTTAGGGACAGTGTCAGGGCATGACTTAGGAGCAGTATAAGGGCCTCTGTAGGATCAGCCTTAGGGTCTTCGTTAAAGACATTCTCAGGGCCTCTGTTAGGGACCGCCTCAGGGCCTCACTTAGGGACAGCGTCAGGGCTTCCTTTGGGACAGTTTCAGGACCTTGGTAAGACATGGGTCAGGATATTAGTTCAGGATAATGTCAGGACTTTAGATATTGACTGCAGCAGGGCCTTAGAGACAGTGTCTCAGCCTGACTTAGGACTAGCATCAGAGCCTTTGTTAGGTCCAGTGTCAGGGACTGAGTTAGGTGTAGTGTCAGGGCCTCAGTTAGGGACAGTGTCAGGGCCTGAGTTAGGACGAGCCTCCAGGCCTCAGTTAGGGCCAGGGTCACAGCCTCGGGACTAATTTTAGGGCCTTAGTTAGGAACAGCATCAGGGATTTATTTAGCATAAGAAGCTCAACATTAGTTAAAGACAAGGTTAGGTTAAGGTCTAGGCATTGTGTCAGGGCATGACCTAGGGATAGTGTCAAGACCTTAGTTACTTAGGGCATCAGGGCCTAATTTAGGACCAGTGTCAGGGCTTCAGGTAGGGATAGCGTCAGAGCCTGACTTCGGGAGAGCGACAGGGCTTGAGTGAGGCCTAGTGACAGAGCCTGACTTCGGGAGAGCGACAGGGCTTGAGTGAGGCCTAGTGTCAGAGCCTTAGCTAGGGATAGTATCAGGGCATGACTTAGGAGCAGCACAAGGGCCTTGGTAGGATCAGCCTCAGGGGCTTTGTTAAAGACCTTATCAGGGCCTCTGTTAGGGGCAGCCTTAGGGCCTCCCTTAGGGACAGCGTCAGGGCTTACTTAGGGACAGTTTCAGGAGCTTGGTAAGAGATGGGTCCGGAAATTACCTCAGGATAGTGTCAGGACATTAGATATTGACGGCAGCAGGGCCTTACTTAGGGACAGTGTCAAGGCCTTAGTTAGTACTAGCATCTGGGCCTCTGTTAGGTACAGTGTCGGGGCCTGAGTTAGGAATAGTGTTAGGGCCTTAGTTAGGGACAGTATCACGGCCTTGGGACTAAATTCAGGGCCTGAGGTAGTCACAGCCTAAGGGCTTTAGTTAGCATAAGAGGCAGGACATTTGCTAGGGACAGGGTGAGGGTAAAGTTTAGGGATCGTGTCAGGAAATGACCTAGGGATAGTGTCAAGAGCTTAGTTACAGTATCAGGGCCTTATTTAGGACCCGTGTCAGGGCTTCAGGTAGGGACAGCGTCAGTGCCTGACTCTGGGAGAGCAACAGGGCCTGAGTGAGGCCTAGCGTCAGGCCCATAGCTGGGGACACTGTCAGGGCATGATGTAGGAGCAGCATCAGGGCCTTTGTTGCATCAGCATTAGTGTCTTAGTTACAGACATGATCAGGGCCTGAGTTAGTCACAGCGTCAAGGCCTCAGTTAGGCATAGCTTCAGGGACTGAGTTACGGACAGCCTCAGGTCTTCCCTTAGGAACAGCGACAGGGCTCTCTTAGGGACGGTGTCAGGACCTTGGTTAGAAATGGGTCAGGATATTAGCTCAGGATAGTGTCCGGATTTTAGTTATTGCCGGCAGCAGGGCCTATATTAGAGATAGATTCCGGGCCTTAGTTAGGGACAGTGTCAGGGCCTTAATTAGGACTAGTCTGGGCCTTAGTTAGGGAGAGCATTACGGCTTCGCTGAGGATAAGGGGCAGGACGTTAGCTCGGGACAGAGTCAGGTTCCAGGCCAGTGGTAGTGTCAGGATGTGAGCTAGGGATAGGGTGAAGACCTTAGTTATTGAGAGCATCAGGGCCTTAGTTAGGACCAGCGTCAGGGCCTTCATCAGGACCAGTGTCAGGGCTTCACGTACGGACAGCGTCAGAGCCTAACTAAGGTACGGCAACGGGGCCTAAGTGAGGCCTATCTTTAGGGCCTGAGTTAGGGACAGTGTCAGGGCATGACTTAGGAGCAGTATAAGGGCCTCTGTAGGATCAGCATTAGGGTCTTCGTTAAAGACATTCTCAGGGCCTCTGTTAGGGACCGCCTCAGGGCCTCACTTAGGGACAGCGTCAGGGCTTCCTTTGGGACAGTTTCAGGACCTTGGTAAGACATGGGTCAGGATATTAGCTCGGGATAATGTCAGGACTTTAGATATTGACTGCAGCAGGGCCTTAGAGACAGTGTCTCAGCCTGACTTAGGACTAGCATCAGAGCCTTTGTTAGGTCCAGTGTCAGGGACTGAGTTAGGTGTAGTGTCAGGGCCTTAGTTAGGGACAGTGTCAGGGCCTGAGTTAGGACGAGCCTCCAGGCCTCAGTTAGGGCCAGGGTCACGGCCTCGGGACTAATTTTAGGGCCTTAGTTAGGAAGAGCATCAGGGATTTATTTAGCATAAGAAGCTCAACATTAGTTAAAGACAAGGTTAGGTTAAGGTCTAGGCATTGGGTCAGGGCATGACCTAGGGATAGTGTCAAGACGTTAGTTACTTAGGGCATCAGGGCCTAATTTAGGACCAGCGTCAGGGCTTCAGGTAGGGATAGCGTCAGAGCCTGACTTCGGGAGAGCGACAGGGCTTGAGTGAGGCCTAGTGTCAGAGCCTTAGCTAGGGATAGTATCAGGGCATGACTTAGGAGCAGCATAAGGGCCTTGGTAGGATCAGCCTCAGGGGCTTTGTTAAAGACATTATCAGGGCCTCTGTTAGGGACAGCCTTAGGGCCTCCCTTAGGGACAGCGTCAGGGCTTACTTAGGGACAGTTTCAGGACCTTGGTAAGAGATGGGTCCGGAAGTTAACTCAGGATAGTGTCAGGACATTAGATATTGACGGCAGCAGGGCCTTAGTTAGGGACAGTGTCAAGGCCTTAGTTAGTACTAGCATCTGGGCCTCTGTTAGGTACAGTGTCAGGGCCTGAGTTAGGAATAGTGTTAGGGCCTTAGTTAGGGACAGTATCACGGCCTTGGGACTAAATTCAGGGCCTGAGGTAGTCACAGCCTAAGGGCTTTAGTTAGCGTAAGAGGCAGGACATTTGCTAGGGACAGGGTTAGGGTAAAGTTTAGGGATCGTGTCAGGAAATGACCTAGGGATAGTGTCAAGAGCTTAGTTACAGTATCAGGGCCTTATTTAGGACCAGTGTCAGGGCTTCAGGTAGGGACAGCGTCAGTGCCTGACTCTGGGAGAGCAACAGGGCCTGAGTGAGGCCTAGCGTCAGGCCCATAGCTGGGGACACTGTCAGGGCATGATGTAGGAGCAGCATCAGGGCCTTTGTTGCATCAGCATTAGTGTCTTAGTTACAGACATGATCAGGGCCTGAGTTAGTCACAGCGTCAAGGCCTCAGTTAGGCATAGCTTCAGGGACTGAGTTACGGACAGCCTCAGGTCTTCCCTTAGGAACAGCGACAGGGCTCTCTTAGGGACGGTGTCAGGACCTTGGTTAGAAATGGGTCAGGATATTAGCTCAGGATAGTGTCCGGATTTTAGTTATTGCCGGCAGCAGGGCCTATATTAGAGATAGATTCCGGGCCTTAGTTAGGGACAGTGTCAGTTAGTTAGGGAGAGCATTAGGGCTTCGGTGAGGAAAAGGGGCAGGACATTAGCTCGGGAGAGAGTCAGGTTCCAGGCCAGTGGTAGTGTCAGGATGTGAGCTAGGGATAGGGTGAAGACCTTAGTTATTGAGAGCATCAGGGCCTTAGGACCAGCGTCAGGGCCTTCATCAGGACCAGTGTCAGGGCTTCACGTACGGACAGCATCAGAGCCTAACTAAGGTACGGCAACAGGGCCTAAGTGAGGCCTATCTTCAGGGCCTGAGTTAGGGACAGTGTCAGGGCATGACTTAGGAGCAGTATAAGGGCCTCTGTAGGATCAGCCTTAGGGTCTTCGTTAAAGACATTCTCAGGGCCTCTGTTAGGGACCGCCTCAGGGCCTCACTTAGGGACAGCGTCAGGGCTTCCTTTGGGACAGTTTCAGGACCTTGGTAAGACATGGGTCAGGATATTAGTTCAGGATAATGTCAGGACTTTAGATATTGACTGCAGCAGGGCCTTAGAGACAGTGTCTCAGCCTGACTTAGGACTAGCATCAGAGCCTTTGTTAGGTCCAGTGTCAGGGACTGAGTTAGGTGTAGTGTCAGGGCCTCAGTTAGGGACAGTGTCAGGGCCTGAGTTAGGACGAGCCTCCAGGCCTCAGTTAGGGCCAGGGTCACAGCCTCGGGACTAATTTTAGGGCCTTAGTTAGGAACAGCATCAGGGATTTATTTAGCATAAGAAGCTCAACATTAGTTAAAGACAAGGTTAGGTTAAGGTCTAGGCATTGTGTCAGGGCATGACCTAGGGATAGTGTCAAGACCTTAGTTACTTAGGGCATCAGGGCCTAATTTAGGACCAGTGTCAGGGCTTCAGGTAGGGATAGCGTCAGAGCCTGACTTCGGGAGAGCGACAGGGCTTGAGTGAGGCCTAGTGACAGAGCCTGACTTCGGGAGAGCGACAGGGCTTGAGTGAGGCCTAGTGTCAGAGCCTTAGCTAGGGATAGTATCAGGGCATGACTTAGGAGCAGCACAAGGGCCTTGGTAGGATCAGCCTCAGGGGCTTTGTTAAAGACCTTATCAGGGCCTCTGTTAGGGGCAGCCTTAGGGCCTCCCTTAGGGACAGCGTCAGGGCTTACTTAGGGACAGTTTCAGGAGCTTGGTAAGAGATGGGTCCGGAAATTACCTCAGGATAGTGTCAGGACATTAGATATTGACGGCAGCAGGGCCTTACTTAGGGACAGTGTCAAGGCCTTAGTTAGTACTAGCATCTGGGCCTCTGTTAGGTACAGTGTCGGGGCCTGAGTTAGGAATAGTGTTAGGGCCTTAGTTAGGGACAGTATCACGGCCTTGGGACTAAATTCAGGGCCTGAGGTAGTCACAGCCTAAGGGCTTTAGTTAGCATAAGAGGCAGGACATTTGCTAGGGACAGGGTGAGGGTAAAGTTTAGGGATCGTGTCAGGAAATGACCTAGGGATAGTGTCAAGAGCTTAGTTACAGTATCAGGGCCTTATTTAGGACCCGTGTCAGGGCTTCAGGTAGGGACAGCGTCAGTGCCTGACTCTGGGAGAGCAACAGGGCCTGAGTGAGGCCTAGCGTCAGGCCCATAGCTGGGGACACTGTCAGGGCATGATGTAGGAGCAGCATCAGGGCCTTTGTTGCATCAGCATTAGTGTCTTAGTTACAGACATGATCAGGGCCTGAGTTAGTCACAGCGTCAAGGCCTCAGTTAGGCATAGCTTCAGGGACTGAGTTACGGACAGCCTCAGGTCTTCCCTTAGGAACAGCGACAGGGCTCTCTTAGGGACGGTGTCAGGACCTTGGTTAGAAATGGGTCAGGATATTAGCTCAGGATAGTGTCCGGATTTTAGTTATTGCCGGCAGCAGGGCCTATATTAGAGATAGATTCCGGGCCTTAGTTAGGGACAGTGTCAGGGCCTTAATTAGGACTAGTCTGGGCCTTAGTTAGGGAGAGCATTACGGCTTCGCTGAGGATAAGGGGCAGGACGTTAGCTCGGGACAGAGTCAGGTTCCAGGCCAGTGGTAGTGTCAGGATGTGAGCTAGGGATAGGGTGAAGACCTTAGTTATTGAGAGCATCAGGGCCTTAGTTAGGACCAGCGTCAGGGCCTTCATCAGGACCAGTGTCAGGGCTTCACGTACGGACAGCGTCAGAGCCTAACTAAGGTACGGCAACGGGGCCTAAGTGAGGCCTATCTTTAGGGCCTGAGTTAGGGACAGTGTCAGGGCATGACTTAGGAGCAGTATAAGGGCCTCTGTAGGATCAGCATTAGGGTCTTCGTTAAAGACATTCTCAGGGCCTCTGTTAGGGACCGCCTCAGGGCCTCACTTAGGGACAGCGTCAGGGCTTCCTTTGGGACAGTTTCAGGACCTTGGTAAGACATGGGTCAGGATATTAGCTCGGGATAATGTCAGGACTTTAGATATTGACTGCAGCAGGGCCTTAGAGACAGTGTCTCAGCCTGACTTAGGACTAGCATCAGAGCCTTTGTTAGGTCCAGTGTCAGGGACTGAGTTAGGTGTAGTGTCAGGGCCTTAGTTAGGGACAGTGTCAGGGCCTGAGTTAGGACGAGCCTCCAGGCCTCAGTTAGGGCCAGGGTCACGGCCTCGGGACTAATTTTAGGGCCTTAGTTAGGAAGAGCATCAGGGATTTATTTAGCATAAGAAGCTCAACATTAGTTAAAGACAAGGTTAGGTTAAGGTCTAGGCATTGGGTCAGGGCATGACCTAGGGATAGTGTCAAGACCTTAGTTACTTAGGGCATCAGGGCCTAATTTAGGACCAGCGTCAGGGCTTCAGGTAGGGATAGCGTCAGAGCCTGACTTCGGGAGAGCGACAGGGCTTGAGTGAGGCCTAGTGTCAGAGCCTTAGCTAGGGATAGTATCAGGGCATGACTTAGGAGCAGCATAAGGGCCTTGGTAGGATCAGCCTCAGGGACTTTGTTAAAGACATTATCAGGGCCTCTGTTAGGGACAGCCTTAGGGCCTCCCTTAGGGACAGCGTCAGGGCTTACTTAGGGACAGTTTCAGGACCTTGGTAAGAGATGGGTCCGGAAGTTAACTCAGGATAGTGTCAGGACATTAGATATTGACGGCAGCAGGGCCTTAGTTAGGGACAGTGTCAAGGCCTTAGTTAGTACTAGCATCTGGGCCTCTGTTAGGTACAGTGTCAGGGCCTGAGTTAGGAATAGTGTTAGGGCCTTAGTTAGGGACAGTATCACGGCCTTGGGACTAAATTCAGGGCCTGAGGTAGTCACAGCCTAAGGGCTTTAGTTAGCGTAAGAGGCAGGACATTTGCTAGGGACAGGGTTAGGGTAAAGTTTAGGGATCGTGTCAGGAAATGACCTAGGGATAGTGTCAAGAGCTAGTTACAGTATCAGGGCCTTATTTAGGACCAGTGTCAGGGCTTCCGGTAGGGACAGCGTCAGTGCCTGACTCTGGGAGAGCAACAGGGCCTGAGTGAGGCCTAGCATCAGGCCCATAGCTGGGGACACTGTCAGGGCATGATGTAGGAGCAGCATCAGGGCCTTTGTTGCATCAGCATTAGTGTCTTAGTTACAGACATGATCAGGGCCTGAGTTAGTCACAGCGTCAAGGCCTCAGTTAGGCATAGCTTCAGGGACTGAGTTACGGACAGCCTCAGGTCTTCCCTTAGGAACAGCGACAGGGCTTTCTTAGGGACGGTGTCAGGACCTTGGTTAGAAATGGGTCAGGATATTAGCTCAGGATAGTGTCCGGATTTTAGTTATTGCCGGCAGCAGGGCCTATATTAGAGATAGATTCCGGGCCTTAGTTAGGGACAGTGTCAGTTAGTTAGGGAGAGCATTAGGGCTTCGGTGAGGAAAAGGGGCAGGACATTAGCTCGGGAGAGAGTCAGGTTCCAGGCCAGTGGTAGTGTCAGGATGTGAGCTAGGGATAGGGTGAAGACCTTAGTTATTGAGAGCATCAGGGCCTTAGGACCAGCGTCAGGGCCTTCATCAGGACCAGTGTCAGGGCTTCACGTACGGACAGCATCAGAGCCTAACTAAGGTACGGCAACAGGGCCTAAGTGAGGCCTATCTTCAGGGCCTGAGTTAGGGACAGTGTCAGGGCATGACTTAGGAGCAGTATAAGGGCCTCTGTAGGATCAGCCTTAGGGTCTTCGTTAAAGACATTCTCAGGGCCTCTGTTAGGGACCGCCTCAGGGCCTCACTTAGGGACAGCGTCAGGGCTTCCTTTGGGACAGTTTCAGGACCTTGGTAAGACATGGGTCAGGATATTAGTTCAGGATAATGTCAGGACTTTAGATATTGACTGCAGCAGGGCCTTAGAGACAGTGTCTCAGCCTGACTTAGGACTAGCATCAGAGCCTTTGTTAGGTCCAGTGTCAGGGACTGAGTTAGGTGTAGTGTCAGGGCCTCAGTTAGGGACAGTGTCAGGGCCTGAGTTAGGACGAGCCTCCAGGCCTCAGTTAGGGCCAGGGTCACGGCCTCGGGACTAATTTTAGGGCCTTAGTTAGGAAGAGCATCAGGGATTTATTTAGCATAAGAAGCTCAACATTAGTTAAAGACAAGGTTAGGTTAAGGTCTAGGCATTGTGTCAGGGCATGACCTAGGGATAGTGTCAAGACCTTAGTTACTTAGGGCATCAGGGCCTAATTTAGGACCAGTGTCAGGGCTTCAGGTAGGGATAGCGTCAGAGCCTGACTTCGGGAGAGCGACAGGGCTTGAGTGAGGCCTAGTGACAGAGCCTGACTTCGGGAGAGCGACAGGGCTTGAGTGAGGCCTAGTGTCAGAGCCTTAGCTAGGGATAGTATCAGGGCATGACTTAGGAGCAGCACAAGGGCCTTGGTAGGATCAGCCTCAGGGGCTTTGTTAAAGACCTTATCAGGGCCTCTGTTAGGGGCAGCCTTAGGGCCTCCCTTAGGGACAGCGTCAGGGCTTACTTAGGGACAGTTTCAGGAGCTTGGTAAGAGATGGGTCCGGAAATTACCTCAGGATAGTGTCAGGACATTAGATATTGACGGCAGCAGGGCCTTACTTAGGGACAGTGTCAAGGCCTTAGTTAGTACTAGCATCTGGGCCTCTGTTAGGTACAGTGTCGGGGCCTGAGTTAGGAATAGTGTTAGGGCCTTAGTTAGGGACAGTATCACGGCCTTGGGACTAAATTCAGGGCCTGAGGTAGTCACAGCCTAAGGGCTTTAGTTAGCATAAGAGGCAGGACATTTGCTAGGGACAGGGTGAGGGTAAAGTTTAGGGATCGTGTCAGGAAATGACCTAGGGATAGTGTCAAGAGCTTAGTTACAGTATCAGGGCCTTATTTAGGACCCGTGTCAGGGCTTCAGGTAGGGACAGCGTCAGTGCCTGACTCTGGGAGAGCAACAGGGCCTGAGTGAGGCCTAGCGTCAGGCCCATAGCTGGGGACACTGTCAGGGCATGATGTAGGAGCAGCATCAGGGCCTTTGTTGCATCAGCATTAGTGTCTTAGTTACAGACATGATCAGGGCCTGAGTTAGTCACAGCGTCAAGGCCTCAGTTAGGCATAGCTTCAGGGACTGAGTTACGGACAGCCTCAGGTCTTCCCTTAGGAACAGCGACAGGGCTCTCTTAGGGACGGTGTCAGGACCTTGGTTAGAAATGGGTCAGGATATTAGCTCAGGATAGTGTCCGGATTTTAGTTATTGCCGGCAGCAGGGCCTATATTAGAGATAGATTCCGGGCCTTAGTTAGGGACAGTGTCAGGGCCTTAATTAGGACTAGTCTGGGCCTTAGTTAGGGAGAGCATTACGGCTTCGCTGAGGATAAGGGGCAGGACGTTAGCTCGGGACAGAGTCAGGTTCCAGGCCAGTGGTAGTGTCAGGATGTGAGCTAGGGATAGGGTGAAGACCTTAGTTATTGAGAGCATCAGGGCCTTAGTTAGGACCAGCGTCAGGGCCTTCATCAGGACCAGTGTCAGGGCTTCACGTACGGACAGCGTCAGAGCCTAACTAAGGTACGGCAACGGGGCCTAAGTGAGGCCTATCTTTAGGGCCTGAGTTAGGGACAGTGTCAGGGCATGACTTAGGAGCAGTATAAGGGCCTCTGTAGGATCAGCATTAGGGTCTTCGTTAAAGACATTCTCAGGGCCTCTGTTAGGGACCGCCTCAGGGCCTCACTTAGGGACAGCGTCAGGGCTTCCTTTGGGACAGTTTCAGGACCTTGGTAAGACATGGGTCAGGATATTAGCTCGGGATAATGTCAGGACTTTAGATATTGACTGCAGCAGGGCCTTAGAGACAGTGTCTCAGCCTGACTTAGGACTAGCATCAGAGCCTTTGTTAGGTCCAGTGTCAGGGACTGAGTTAGGTGTAGTGTCAGGGCCTTAGTTAGGGACAGTGTCAGGGCCTGAGTTAGGACGAGCCTCCAGGCCTCAGTTAGGGCCAGGGTCACGGCCTCGGGACTAATTTTAGGGCCTTAGTTAGGAAGAGCATCAGGGATTTATTTAGCATAAGAAGCTCAACATTAGTTAAAGACAAGGTTAGGTTAAGGTCTAGGCATTGGGTCAGGGCATGACCTAGGGATAGTGTCAAGACCTTAGTTACTTAGGGCATCAGGGCCTAATTTAGGACCAGCGTCAGGGCTTCAGGTAGGGATAGCGTCAGAGCCTGACTTCGGGAGAGCGACAGGGCTTGAGTGAGGCCTAGTGTCAGAGCCTTAGCTAGGGATAGTATCAGGGCATGACTTAGGAGCAGCATAAGGGCCTTGGTAGGATCAGCCTCAGGGACTTTGTTAAAGACATTATCAGGGCCTCTGTTAGGGACAGCCTTAGGGCCTCCCTTAGGGACAGCGTCAGGGCTTACTTAGGGACAGTTTCAGGACCTTGGTAAGAGATGGGTCCGGAAGTTAACTCAGGATAGTGTCAGGACATTAGATATTGACGGCAGCAGGGCCTTAGTTAGGGACAGTGTCAAGGCCTTAGTTAGTACTAGCATCTGGGCCTCTGTTAGGTACAGTGTCAGGGCCTGAGTTAGGAATAGTGTTAGGGCCTTAGTTAGGGACAGTATCACGGCCTTGGGACTAAATTCAGGGCCTGAGGTAGTCACAGCCTAAGGGCTTTAGTTAGCGTAAGAGGCAGGACATTTGCTAGGGACAGGGTTAGGGTAAAGTTTAGGGATCGTGTCAGGAAATGACCTAGGGATAGTGTCAAGAGCTTAGTTACAGTATCAGGGCCTTATTTAGGACCAGTGTCAGGGCTTCAGGTAGGGACAGCGTCAGTGCCTGACTCTGGGAGAGCAACAGGGCCTGAGTGAGGCCTAGCGTCAGGCCCATAGCTGGGGACACTGTCAGGGCATGATGTAGGAGCAGCATCAGGGCCTTTGTTGCATCAGCATTAGTGTCTTAGTTACAGACATGATCAGGGCCTGAGTTAGTCACAGCGTCAAGGCCTCAGTTAGGCATAGCTTCAGGGACTGAGTTACGGACAGCCTCAGGTCTTCCCTTAGGAACAGCGACAGGGCTTTCTTAGGGACGGTGTCAGGACCTTGGTTAGAAATGGGTCAGGATATTAGCTCAGGATAGTGTCCGGATTTTAGTTATTGCCGGCAGCAGGGCCTATATTAGAGATAGATTCCGGGCCTTAGTTAGGGACAGTGTCAGTTAGTTAGGGAGAGCATTAGGGCTTCGGTGAGGAAAAGGGGCAGGACATTAGCTCGGGAGA
This sequence comes from Balaenoptera borealis, assembly GCF_965194805.1. Lineage (NCBI taxonomy): Eukaryota > Metazoa > Chordata > Mammalia > Artiodactyla > Balaenopteridae > Balaenoptera > Balaenoptera borealis. Next base: position 794,757 of record NW_028123915.1, on the reverse strand, counting down.
GAGTCAGGTTCCAGGCCAGTGGTAGTGTCAGGATGTGAGCTAGGGATAGGGTGAAGACCTTAGTTATTGAGAGCATCAGGGCCTTAGTTAGGACCAGCGTCAGGGCCTTCATCAGGACCAGTGTCAGGGCTTCACGTACGGACAGCATCAGAGCCTAACTAAGGTACGGCAACAGGGCCTAAGTGAGGCCTATCTTTAGGGCCTGAGTTAGGGACAGTGTCAGGGCATGACTTAGGAGCAGTATAAGGGCCTCTGTAGGATCAGCCTTAGGGTCTTCGTTAAAGACATTCTCAGGGCCTCTGTTAGGGACCGCCTCAGGGCCTCACTTAGGGACAGCGTCAGGGCTTCCTTTGGGACAGTTTCAGGACCTCGGTAAGACATGGGTCAGGATATTAGCTCGGGATAATGTCAGGACTTTAGATATTGACTGCAGCAGGGCCTTAGAGACAGTGTCTCAGCCTGACTTAGGACTAGCATCAGAGCCTTTGTTAGGTCCAGTGTCAGGGACTGAGTTAGGTGTAGTGTCAGGGCCTTAGTTAGGGACAGTGTCAGGGCCTGAGTTAGGACGAGCCTCCAGGCCTCAGTTAGGGCCAGGGTCACGGCCTCGGGACTAATTTTAGGGCCTTAGTTAGGAAGAGCATCAGGGATTTATTTCGCATAAGAAGCTCAACATTAGTTAAAGACAAGGTTAGGTTAAGGTCTAGGCATTGGGTCAGGGCATGACCTAGGGATAGTGTCAAGACCTTAGTTACTTAGGGCATCAGGGCCTAATTTAGGACCAGTGTCAGGGCTTCAGGTAGGGATAGCGTCAGAGCCTGACTTCGGGAGAGCGACAGGGCTTGAGTGAGGCCTAGTGACAGAGCCTGACTTCGGGAGAGCGACAGGGCTTGAGTGAGGCCTAGTGTCAGAGCCTTAGCTAGGGATAGTATCAGGGCATGACTTAGGAGCAGCACAAGGGCCTTGGTAGGATCAGCCTCAGGGGCTTTGTTAAAGACCTTATCAGGGCCTCTGTTAGGGGCAGCCTTAGGGCCTCCCTTAGGGACAGCGTCAGGGCTTACTTAGGGACAGTTTCAGGACCTTGGTAAGAGATGGGTCCGGAAATTACCTCAGGATAGTGTCAGGACATTAGATATTGACGGCAGCAGGGCCTTACTTAGGGACAGTGTCAAGGCCTTAGTTAGTACTAGCATCTGGGCCTCTGTTAGGTGCAGTGTCGGGGCCTGAGTTAGGAATAGTGTTAGGGCCTTAGTTAGGGACAGTATCACGGCCTTGGGACTAAATTCAGGGCCTGAGGTAGTCACAGCCTAAGGGCTTTAGTTAGCATAAGAGGCAGGACATTTGCTAGGGACAGGGTGAGGGTAAAGTTTAGGGATCGTGTCAGGAAATGACCTAGGGATAGTGTCAAGAGCTTAGTTACAGTATCAGGGCCTTATTTAGGACCCGTGTCAGGGCTTCAGGTAGGGACAGCGTCAGTGCCTGACTCTGGGAGAGCAACAGGGCCTGAGTGAGGCCTAGCGTCAGGCCCATAGCTGGGGACACTGTCAGGGCATGATGTAGGAGCAGCATCAGGGCCTTTGTTGCATCAGCATTAGTGTCTTAGTTACAGACATGATCAGGGCCTGAGTTAGTCACAGCGTCAAGGCCTCAGTTAGGCATAGCTTCAGGGACTGAGTTACGGACAGCCTCAGGTCTTCCCTTAGGAACAGCGACAGGGCTCTCTTAGGGACGGTGTCAGGACCTTGGTTAGAAATGGGTCAGGATATTAGCTCAGGATAGTGTCCGGATTTTAGTTATTGCCGGCAGCAGGGCCTATATTAGAGATAGATTCCGGGCCTTAGTTAGGGACAGTGTCAGGGCCTTAATTAGGACTAGTCTGGGCCTTAGTTAGGGAGAGCATTACGGCTTCGCTGAGGATAAGGGGCAGGACGTTAGCTCGGGACAGAGTCAGGTTCCAGGCCAGTGGTAGTGTCAGGATGTGAGCTAGGGATAGGGTGAAGACCTTAGTTATTGAGAGCATCAGGGCCTTAGTTAGGACCAGCGTCAGGGCCTTCATCAGGACCAGTGTCAGGGCTTCACGTACGGACAGCGTCAGAGCCTAACTAAGGTACGGCAACGGGGCCTAAGTGAGGCCTATCTTTAGGGCCTGAGTTAGGGACAGTGTCAGGGCATGACTTAGGAGCAGTATAAGGGCCTCTGTAGGATCAGCATTAGGGTCTTCGTTAAAGACATTCTCAGGGCCTCTGTTAGGGACCGCCTCAGGGCCTCACTTAGGGACAGCGTCAGGGCTTCCTTTGGGACAGTTTCAGGACCTCGGTAAGACATGGGTCAGGATATTAGCTCGGGATAATGTCAGGACTTTAGATATTGACTGCAGCAGGGCCTTAGAGACAGTGTCTCAGCCTGACTTAGGACTAGCATCAGAGCCTTTGTTAGGTCCAGTGTCAGGGACTGAGTTAGGTGTAGTGTCAGGGCCTTAGTTAGGGACAGTGTCAGGGCCTGAGTTAGGACGAGCCTCCAGGCCTCAGTTAGGGCCAGGGTCACGGCCTCGGGACTAATTTTAGGGCCTTAGTTAGGAAGAGCATCAGGGATTTATTTCGCATAAGAAGCTCAACATTAGTTAAAGACAAGGTTAGGTTAAGGTCTAGGCATTGGGTCAGGGCATGACCTAGGGATAGTGTCAAGACCTTAGTTACTTAGGGCATCAGGGCCTAATTTAGGACCAGCGTCAGGGCTTCAGGTAGGGATAGCGTCAGAGCCTGACTTTGGGAGAGCGACAGGGCTTGAGTGAGGCCTAGTGTCAGAGCCTTAGCTAGGGATAGTATCAGGGCATGACTTAGGAGCAGCATAAGGGCCTTGGTAGGATCAGCCTCAGGGGCTTTGTTAAAGACATTATCAGGGCCTCTGTTAGGGACAGCCTTAGGGCCTCCCTTAGGGACAGCGTCAGGGCTTACTTAGGGACAGTTTCAGGACCTTGGTAAGAGATGGGTCCGGAAGTTAACTCAGGATAGTGTCAGGACATTAGATATTGACGGCAGCAGGGCCTTAGTTAGGGACAGTGTCAAGGCCTTAGTTAGTACTAGCATCTGGGCCTCTGTTAGGTACAGTGTCAGGGCCTGAGTTAGGAATAGTGTTAGGGCCTTAGTTAGGGACAGTATCACGGCCTTGGGACTAAATTCAGGGCCTGAGGTAGTCACAGCCTAAGGGCTTTAGTTAGCGTAAGAGGCAGGACATTTGCTAGGGACAGGGTTAGGGTAAAGTTTAGGGATCGTGTCAGGAAATGACCTAGGGATAGTGTCAAGAGCTTAGTTACAGTATCAGGGCCTTATTTAGGACCAGTGTCAGGGCTTCAGGTAGGGACAGCGTCAGTGCCTGACTCTGGGAGAGCAACAGGGCCTGAGTGAGGCCTAGCGTCAGGCCCATAGCTGGGGACACTGTCAGGGCATGATGTAGGAGCAGCATCAGGGCCTTTGTTGCATCAGCATTAGTGTCTTAGTTACAGACATGATCAGGGCCTGAGTTAGTCACAGCGTCAAGGCCTCAGTTAGGCATAGCTTCAGGGACTGAGTTACGGACAGCCTCAGGTCTTCCCTTAGGAACAGCGACAGGGCTTTCTTAGGGACGGTGTCAGGACCTTGGTTAGAAATGGGTCAGGATATTAGCTCAGGATAGTGTCCGGATTTTAGTTATTGCCGGCAGCAGGGCCTATATTAGAGATAGATTCCGGGCCTTAGTTAGGGACAGTGTCAGTTAGTTAGGGAGAGCATTAGGGCTTCGGTGAGGAAAAGGGGCAGGACATTAGCTCGGGAGAGAGTCAGGTTCCAGGCCAGTGGTAGTGTCAGGATGTGAGCTAGGGATAGGGTGAAGACCTTAGTTATTGAGAGCATCAGGGCCTTAGGACCAGCGTCAGGGCCTTCATCAGGACCAGTGTCAGGGCTTCACGTACGGACAGCATCAGAGCCTAACTAAGGTACGGCAACAGGGCCTAAGTGAGGCCTATCTTCAGGGCCTGAGTTAGGGACAGTGTCAGGGCATGACTTAGGAGCAGTATAAGGGCCTCTGTAGGATCAGCCTTAGGGTCTTCGTTAAAGACATTCTCAGGGCCTCTGTTAGGGACCGCCTCAGGGCCTCACTTAGGGACAGCGTCAGGGCTTCCTTTGGGACAGTTTCAGGACCTTGGTAAGACATGGGTCAGGATATTAGTTCAGGATAATGTCAGGACTTTAGATATTGACTGCAGCAGGGCCTTAGAGACAGTGTCTCAGCCTGACTTAGGACTAGCATCAGAGCCTTTGTTAGGTCCAGTGTCAGGGACTGAGTTAGGTGTAGTGTCAGGGCCTCAGTTAGGGACAGTGTCAGGGCCTGAGTTAGGACGAGCCTCCAGGCCTCAGTTAGGGCCAGGGTCACAGCCTCGGGACTAATTTTAGGGCCTTAGTTAGGAAGAGCATCAGGGATTTATTTAGCATAAGAAGCTCAACATTAGTTAAAGACAAGGTTAGGTTAAGGTCTAGGCATTGTGTCAGGGCATGACCTAGGGATAGTGTCAAGACCTTAGTTACTTAGGGCATCAGGGCCTAATTTAGGACCAGTGTCAGGGCTTCAGGTAGGGATAGCGTCAGAGCCTGACTTCGGGAGAGCGACAGGGCTTGAGTGAGGCCTAGTGACAGAGCCTGACTTCGGGAGAGCGACAGGGCTTGAGTGAGGCCTAGTGTCAGAGCCTTAGCTAGGGATAGTATCAGGGCATGACTTAGGAGCAGCACAAGGGCCTTGGTAGGATCAGCCTCAGGGGCTTTGTTAAAGACCTTATCAGGGCCTCTGTTAGGGGCAGCCTTAGGGCCTCCCTTAGGGACAGCGTCAGGGCTTACTTAGGGACAGTTTCAGGACCTTGGTAAGAGATGGGTCCGGAAATTACCTCAGGATAGTGTCAGGACATTAGATATTGACGGCAGCAGGGCCTTACTTAGGGACAGTGTCAAGGCCTTAGTTAGTACTAGCATCTGGGCCTCTGTTAGGTGCAGTGTCGGGGCCTGAGTTAGGAATAGTGTTAGGGCCTTAGTTAGGGACAGTATCACGGCCTTGGGACTAAATTCAGGGCCTGAGGTAGTCACAGCCTAAGGGCTTTAGTTAGCATAAGAGGCAGGACATTTGCTAGGGACAGGGTGAGGGTAAAGTTTAGGGATCGTGTCAGGAAATGACCTAGGGATAGTGTCAAGAGCTTAGTTACAGTATCAGGGCCTTATTTAGGACCCGTGTCAGGGCTTCAGGTAGGGACAGCGTCAGTGCCTGACTCTGGGAGAGCAACAGGGCCTGAGTGAGGCCTAGCGTCAGGCCCATAGCTGGGGACACTGTCAGGGCATGATGTAGGAGCAGCATCAGGGCCTTTGTTGCATCAGCATTAGTGTCTTAGTTACAGACATGATCAGGGCCTGAGTTAGTCACAGCGTCAAGGCCTCAGTTAGGCATAGCTTCAGGGACTGAGTTACGGACAGCCTCAGGTCTTCCCTTAGGAACAGCGACAGGGCTCTCTTAGGGACGGTGTCAGGACCTTGGTTAGAAATGGGTCAGGATATTAGCTCAGGATAGTGTCCGGATTTTAGTTATTGCCGGCAGCAGGGCCTATATTAGAGATAGATTCCGGGCCTTAGTTAGGGACAGTGTCAGGGCCTTAATTAGGACTAGTCTGGGCCTTAGTTAGGGAGAGCATTACGGCTTCGCTGAGGATAAGGGGCAGGACGTTAGCTCGGGACAGAGTCAGGTTCCAGGCCAGTGGTAGTGTCAGGATGTGAGCTAGGGATAGGGTGAAGACCTTAGTTATTGAGAGCATCAGGGCCTTAGTTAGGACCAGCGTCAGGGCCTTCATCAGGACCAGTGTCAGGGCTTCACGTACGGACAGCGTCAGAGCCTAACTAAGGTACGGCAACGGGGCCTAAGTGAGGCCTATCTTTAGGGCCTGAGTTAGGGACAGTGTCAGGGCATGACTTAGGAGCAGTATAAGGGCCTCTGTAGGATCAGCATTAGGGTCTTCGTTAAAGACATTCTCAGGGCCTCTGTTAGGGACCGCCTCAGGGCCTCACTTAGGGACAGCGTCAGGGCTTCCTTTGGGACAGTTTCAGGACCTCGGTAAGACATGGGTCAGGATATTAGCTCGGGATAATGTCAGGACTTTAGATATTGACTGCAGCAGGGCCTTAGAGACAGTGTCTCAGCCTGACTTAGGACTAGCATCAGAGCCTTTGTTAGGTCCAGTGTCAGGGACTGAGTTAGGTGTAGTGTCAGGGCCTTAGTTAGGGATAGTGTCAGGGCCTGAGTTAGGACGAGCCTCCAGGCCTCAGTTAGGGCCAGGGTCACGGCCTCGGGACTAATTTTAGGGCCTTAGTTAGGAAGAGCATCAGGGATTTATTTAGCATAAGAAGCTCAACATTAGTTAAAGACAAGGTTAGGTTAAGGTCTAGGCATTGGGTCAGGGCATGACCTAGGGATAGTGTCAAGACCTTAGTTACTTAGGGCATCAGGGCCTAATTTAGGACCAGCGTCAGGGCTTCAGGTAGGGATAGCGTCAGAGCCTGACTTCGGGAGAGCGACAGGGCTTGAGTGAGGCCTAGTGTCAGAGCCTTAGCTAGGGATAGTATCAGGGCATGACTTAGGAGCAGCATAAGGGCCTTGGTAGGATCAGCCTCAGGGGCTTTGTTAAAGACATTATCAGGGCCTCTGTTAGGGACAGCCTTAGGGCCTCCCTTAGGGACAGCGTCAGGGCTTACTTAGGGACAGTTTCAGGACCTTGGTAAGAGATGGGTCCGGAAGTTAACTCAGGATAGTGTCAGGACATTAGATATTGACGGCAGCAGGGCCTTAGTTAGGGACAGTGTCAAGGCCTTAGTTAGTACTAGCATCTGGGCCTCTGTTAGGTACAGTGTCAGGGCCTGAGTTAGGAATAGTGTTAGGGCCTTAGTTAGGGACAGTATCACGGCCTTGGGACTAAATTCAGGGCCTGAGGTAGTCACAGCCTAAGGGCTTTAGTTAGCGTAAGAGGCAGGACATTTGCTAGGGACAGGGTTAGGGTAAAGTTTAGGGATCGTGTCAGGAAATGACCTAGGGATAGTGTCAAGAGCTTAGTTACAGTATCAGGGCCTTATTTAGGACCAGTGTCAGGGCTTCAGGTAGGGACAGCGTCAGTGCCTGACTCTGGGAGAGCAACAGGGCCTGAGTGAGGCCTAGCGTCAGGCCCATAGCTGGGGACACTGTCAGGGCATGATGTAGGAGCAGCATCAGGGCCTTTGTTGCATCAGCATTAGTGTCTTAGTTACAGACATGATCAGGGCCTGAGTTAGTCACAGCGTCAAGGCCTCAGTTAGGCATAGCTTCAGGGACTGAGTTACGGACAGCCTCAGGTCTTCCCTTAGGAACAGCGACAGGGCTTTCTTAGGGACGGTGTCAGGACCTTGGTTAGAAATGGGTCAGGATATTAGCTCAGGATAGTGTCCGGATTTTAGTTATTGCCGGCAGCAGGGCCTATATTAGAGATAGATTCCGGGCCTTAGTTAGGGACAGTGTCAGTTAGTTAGGGAGAGCATTAGGGCTTCGGTGAGGAAAAGGGGCAGGACATTAGCTCGGGAGAGAGTCAGGTTCCAGGCCAGTGGTAGTGTCAGGATGTGAGCTAGGGATAGGGTGAAGACCTTAGTTATTGAGAGCATCAGGGCCTTAGGACCAGCGTCAGGGCCTTCATCAGGACCAGTGTCAGGGCTTCACGTACGGACAGCATCAGAGCCTAACTAAGGTACGGCAACAGGGCCTAAGTGAGGCCTATCTTCAGGGCCTGAGTTAGGGACAGTGTCAGGGCATGACTTAGGAGCAGTATAAGGGCCTCTGTAGGATCAGCCTTAGGGTCTTCGTTAAAGACATTCTCAGGGCCTCTGTTAGGGACCGCCTCAGGGCCTCACTTAGGGACAGCGTCAGGGCTTCCTTTGGGACAGTTTCAGGACCTTGGTAAGACATGGGTCAGGATATTAGTTCAGGATAATGTCAGGACTTTAGATATTGACTGCAGCAGGGCCTTAGAGACAGTGTCTCAGCCTGACTTAGGACTAGCATCAGAGCCTTTGTTAGGTCCAGTGTCAGGGACTGAGTTAGGTGTAGTGTCAGGGCCTCAGTTAGGGACAGTGTCAGGGCCTGAGTTAGGACGAGCCTCCAGGCCTCAGTTAGGGCCAGGGTCACAGCCTCGGGACTAATTTTAGGGCCTTAGTTAGGAACAGCATCAGGGATTTATTTAGCATAAGAAGCTCAACATTAGTTAAAGACAAGGTTAGGTTAAGGTCTAGGCATTGTGTCAGGGCATGACCTAGGGATAGTGTCAAGACCTTAGTTACTTAGGGCATCAGGGCCTAATTTAGGACCAGTGTCAGGGCTTCAGGTAGGGATAGCGTCAGAGCCTGACTTCGGGAGAGCGACAGGGCTTGAGTGAGGCCTAGTGACAGAGCCTGACTTCGGGAGAGCGACAGGGCTTGAGTGAGGCCTAGTGTCAGAGCCTTAGCTAGGGATAGTATCAGGGCATGACTTAGGAGCAGCACAAGGGCCTTGGTAGGATCAGCCTCAGGGGCTTTGTTAAAGACCTTATCAGGGCCTCTGTTAGGGGCAGCCTTAGGGCCTCCCTTAGGGACAGCGTCAGGGCTTACTTAGGGACAGTTTCAGGACCTTGGTAAGAGATGGGTCCGGAAATTACCTCAGGATAGTGTCAGGACATTAGATATTGACGGCAGCAGGGCCTTAGTTAGGGACAGTGTCAAGGCCTTAGTTAGTACTAGCATCTGGGCCTCTGTTAGGTGCAGTGTCGGGGCCTGAGTTAGGAATAGTGTTAGGGCCTTAGTTAGGGACAGTATCACGGCCTTGGGACTAAATTCAGGGCCTGAGGTAGTCACAGCCTAAGGGCTTTAGTTAGCATAAGAGGCAGGACATTTGCTAGGGACAGGGTGAGGGTAAAGTTTAGGGATCGTGTCAGGAAATGACCTAGGGATAGTGTCAAGAGCTTAGTTACAGTATCAGGGCCTTATTTAGGACCCGTGTCAGGGCTTCAGGTAGGGACAGCGTCAGTGCCTGACTCTGGGAGAGCAACAGGGCCTGAGTGAGGCCTAGTGTCAGGCCCATAGCTGGGGACACTGTCAGGGCATGATGTAGGAGCAGCATCAGGGCCTTTGTTGCATCAGCATTAGTGTCTTAGTTACAGACATGATCAGGGCCTGAGTTAGTCACAGCGTCAAGGCCTCAGTTAGGCATAGCTTCAGGGACTGAGTTACGGACAGCCTCAGGTCTTCCCTTAGGAACAGCGACAGGGCTCTCTTAGGGACGGTGTCAGGACCTTGGTTAGAAATGGGTCAGGATATTAGCTCAGGATAGTGTCCGGATTTTAGTTATTGCCGGCAGCAGGGCCTATATTAGAGATAGATTCCGGGCCTTAGTTAGGGACAGTGTCAGGGCCTTAATTAGGACTAGTCTGGGCCTTAGTTAGGGAGAGCATTACGGCTTCGCTGAGGATAAGGGGCAGGACGTTAGCTCGGGACAGAGTCAGGTTCCAGGCCAGTGGTAGTGTCAGGATGTGAGCTAGGGATAGGGTGAAGACCTTAGTTATTGAGAGCATCAGGGCCTTAGTTAGGACCAGCGTCAGGGCCTTCATCAGGACCAGTGTCAGGGCTTCACGTACGGACAGCGTCAGAGCCTAACTAAGGTACGGCAACGGGGCCTAAGTGAGGCCTATCTTTAGGGCCTGAGTTAGGGACAGTGTCAGGGCATGACTTAGGAGCAGTATAAGGGCCTCTGTAGGATCAGCATTAGGGTCTTCGTTAAAGACATTCTCAGGGCCTCTGTTAGGGACCGCCTCAGGGCCTCACTTAGGGACAGCGTCAGGGCTTCCTTTGGGACAGTTTCAGGACCTCGGTAAGACATGGGTCAGGATATTAGCTCGGGATAATGTCAGGACTTTAGATATTGACTGCAGCAGGGCCTTAGAGACAGTGTCTCAGCCTGACTTAGGACTAGCATCAGAGCCTTTGTTAGGTCCAGTGTCAGGGACTGAGTTAGGTGTAGTGTCAGGGCCTTAGTTAGGGACAGTGTCAGGGCCTGAGTTAGGACGAGCCTCCAGGCCTCAGTTAGGGCCAGGGTCACGGCCTCGGGACTAATTTTAGGGCCTTAGTTAGGAAGAGCATCAGGGATTTATTTCGCATAAGAAGCTCAACATTAGTTAAAGACAAGGTTAGGTTAAGGTCTAGGCATTGGGTCAGGGCATGACCTAGGGATAGTGTCAAGACCTTAGTTACTTAGGGCATCAGGGCCTAATTTAGGACCAGCGTCAGGGCTTCAGGTAGGGATAGCGTCAGAGCCTGACTTTGGGAGAGCGACAGGGCTTGAGTGAGGCCTAGTGTCAGAGCCTTAGCTAGGGATAGTATCAGGGCATGACTTAGGAGCAGCATAAGGGCCTTGGTAGGATCAGCCTCAGGGGCTTTGTTAAAGACATTATCAGGGCCTCTGTTAGGGACAGCCTTAGGGCCTCCCTTAGGGACAGCGTCAGGGCTTACTTAGGGACAGTTTCAGGACCTTGGTAAGAGATGGGTCCGGAAGTTAACTCAGGATAGTGTCAGGACATTAGATATTGACGGCAGCAGGGCCTTAGTTAGGGACAGTGTCAAGGCCTTAGTTAGTACTAGCATCTGGGCCTCTGTTAGGTACAGTGTCAGGGCCTGAGTTAGGAATAGTGTTAGGGCCTTAGTTAGGGACAGTATCACGGCCTTGGGACTAAATTCAGGGCCTGAGGTAGTCACAGCCTAAGGGCTTTAGTTAGCGTAAGAGGCAGGACATTTGCTAGGGACAGGGTTAGGGTAAAGTTTAGGGATCGTGTCAGGAAATGACCTAGGGATAGTGTCAAGAGCTTAGTTACAGTATCAGGGCCTTATTTAGGACCCGTGTCAGGGCTTCAGGTAGGGACAGCGTCAGTGCCTGACTCTGGGAGAGCAACAGGGCCTGAGTGAGGCCTAGCGTCAGGCCCATAGCTGGGGACACTGTCAGGGCATGATGTAGGAGCAGCATCAGGGCCTTTGTTGCATCAGCATTAGTGTCTTAGTTACAGACATGATCAGGGCCTGAGTTAGTCACAGCGTCAAGGCCTCAGTTAGGCATAGCTTCAGGGACTGAGTTACGGACAGCCTCAGGTCTTCCCTTAGGAACAGCGACAGGGCTCTCTTAGGGACGGTGTCAGGACCTTGGTTAGAAATGGGTCAGGATATTAGCTCAGGATAGTGTCCGGATTTTAGTTATTGCCGGCAGCAGGGCCTATATTAGAGATAGATTCCGGGCCTTAGTTAGGGACAGTGTCAGTTAGTTAGGGAGAGCATTAGGGCTTCGGTGAGGAAAAGGGGCAGGACATTAGCTCGGGAGAGAGTCAGGTTCCAGGCCAGTGGTAGTGTCAGGATGTGAGCTAGGGATAGGGTGAAGACCTTAGTTATTGAGAGCATCAGGGCCTTAGGACCAGCGTCAGGGCCTTCATCAGGACCAGTGTCAGGGCTTCACGTACGGACAGCATCAGAGCCTAACTAAGGTACGGCAACAGGGCCTAAGTGAGGCCTATCTTCAGGGCCTGAGTTAGGGACAGTGTCAGGGCATGACTTAGGAGCAGTATAAGGGCCTCTGTAGGATCAGCCTTAGGGTCTTCGTTAAAGACATTCTCAGGGCCTCTGTTAGGGACCGCCTCAGGGCCTCACTTAGGGACAGCGTCAGGGCTTCCTTTGGGACAGTTTCAGGACCTTGGTAAGACATGGGTCAGGATATTAGTTCAGGATAATGTCAGGACTTTAGATATTGACTGCAGCAGGGCCTTAGAGACAGTGTCTCAGCCTGACTTAGGACTAGCATCAGAGCCTTTGTTAGGTCCAGTGTCAGGGACTGAGTTAGGTGTAGTGTCAGGGCCTCAGTTAGGGACAGTGTCAGGGCCTGAGTTAGGACGAGCCTCCAGGCCTCAGTTAGGGCCAGGGTCACAGCCTCGGGACTAATTTTAGGGCCTTAGTTAGGAAGAGCATCAGGGATTTATTTAGCATAAGAAGCTCAACATTAGTTAAAGACAAGGTTAGGTTAAGGTCTAGGCATTGTGTCAGGGCATGACCTAGGGATAGTGTCAAGACCTTAGTTACTTAGGGCATCAGGGCCTAATTTAGGACCAGTGTCAGGGCTTCAGGTAGGGATAGCGTCAGAGCCTGACTTCGGGAGAGCGACAGGGCTTGAGTGAGGCCTAGTGACAGAGCCTGACTTCGGGAGAGCGACAGGGCTTGAGTGAGGCCTAGTGTCAGAGCCTTAGCTAGGGATAGTATCAGGGCATGACTTAGGAGCAGCACAAGGGCCTTGGTAGGATCAGCCTCAGGGGCTTTGTTAAAGACCTTATCAGGGCCTCTGTTAGGGGCAGCCTTAGGGCCTCCCTTAGGGACAGCGTCAGGGCTTACTTAGGGACAGTTTCAGGACCTTGGTAAGAGATGGGTCCGGAAATTACCTCAGGATAGTGTCAGGACATTAGATATTGACGGCAGCAGGGCCTTACTTAGGGACAGTGTCAAGGCCTTAGTTAGTACTAGCATCTGGGCCTCTGTTAGGTGCAGTGTCGGGGCCTGAGTTAGGAATAGTGTTAGGGCCTTAGTTAGGGACAGTATCACGGCCTTGGGACTAAATTCAGGGCCTGAGGTAGTCACAGCCTAAGGGCTTTAGTTAGCATAAGAGGCAGGACATTTGCTAGGGACAGGGTGAGGGTAAAGTTTAGGGATCGTGTCAGGAAATGACCTAGGGATAGTGTCAAGAGCTTAGTTACAGTATCAGGGCCTTATTTAGGACCCGTGTCAGGGCTTCAGGTAGGGACAGCGTCAGTGCCTGACTCTGGGAGAGCAACAGGGCCTGAGTGAGGCCTAGCGTCAGGCCCATAGCTGGGGACACTGTCAGGGCATGATGTAGGAGCAGCATCAGGGCCTTTGTTGCATCAGCATTAGTGTCTTAGTTACAGACATGATCAGGGCCTGAGTTAGTCACAGCGTCAAGGCCTCAGTTAGGCATAGCTTCAGGGACTGAGTTACGGACAGCCTCAGGTCTTCCCTTAGGAACAGCGACAGGGCTCTCTTAGGGACGGTGTCAGGACCTTGGTTAGAAATGGGTCAGGATATTAGCTCAGGATAGTGTCCGGATTTTAGTTATTGCCGGCAGCAGGGCCTATATTAGAGATAGATTCCGGGCCTTAGTTAGGGACAGTGTCAGGGCCTTAATTAGGACTAGTCTGGGCCTTAGTTAGGGAGAGCATTACGGCTTCGCTGAGGATAAGGGGCAGGACGTTAGCTCGGGACAGAGTCAGGTTCCAGGCCAGTGGTAGTGTCAGGATGTGAGCTAGGGATAGGGTGAAGACCTTAGTTATTGAGAGCATCAGGGCCTTAGTTAGGACCAGCGTCAGGGCCTTCATCAGGACCAGTGTCAGGGCTTCACGTACGGACAGCGTCAGAGCCTAACTAAGGTACGGCAACGGGGCCTAAGTGAGGCCTATCTTTAGGGCCTGAGTTAGGGACAGTGTCAGGGCATGACTTAGGAGCAGTATAAGGGCCTCTGTAGGATCAGCATTAGGGTCTTCGTTAAAGACATTCTCAGGGCCTCTGTTAGGGACCGCCTCAGGGCCTCACTTAGGGACAGCGTCAGGGCTTCCTTTGGGACAGTTTCAGGACCTTGGTAAGACATGGGTCAGGATATTAGCTCGGGATAATGTCAGGACTTTAGATATTGACTGCAGCAGGGCCTTAGAGACAGTGTCTCAGCCTGACTTAGGACTAGCATCAGAGCCTTTGTTAGGTCCAGTGTCAGGGACTGAGTTAGGTGTAGTGTCAGGGCCTTAGTTAGGGACAGTGTCAGGGCCTGAGTTAGGACGAGCCTCCAGGCCTCAGTTAGGGCCAGGGTCACGGCCTCGGGACTAATTTTAGGGCCTTAGTTAGGAAGAGCATCAGGGATTTATTTCGCATAAGAAGCTCAACATTAGTTAAAGACAAGGTTAGGTTAAGGTCTAGGCATTGGGTCAGGGCATGACCTAGGGATAGTGTCAAGACCTTAGTTACTTAGGGCATCAGGGCCTAATTTAGGACCAGCGTCAGGGCTTCAGGTAGGGATAGCGTCAGAGCCTGACTTTGGGAGAGCGACAGGGCTTGAGTGAGGCCTAGTGTCAGAGCCTTAGCTAGGGATAGTATCAGGGCATGACTTAGGAGCAGCATAAGGGCCTTGGTAGGATCAGCCTCAGGGGCTTTGTAAAAGACATTATCAGGGCCTCTGTTAGGGACAGCCTTAGGGCCTCCCTTAGGGACAGCGTCAGGGCTTACTTAGGGACAGTTTCAGGACCTTGGTAAGAGATGGGTCCGGAAGTTAACTCAGGATAGTGTCAGGACATTAGATATTGACGGCAGCAGGGCCTTACTTAGGGACAGTGTCAAGGCCTTAGTTAGTACTAGCATCTGGGCCTCTGTTAGGTACAGTGTCAGGGCCTGAGTTAGGAATAGTGTTAGGGCCTTAGTTAGGGACAGTATCACGGCCTTGGGACTAAATTCAGGGCCTGAGGTAGTCACAGCCTAAGGGCTTTAGTTAGCGTAAGAGGCAGGACATTTGCTAGGGACAGGGTTAGGGTAAAGTTTAGGGATCGTGTCAGGAAATGACCTAGGGATAGTGTCAAGAGCTTAGTTACAGTATCAGGGCCTTATTTAGGACCAGTGTCAGGGCTTCAGGTAGGGACAGCGTCAGTGCCTGACTCTGGGAGAGCAACAGGGCCTGAGTGAGGCCTAGCGTCAGGCCCATAGCTGGGGACACTGTCAGGGCATGATGTAGGAGCAGCATCAGGGCCTTTGTTGCATCAGCATTAGTGTCTTAGTTACAGACATGATCAGGGCCTGAGTTAGTCACAGCGTCAAGGCCTCAGTTAGGCATAGCTTCAGGGACTGAGTTACGGACAGCCTCAGGTCTTCCCTTAGGAACAGCGACAGGGCTTTCTTAGGGACGGTGTCAGGACCTTGGTTAGAAATGGGTCAGGATATTAGCTCAGGATAGTGTCCGGATTTTAGTTATTGCCGGCAGCAGGGCCTATATTAGAGATAGATTCCGGGCCTTAGTTAGGGACAGTGTCAGTTAGTTAGGGAGAGCATTAGGGCTTCGGTGAGGAAAAGGGGCAGGACATTAGCTCGGGAGAGAGTCAGGTTCCAGGCCAGTGGTAGTGTCAGGATGTGAGCTAGGGATAGGGTGAAGACCTTAGTTATTGAGAGCATCAGGGCCTTAGGACCAGCGTCAGGGCCTTCATCAGGACCAGTGTCAGGGCTTCACGTACGGACAGCATCAGAGCCTAACTAAGGTACGGCAACAGGGCCTAAGTGAGGCCTATCTTCAGGGCCTGAGTTAGGGACAGTGTCAGGGCATGACTTAGGAGCAGTATAAGGGCCTCTGTAGGATCAGCCTTAGGGTCTTCGTTAAAGACATTCTCAGGGCCTCTGTTAGGGACCGCCTCAGGGCCTCACTTAGGGACAGCGTCAGGGCTTCCTTTGGGACAGTTTCAGGACCTTGGTAAGACATGGGTCAGGATATTAGTTCAGGATAATGTCAGGACTTTAGATATTGACTGCAGCAGGGCCTTAGAGACAGTGTCTCAGCCTGACTTAGGACTAGCATCAGAGCCTTTGTTAGGTCCAGTGTCAGGGACTGAGTTAGGTGTAGTGTCAGGGCCTCAGTTAGGGACAGTGTCAGGGCCTGAGTTAGGACGAGCCTCCAGGCCTCAGTTAGGGCCAGGGTCACAGCCTCGGGACTAATTTTAGGGCCTTAGTTAGGAACAGCATCAGGGATTTATTTAGCATAAGAAGCTCAACATTAGTTAAAGACAAGGTTAGGTTAAGGTCTAGGCATTGTGTCAGGGCATGACCTAGGGATAGTGTCAAGACCTTAGTTACTTAGGGCATCAGGGCCTAATTTAGGACCAGTGTCAGGGCTTCAGGTAGGGATAGCGTCAGAGCCTGACTTCGGGAGAGCGACAGGGCTTGAGTGAGGCCTAGTGACAGAGCCTGACTTCGGGAGAGCGACAGGGCTTGAGTGAGGCCTAGTGTCAGAGCCTTAGCTAGGGATAGTATCAGGGCATGACTTAGGAGCAGCACAAGGGCCTTGGTAGGATCAGCCTCAGGGGCTTTGTTAAAGACCTTATCAGGGCCTCTGTTAGGGGCAGCCTTAGGGCCTCCCTTAGGGACAGCGTCAGGGCTTACTTAGGGACAGTTTCAGGAGCTTGGTAAGAGATGGGTCCGGAAATTACCTCAGGATAGTGTCAGGACATTAGATATTGACGGCAGCAGGGCCTTACTTAGGGACAGTGTCAAGGCCTTAGTTAGTACTAGCATCTGGGCCTCTGTTAGGTACAGTGTCGGGGCCTGAGTTAGGAATAGTGTTAGGGCCTTAGTTAGGGACAGTATCACGGCCTTGGGACTAAATTCAGGGCCTGAGGTAGTCACAGCCTAAGGGCTTTAGTTAGCATAAGAGGCAGGACATTTGCTAGGGACAGGGTGAGGGTAAAGTTTAGGGATCGTGTCAGGAAATGACCTAGGGATAGTGTCAAGAGCTTAGTTACAGTATCAGGGCCTTATTTAGGACCCGTGTCAGGGCTTCAGGTAGGGACAGCGTCAGTGCCTGACTCTGGGAGAGCAACAGGGCCTGAGTGAGGCCTAGCGTCAGGCCCATAGCTGGGGACACTGTCAGGGCATGATGTAGGAGCAGCATCAGGGCCTTTGTTGCATCAGCATTAGTGTCTTAGTTACAGACATGATCAGGGCCTGAGTTAGTCACAGCGTCAAGGCCTCAGTTAGGCATAGCTTCAGGGACTGAGTTACGGACAGCCTCAGGTCTTCCCTTAGGAACAGCGACAGGGCTCTCTTAGGGACGGTGTCAGGACCTTGGTTAGAAATGGGTCAGGATATTAGCTCAGGATAGTGTCCGGATTTTAGTTATTGCCGGCAGCAGGGCCTATATTAGAGATAGATTCCGGGCCTTAGTTAGGGACAGTGTCAGGGCCTTAATTAGGACTAGTCTGGGCCTTAGTTAGGGAGAGCATTACGGCTTCGCTGAGGATAAGGGGCAGGACGTTAGCTCGGGACAGAGTCAGGTTCCAGGCCAGTGGTAGTGTCAGGATGTGAGCTAGGGATAGGGTGAAGACCTTAGTTATTGAGAGCATCAGGGCCTTAGTTAGGACCAGCGTCAGGGCCTTCATCAGGACCAGTGTCAGGGCTTCACGTACGGACAGCGTCAGAGCCTAACTAAGGTACGGCAACGGGGCCTAAGTGAGGCCTATCTTTAGGGCCTGAGTTAGGGACAGTGTCAGGGCATGACTTAGGAGCAGTATAAGGGCCTCTGTAGGATCAGCATTAGGGTCTTCGTTAAAGACATTCTCAGGGCCTCTGTTAGGGACCGCCTCAGGGCCTCACTTAGGGACAGCGTCAGGGCTTCCTTTGGGACAGTTTCAGGACCTTGGTAAGACATGGGTCAGGATATTAGCTCGGGATAATGTCAGGACTTTAGATATTGACTGCAGCAGGGCCTTAGAGACAGTGTCTCAGCCTGACTTAGGACTAGCATCAGAGCCTTTGTTAGGTCCAGTGTCAGGGACTGAGTTAGGTGTAGTGTCAGGGCCTTAGTTAGGGACAGTGTCAGGGCCTGAGTTAGGACGAGCCTCCAGGCCTCAGTTAGGGCCAGGGTCACGGCCTCGGGACTAATTTTAGGGCCTTAGTTAGGAAGAGCATCAGGGATTTATTTAGCATAAGAAGCTCAACATTAGTTAAAGACAAGGTTAGGTTAAGGTCTAGGCATTGGGTCAGGGCATGACCTAGGGATAGTGTCAAGACCTTAGTTACTTAGGGCATCAGGGCCTAATTTAGGACCAGCGTCAGGGCTTCAGGTAGGGATAGCGTCAGAGCCTGACTTCGGGAGAGCGACAGGGCTTGAGTGAGGCCTAGTGTCAGAGCCTTAGCTAGGGATAGTATCAGGGCATGACTTAGGAGCAGCATAAGGGCCTTGGTAGGATCAGCCTCAGGGGCTTTGTTAAAGACATTATCAGGGCCTCTGTTAGGGACAGCCTTAGGGCCTCCCTTAGGGACAGCGTCAGGGCTTACTTAGGGACAGTTTCAGGACCTTGGTAAGAGATGGGTCCGGAAGTTAACTCAGGATAGTGTCAGGACATTAGATATTGACGGCAGCAGGGCCTTAGTTAGGGACAGTGTCAAGGCCTTAGTTAGTACTAGCATCTGGGCCTCTGTTAGGTACAGTGTCAGGGCCTGAGTTAGGAATAGTGTTAGGGCCTTAGTTAGGGACAGTATCACGGCCTTGGGACTAAATTCAGGGCCTGAGGTAGTCACAGCCTAAGGGCTTTAGTTAGCGTAAGAGGCAGGACATTTGCTAGGGACAGGGTTAGGGTAAAGTTTAGGGATCGTGTCAGGAAATGACCTAGGGATAGTGTCAAGAGCTTAGTTACAGTATCAGGGCCTTATTTAGGACCAGTGTCAGGGCTTCAGGTAGGGACAGCGTCAGTGCCTGACTCTGGGAGAGCAACAGGGCCTGAGTGAGGCCTAGCGTCAGGCCCATAGCTGGGGACACTGTCAGGGCATGATGTAGGAGCAGCATCAGGGCCTTTGTTGCATCAGCATTAGTGTCTTAGTTACAGACATGATCAGGGCCTGAGTTAGTCACAGCGTCAAGGCCTCAGTTAGGCATAGCTTCAGGGACTGAGTTACGGACAGCCTCAGGTCTTCCCTTAGGAACAGCGACAGGGCTTTCTTAGGGACGGTGTCAGGACCTTGGTTAGAAATGGGTCAGGATATTAGCTCAGGATAGTGTCCGGATTTTAGTTATTGCCGGCAGCAGGGCCTATATTAGAGATAGATTCCGGGCCTTAGTTAGGGACAGTGTCAGTTAGTTAGGGAGAGCATTAGGGCTTCGGTGAGGAAAAGGGGCAGGACATTAGCTCGGGAGAGAGTCAGGTTCCAGGCCAGTGGTAGTGTCAGGATGTGAGCTAGGGATAGGGTGAAGACCTTAGTTATTGAGAGCATCAGGGCCTTAGGACCAGCGTCAGGGCCTTCATCAGGACCAGTGTCAGGGCTTCACGTACGGACAGCATCAGAGCCTAACTAAGGTACGGCAACAGGGCCTAAGTGAGGCCTATCTTCAGGGCCTGAGTTAGGGACAGTGTCAGGGCATGACTTAGGAGCAGTATAAGGGCCTCTGTAGGATCAGCCTTAGGGTCTTCGTTAAAGACATTCTCAGGGCCTCTGTTAGGGACCGCCTCAGGGCCTCACTTAGGGACAGCGTCAGGGCTTCCTTTGGGACAGTTTCAGGACCTTGGTAAGACATGGGTCAGGATATTAGTTCAGGATAATGTCAGGACTTTAGATATTGACTGCAGCAGGGCCTTAGAGACAGTGTCTCAGCCTGACTTAGGACTAGCATCAGAGCCTTTGTTAGGTCCAGTGTCAGGGACTGAGTTAGGTGTAGTGTCAGGGCCTCAGTTAGGGACAGTGTCAGGGCCTGAGTTAGGACGAGCCTCCAGGCCTCAGTTAGGGCCAGGGTCACAGCCTCGGGACTAATTTTAGGGCCTTAGTTAGGAACAGCATCAGGGATTTATTTAGCATAAGAAGCTCAACATTAGTTAAAGACAAGGTTAGGTTAAGGTCTAGGCATTGTGTCAGGGCATGACCTAGGGATAGTGTCAAGACCTTAGTTACTTAGGGCATCAGGGCCTAATTTAGGACCAGTGTCAGGGCTTCAGGTAGGGATAGCGTCAGAGCCTGACTTCGGGAGAGCGACAGGGCTTGAGTGAGGCCTAGTGACAGAGCCTGACTTCGGGAGAGCGACAGGGCTTGAGTGAGGCCTAGTGTCAGAGCCTTAGCTAGGGATAGTATCAGGGCATGACTTAGGAGCAGCACAAGGGCCTTGGTAGGATCAGCCTCAGGGGCTTTGTTAAAGACCTTATCAGGGCCTCTGTTAGGGGCAGCCTTAGGGCCTCCCTTAGGGACAGCGTCAGGGCTTACTTAGGGACAGTTTCAGGAGCTTGGTAAGAGATGGGTCCGGAAATTACCTCAGGATAGTGTCAGGACATTAGATATTGACGGCAGCAGGGCCTTACTTAGGGACAGTGTCAAGGCCTTAGTTAGTACTAGCATCTGGGCCTCTGTTAGGTACAGTGTCGGGGCCTGAGTTAGGAATAGTGTTAGGGCCTTAGTTAGGGACAGTATCACGGCCTTGGGACTAAATTCAGGGCCTGAGGTAGTCACAGCCTAAGGGCTTTAGTTAGCATAAGAGGCAGGACATTTGCTAGGGACAGGGTGAGGGTAAAGTTTAGGGATCGTGTCAGGAAATGACCTAGGGATAGTGTCAAGAGCTTAGTTACAGTATCAGGGCCTTATTTAGGACCCGTGTCAGGGCTTCAGGTAGGGACAGCGTCAGTGCCTGACTCTGGGAGAGCAACAGGGCCTGAGTGAGGCCTAGCGTCAGGCCCATAGCTGGGGACACTGTCAGGGCATGATGTAGGAGCAGCATCAGGGCCTTTGTTGCATCAGCATACAGTGTCTTAGTTACAGACATGATCAGGGCCTGAGTTAGTCACAGCGTCAAGGCCTCAGTTAGGCATAGCTTCAGGGACTGAGTTACGGACAGCCTCAGGTCTTCCCTTAGGAACAGCGACAGGGCTCTCTTAGGGACGGTGTCAGGACCTTGGTTAGAAATGGGTCAGGATATTAGCTCAGGATAGTGTCCGGATTTTAGTTATTGCCGGCAGCAGGGCCTATATTAGAGATAGATTCCGGGCCTTAGTTAGGGACAGTGTCAGGGCCTTAATTAGGACTAGTCTGGGCCTTAGTTAGGGAGAGCATTACGGCTTCGCTGAGGATAAGGGGCAGGACGTTAGCTCGGGACAGAGTCAGGTTCCAGGCCAGTGGTAGTGTCAGGATGTGAGCTAGGGATAGGGTGAAGACCTTAGTTATTGAGAGCATCAGGGCCTTAGTTAGGACCAGCGTCAGGGCCTTCATCAGGACCAGTGTCAGGGCTTCACGTACGGACAGCGTCAGAGCCTAACTAAGGTACGGCAACGGGGCCTAAGTGAGGCCTATCTTTAGGGCCTGAGTTAGGGACAGTGTCAGGGCATGACTTAGGAGCAGTATAAGGGCCTCTGTAGGATCAGCATTAGGGTCTTCGTTAAAGACATTCTCAGGGCCTCTGTTAGGGACCGCCTCAGGGCCTCACTTAGGGACAGCGTCAGGGCTTCCTTTGGGACAGTTTCAGGACCTTGGTAAGACATGGGTCAGGATATTAGCTCGGGATAATGTCAGGACTTTAGATATTGACTGCAGCAGGGCCTTAGAGACAGTGTCTCAGCCTGACTTAGGACTAGCATCAGAGCCTTTGTTAGGTCCAGTGTCAGGGACTGAGTTAGGTGTAGTGTCAGGGCCTCAGTTAGGGACAGTGTCAGGGCCTGAGTTAGGACGAGCCTCCAGGCCTCAGTTAGGGCCAGGATCACGGCCTCGGGACTAATTTTAGGGCCTTAGTTAGGAAGAGCATCAGGGATTTATTTAGCATAAGAAGCTCAACATTAGTTAAAGACAAGGTTAGGTTAAGGTCTAGGCATTGGGTCAGGGCATGACCTAGGGATAGTGTCAAGACCTTAGTTACTTAGGGCATCAGGGCCTAATTTAGGACCAGCGTCAGGGCTTCAGGTAGGGATAGCGTCAGAGCCTGACTTCGGGAGAGCGACAGGGCTTGAGTGAGGCCTAATGTCAGAGCCTTAGCTAGGGATAGTATCAGGGCATGACTTAGGAGCAGCATAAGGGCCTTGGTAGGATCAGCCTCAGGGGCTTTGTTAAAGACATTATCAGGGCCTCTGTTAGGGACAGCCTTAGGGCCTCCCTTAGGGACAGCGTCAGGGCTTACTTAGGGACAGTTTCAGGACCTTGGTAAGAGATGGGTCCGGAAGTTAACTCAGGATAGTGTCAGGACATTAGATATTGACGGCAGCAGGGCCTTAGTTAGGGACAGTGTCAAGGCCTTAGTTAGTACTAGCATCTGGGCCTCTGTTAGGTACAGTGTCAGGGCCTGAGTTAGGAATAGTGTTAGGGCCTTAGTTAGGGACAGTATCACGGCCTTGGGACTAAATTCAGGGCCTGAGGTAGTCACAGCCTAAGGGCTTTAGTTAGCGTAAGAGGCAGGACATTTGCTAGGGACAGGGTTAGGGTAAAGTTTAGGGATCGTGTCAGGAAATGACCTAGGGATAGTGTCAAGAGCTTAGTTACAGTATCAGGGCCTTATTTAGGACCAGTGTCAGGGCTTCAGGTAGGGACAGCGTCAGTGCCTGACTCTGGGAGAGCAACAGGGCCTGAGTGAGGCCTAGCGTCAGGCCCATAGCTGGGGACACTGTCAGGGCATGATGTAGGAGCAGCATCAGGGCCTTTGTTGCATCAGCATTAGTGTCTTAGTTACAGACATGATCAGGGCCTGAGTTAGTCACAGCGTCAAGGCCTCAGTTAGGCATAGCTTCAGGGACTGAGTTACGGACAGCCTCAGGTCTTCCCTTAGGAACAGCGACAGGGCTTTCTTAGGGACGGTGTCAGGACCTTGGTTAGAAATGGGTCAGGATATTAGCTCAGGATAGTGTCCGGATTTTAGTTATTGCCGGCAGCAGGGCCTATATTAGAGATAGATTCCGGGCCTTAGTTAGGGACAGTGTCAGTTAGTTAGGGAGAGCATTAGGGCTTCGGTGAGGAAAAGGGGCAGGACATTAGCTCGGGAGAGAGTCAGGTTCCAGGCCAGTGGTAGTGTCAGGATGTGAGCTAGGGATAGGGTGAAGACCTTAGTTATTGAGAGCATCAGGGCCTTAGGACCAGCGTCAGGGCCTTCATCAGGACCAGTGTCAGGGCTTCACGTACGGACAGCATCAGAGCCTAACTAAGGTACGGCAACAGGGCCTAAGTGAGGCCTATCTTCAGGGCCTGAGTTAGGGACAGTGTCAGGGCATGACTTAGGAGCAGTATAAGGGCCTCTGTAGGATCAGCCTTAGGGTCTTCGTTAAAGACATTCTCAGGGCCTCTGTTAGGGACCGCCTCAGGGCCTCACTTAGGGACAGCGTCAGGGCTTCCTTTGGGACAGTTTCAGGACCTTGGTAAGACATGGGTCAGGATATTAGTTCAGGATAATGTCAGGACTTTAGATATTGACTGCAGCAGGGCCTTAGAGACAGTGTCTCAGCCTGACTTAGGACTAGCATCAGAGCCTTTGTTAGGTCCAGTGTCAGGGACTGAGTTAGGTGTAGTGTCAGGGCCTCAGTTAGGGACAGTGTCAGGGCCTGAGTTAGGACGAGCCTCCAGGCCTCAGTTAGGGCCAGGGTCACAGCCTCGGGACTAATTTTAGGGCCTTAGTTAGGAAGAGCATCAGGGATTTATTTAGCATAAGAAGCTCAACATTAGTTAAAGACAAGGTTAGGTTAAGGTCTAGGCATTGTGTCAGGGCATGACCTAGGGATAGTGTCAAGACCTTAGTTACTTAGGGCATCAGGGCCTAATTTAGGACCAGTGTCAGGGCTTCAGGTAGGGATAGCGTCAGAGCCTGACTTCGGGAGAGCGACAGGGCTTGAGTGAGGCCTAGTGACAGAGCCTGACTTCGGGAGAGCGACAGGGCTTGAGTGAGGCCTAGTGTCAGAGCCTTAGCTAGGGATAGTATCAGGGCATGACTTAGGAGCAGCACAAGGGCCTTGGTAGGATCAGCCTCAGGGGCTTTGTTAAAGACCTTATCAGGGCCTCTGTTAGGGGCAGCCTTAGGGCCTCCCTTAGGGACAGCGTCAGGGCTTACTTAGGGACAGTTTCAGGAGCTTGGTAAGAGATGGGTCCGGAAATTACCTCAGGATAGTGTCAGGACATTAGATATTGACGGCAGCAGGGCCTTACTTAGGGACAGTGTCAAGGCCTTAGTTAGTACTAGCATCTGGGCCTCTGTTAGGTACAGTGTCGGGGCCTGAGTTAGGAATAGTGTTAGGGCCTTAGTTAGGGACAGTATCACGGCCTTGGGACTAAATTCAGGGCCTGAGGTAGTCACAGCCTAAGGGCTTTAGTTAGCATAAGAGGCAGGACATTTGCTAGGGACAGGGTGAGGGTAAAGTTTAGGGATCGTGTCAGGAAATGACCTAGGGATAGTGTCAAGAGCTTAGTTACAGTATCAGGGCCTTATTTAGGACCCGTGTCAGGGCTTCAGGTAGGGACAGCGTCAGTGCCTGACTCTGGGAGAGCAACAGGGCCTGAGTGAGGCCTAGCGTCAGGCCCATAGCTGGGGACACTGTCAGGGCATGATGTAGGAGCAGCATCAGGGCCTTTGTTGCATCAGCATTAGTGTCTTAGTTACAGACATGATCAGGGCCTGAGTTAGTCACAGCGTCAAGGCCTCAGTTAGGCATAGCTTCAGGGACTGAGTTACGGACAGCCTCAGGTCTTCCCTTAGGAACAGCGACAGGGCTCTCTTAGGGACGGTGTCAGGACCTTGGTTAGAAATGGGTCAGGATATTAGCTCAGGATAGTGTCCGGATTTTAGTTATTGCCGGCAGCAGGGCCTATATTAGAGATAGATTCCGGGCCTTAGTTAGGGACAGTGTCAGGGCCTTAATTAGGACTAGTCTGGGCCTTAGTTAGGGAGAGCATTACGGCTTCGCTGAGGATAAGGGGCAGGACGTTAGCTCGGGACAGAGTCAGGTTCCAGGCCAGTGGTAGTGTCAGGATGTGAGCTAGGGATAGGGTGAAGACCTTAGTTATTGAGAGCATCAGGGCCTTAGTTAGGACCAGCGTCAGGGCCTTCATCAGGACCAGTGTCAGGGCTTCACGTACGGACAGCGTCAGAGCCTAACTAAGGTACGGCAACGGGGCCTAAGTGAGGCCTATCTTTAGGGCCTGAGTTAGGGACAGTGTCAGGGCATGACTTAGGAGCAGTATAAGGGCCTCTGTAGGATCAGCATTAGGGTCTTCGTTAAAGACATTCTCAGGGCCTCTGTTAGGGACCGCCTCAGGGCCTCACTTAGGGACAGCGTCAGGGCTTCCTTTGGGACAGTTTCAGGACCTTGGTAAGACATGGGTCAGGATATTAGCTCGGGATAATGTCAGGACTTTAGATATTGACTGCAGCAGGGCCTTAGAGACAGTGTCTCAGCCTGACTTAGGACTAGCATCAGAGCCTTTGTTAGGTCCAGTGTCAGGGACTGAGTTAGGTGTAGTGTCAGGGCCTTAGTTAGGGACAGTGTCAGGGCCTGAGTTAGGACGAGCCTCCAGGCCTCAGTTAGGGCCAGGGTCACGGCCTCGGGACTAATTTTAGGGCCTTAGTTAGGAAGAGCATCAGGGATTTATTTAGCATAAGAAGCTCAACATTAGTTAAAGACAAGGTTAGGTTAAGGTCTAGGCATTGGGTCAGGGCATGACCTAGGGATAGTGTCAAGACCTTAGTTACTTAGGGCATCAGGGCCTAATTTAGGACCAGCGTCAGGGCTTCAGGTAGGGATAGCATCAGAGCCTGACTTCGGGAGAGCGACAGGGCTTGAGTGAGGCCTAGTGTCAGAGCCTTAGCTAGGGATAGTATCAGGGCATGACTTAGGAGCAGCATAAGGGCCTTGGTAGGATCAGCCTCAGGGGCTTTGTTAAAGACATTATCAGGGCCTCTGTTAGGGACAGCCTTAGGGCCTCCCTTAGGGACAGCGTCAGGGCTTACTTAGGGACAGTTTCAGGACCTTGGTAAGAGATGGGTCCGGAAGTTAACTCAGGATAGTGTCAGGACATTAGATATTGACGGCAGCAGGGCCTTAGTTAGGGACAGTGTCAAGGCCTTAGTTAGTACTAGCATCTGGGCCTCTGTTAGGTACAGTGTCAGGGCCTGAGTTAGGAATAGTGTTAGGGCCTTAGTTAGGGACAGTATCACGGCCTTGGGACTAAATTCAGGGCCTGAGGTAGTCACAGCCTAAGGGCTTTAGTTAGCGTAAGAGGCAGGACATTTGCTAGGGACAGGGTTAGGGTAAAGTTTAGGGATCGTGTCAGGAAATGACCTAGGGATAGTGTCAAGAGCTTAGTTACAGTATCAGGGCCTTATTTAGGACCAGTGTCAGGGCTTCAGGTAGGGACAGCGTCAGTGCCTGACTCTGGGAGAGCAACAGGGCCTGAGTGAGGCCTAGCGTCAGGCCCATAGCTGGGGACACTGTCAGGGCATGATGTAGGAGCAGCATCAGGGCCTTTGTTGCATCAGCATTAGTGTCTTAGTTACAGACATGATCAGGGCCTGAGTTAGTCACAGCGTCAAGGCCTCAGTTAGGCATAGCTTCAGGGACTGAGTTACGGACAGCCTCAGGTCTTCCCTTAGGAACAGCGACAGGGCTTTCTTAGGGACGGTGTCAGGACCTTGGTTAGAAATGGGTCAGGATATTAGCTCAGGATAGTGTCCGGATTTTAGTTATTGCCGGCAGCAGGGCCTATATTAGAGATAGATTCCGGGCCTTAGTTAGGGACAGTGTCAGTTAGTTAGGGAGAGCATTAGGGCTTCGGTGAGGAAAAGGGGCAGGACATTAGCTCGGGAGAGAGTCAGGTTCCAGGCCAGTGGTAGTGTCAGGATGTGAGCTAGGGATAGGGTGAAGACCTTAGTTATTGAGAGCATCAGGGCCTTAGGACCAGCGTCAGGGCCTTCATCAGGACCAGTGTCAGGGCTTCACGTACGGACAGCATCAGAGCCTAACTAAGGTACGGCAACAGGGCCTAAGTGAGGCCTATCTTCAGGGCCTGAGTTAGGGACAGTGTCAGGGCATGACTTAGGAGCAGTATAAGGGCCTCTGTAGGATCAGCCTTAGGGTCTTCGTTAAAGACATTCTCAGGGCCTCTGTTAGGGACCGCCTCAGGGCCTCACTTAGGGACAGCGTCAGGGCTTCCTTTGGGACAGTTTCAGGACCTTGGTAAGACATGGGTCAGGATATTAGTTCAGGATAATGTCAGGACTTTAGATATTGACTGCAGCAGGGCCTTAGAGACAGTGTCTCAGCCTGACTTAGGACTAGCATCAGAGCCTTTGTTAGGTCCAGTGTCAGGGACTGAGTTAGGTGTAGTGTCAGGGCCTCAGTTAGGGACAGTGTCAGGGCCTGAGTTAGGACGAGCCTCCAGGCCTCAGTTAGGGCCAGGGTCACAGCCTCGGGACTAATTTTAGGGCCTTAGTTAGGAAGAGCATCAGGGATTTATTTAGCATAAGAAGCTCAACATTAGTTAAAGACAAGGTTAGGTTAAGGTCTAGGCATTGTGTCAGGGCATGACCTAGGGATAGTGTCAAGACCTTAGTTACTTAGGGCATCAGGGCCTAATTTAGGACCAGTGTCAGGGCTTCAGGTAGGGATAGCGTCAGAGCCTGACTTCGGGAGAGCGACAGGGCTTGAGTGAGGCCTAGTGTCAGAGCCTTAGCTAGGGATAGTATCAGGGCATGACTTAGGAGCAGCACAAGGGCCTTGGTAGGATCAGCCTCAGGGGCTTTGTTAAAGACCTTATCAGGGCCTCTGTTAGGGGCAGCCTTAGGGCCTCCCTTAGGGACAGCGTCAGGGCTTACTTAGGGACAGTTTCAGGACCTTGGTAAGAGATGGGTCCGGAAATTACCTCAGGATAGTGTCAGGACATTAGATATTGACGGCAGCAGGGCCTTAGTTAGGGACAGTGTCAAGGCCTTAGTTAGTACTAGCATCTGGGCCTCTGTTAGGTACAGTGTCGGTGCCTGAGTTAGGAATAGTGTTAGGGCCTTAGTTAGGGACAGTATCACGGCCTTGGGACTAAATTCAGGGCCTGAGGTAGTCACAGCCTAAGGGCTTTAGTTAGCATAAGAGGCAGGACATTTGCTAGGGACAGGGTGAGGGTAAAGTTTAGGGATCGTGTCAGGAAATGACCTAGGGATAGTGTCAAGAGCTTAGTTACAGTATCAGGGCCTTATTTAGGACCCGTGTCAGGGCTTCAGGTAGGGACAGCGTCAGTGCCTGACTCTGGGAGAGCAACAGGGCCTGAGTGAGGCCTAGCGTCAGGCCCATAGCTGGGGACACTGTCAGGGCATGATGTAGGAGCAGCATCAGGGCCTTTGTTGCATCAGCATTAGTGTCTTAGTTACAGACATGATCAGGGCCTGAGTTAGTCACAGCGTCAAGGCCTCAGTTAGGCATAGCTTCAGGGACTGAGTTACGGACAGCCTCAGGTCTTCCCTTAGGAACAGCGACAGGGCTCTCTTAGGGACGGTGTCAGGACCTTGGTTAGAAATGGGTCAGGATATTAGCTCAGGATAGTGTCCGGATTTTAGTTATTGCCGGCAGCAGGGCCTATATTAGAGATAGATTCCGGGCCTTAGTTAGGGACAGTGTCAGGGCCTTAATTAGGACTAGTCTGGGCCTTAGTTAGGGAGAGCATTACGGCTTCGCTGAGGATAAGGGGCAGGACGTTAGCTCGGGACAGAGTCAGGTTCCAGGCCAGTGGTAGTGTCAGGATGTGAGCTAGGGATAGGGTGAAGACCTTAGTTATTGAGAGCATCAGGGCCTTAGTTAGGACCAGCGTCAGGGCCTTCATCAGGACCAGTGTCAGGGCTTCACGTACGGACAGCGTCAGAGCCTAACTAAGGTACGGCAACGGGGCCTAAGTGAGGCCTATCTTTAGGGCCTGAGTTAGGGACAGTGTCAGGGCATGACTTAGGAGCAGTATAAGGGCCTCTGTAGGATCAGCATTAGGGTCTTCGTTAAAGACATTCTCAGGGCCTCTGTTAGGGACCGCCTCAGGGCCTCACTTAGGGCCAGCGTCAGGGCTTCCTTTGGGACACTTTCAGGACCTCGGTAAGACATGGGTCAGGATATTAGCTCGGGATAATGTCAGGACTTTAGATATTGACTGCAGCAGGGCCTTAGAGACAGTGTCTCAGCCTGACTTAGGACTAGCATCAGAGCCTTTGTTAGGTCCAGTGTCAGGGACTGAGTTAGGTGTAGTGTCAGGGCCTTAGTTAGGGACAGTGTCAGGGCCTGAGTTAGGACGAGCCTCCAGGCCTCAGTTAGGGCCAGGGTCACGGCCTCGGGACTAATTTTAGGGCCTTAGTTAGGAAGAGCATCAGGGATTTATTTAGCATAAGAAGCTCAACATTAGTTAAAGACAAGGTTAGGTTAAGGTCTAGGCATTGGGTCAGGGCATGACCTAGGGATAGTGTCAAGACCTTAGTTACTTAGGGCATCAGGGCCTAATTTAGGACCAGCGTCAGGGCTTCAGGTAGGGATAGCGTCAGAGCCTGACTTCGGGAGAGCAACAGGGCTTGAGTGAGGCCTAGTGTCAGAGCCTTAGCTAGGGATAGTATCAGGGCATGACTTAGGAGCAGCATAAGGGCCTTGGTAGGATCAGCCTCAGGGGCTTTGTTAAAGACATTATCAGGGCCTCTGTTAGGGACAGCCTTAGGGCCTCCCTTAGGGACAGCGTCAGGGCTTACTTAGGGACAGTTTCAGGACCTTGGTAAGAGATGGGTCCGGAAGTTAACTCAGGATAGTGTCAGGACATTAGATATTGACGGCAGCAGGGCCTTAGTTAGGGACAGTGTCAAGGCCTTAGTTAGTACTAGCATCTGGGCCTCTGTTAGGTACAGTGTCAGGGCCTGAGTTAGGAATAGTGTTAGGGCCTTAGTTAGGGACAGTATCACGGCCTTGGGACTAAATTCAGGGCCTGAGGTAGTCACAGCCTAAGGGCTTTAGTTAGCGTAAGAGGCAGGACATTTGCTAGGGACAGGGTTAGGGTAAAGTTTAGGGATCGTGTCAGGAAATGACCTAGGGATAGTGTCAAGAGCTTAGTTACAGTATCAGGGCCTTATTTAGGACCAGTGTCAGGGCTTCAGGTAGGGACAGCGTCAGTGCCTGACTCTGGGAGAGCAACAGGGCCTGAGTGAGGCCTAGCGTCAGGCCCATAGCTGGGGACACTGTCAGGGCATGATGTAGGAGCAGCATCAGGGCCTTTGTTGCATCAGCATTAGTGTCTTAGTTACAGACATGATCAGGGCCTGAGTTAGTCACAGCGTCAAGGCCTCAGTTAGGCATAGCTTCAGGGACTGAGTTACGGACAGCCTCAGGTCTTCCCTTAGGAACAGCGACAGGGCTTTCTTAGGGACGGTGTCAGGACCTTGGTTAGAAATGGGTCAGGATATTAGCTCAGGATAGTGTCCGGATTTTAGTTATTGCCGGCAGCAGGGCCTATATTAGAGATAGATTCCGGGCCTTAGTTAGGGACAGTGTCAGTTAGTTAGGGAGAGCATTAGGGCTTCGGTGAGGAAAAGGGGCAGGACATTAGCTCGGGAGAGAGTCAGGTTCCAGGCCAGTGGTAGCGTCAGGATGTGAGCTAGGGATAAGGTGAAGACCTTAGTTATTGAGAGCATCAGGGCCTTAGGACCAGCGTCAGGGCCTTCATCAGGACCAGTGTCAGGGCTTCACGTACGGACAGCATCAGAGCCTAACTAAGGTACGGCAACAGGGCCTAAGTGAGGCCTATCTTTAGGGCCTGAGTTAGGGACAGTGTCAGGGCATGACTTAGGAGCAGTATAAGGGCCTCTGTAGGATCAGCATTAGGGTCTTCGTTAAAGACATTCTCAGGGCCTCTGTTAGGGACCGCCTCAGGGCCTCACTTAGGGACAGCGTCAGGGCTTCCTTTGGGACAGTTTCAGGACCTTGGTAAGACATGGGTCAGGATATTAGCTCGGGATAATGTCAGGACTTTAGATATTGACTGCAGCAGGGCCTTAGAGACAGTGTCTCAGCCTGACTTAGGACTAGCATCAGAGCCTTTGTTAGGTCCAGTGTCAGGGACTGAGTTAGGTGTAGTGTCAGGGCCTTAGTTAGGGACAGTGTCAGGGCCTGAGTTAGGACGAGCCTCCAGGCCTCAGTTAGGGCCAGGGTCACGGCCTCGGGACTAATTTTAGGGCCTTAGTTAGGAAGAGCATCAGGGATTTATTTCGCATAAAAAGCTCAACATTAGTTAAAGACAAGGTTAGGTTAAGGTCTAGGCATTGGGTCAGGGCATGACCTAGGGATAGTGTCAAGACCTTAGTTACTTAGGGCATCAGGGCCTAATTTAGGACCAGCGTCAGGGCTTCAGGTAGGGATAGCGTCAGAGCCTGACTTCGGGAGAGTGACAGGGCTTGAGTGAGGCCTAGTGTCAGAGCCTTAGCTAGGGATAGTATCAGGGCATGACTTAGGAGCAGCATAAGGGCCTTGGTAGGATCAGCCTCAGGGGCTTTGTTAAAGACATTATCAGGGCCTCTGTTAGGGACAGCCTTAGGGCCTCCCTTAGGGACAGCGTCAGGGCTTACTTAGGGACAGTTTCAGGACCTTGGTAAGAGATGGGTCCGGAAGTTAACTCAGGATAGTGTCAGGACATTAGATATTGACGGCAGCAGGGCCTTAGTTAGGGACAGTGTCAAGGCCTTAGTTAGTACTAGCATCTGGGCCTCTGTTAGGTACAGTGTCAGGGCCTGAGTTAGGAATAGTGTTAGGGCCTTAGTTAGGGACAGTATCACGGCCTTGGGACTAAATTCAGGGCCTGAGGTAGTCACAGCCTAAGGGCTTTAGTTAGCGTAAGAGGCAGGACATTTGCTAGGGACAGGGTGAGGGTAAAGTTTAGGGATCGTGTCAGGAAATGACCTAGGGATAGTGTCAAGAGCTTAGTTACAGTATCAGGGCCTTATTTAGGACCAGTGTCAGGGCTTCAGGTAGGGACAGCGTCAGTGCCTGACTCTGGGAGAGCAACAGGGCCTGAGTGAGGCCTAGCGTCAGGCCCATAGCTGGGGACACTGTCAGGGCATGATGTAGGAGCAGCATCAGGGCCTTTGTTGCATCAGCATTAGTGTCTTAGTTACAGACATGATCAGGGCCTGAGTTAGTCACAGCGTCAAGGCCTCAGTTAGGCATAGCTTCAGGGACTGAGTTACGGACAGCCTCAGGTCTTCCCTTAGGAACAGCGACAGGGCTTTCTTAGGGACGGTGTCAGGACCTTGGTTAGAAATGGGTCAGGATATTAGCTCAGGATAGTGTCCGGATTTTAGTTATTGCCGGCAGCAGGGCCTATATTAGAGATAGATTCCGGGCCTTAGTTAGGGACAGTGTCAGTTAGTTAGGGAGAGCATTAGGGCTTCGGTGAGGAAAAGGGGCAGGACATTAGCTCGGGAGAGAGTCAGGTTCCAGGCCAGTGGTAGTGTCAGGATGTGAGCTAGGGATAGGGTGAAGACCTTAGTTATTGAGAGCATCAGGGCCTTAGGACCAGCGTCAGTGCCTTCATCAGGACCAGTGTCAGGGCTTCACGTACGGACAGCATCAGAGCCTAACTAAGGTACGGCAACAGGGCCTAAGTGAGGCCTATCTTCAGGGCCTGAGTTAGGGACAGTGTCAGGGCATGACTTAGGAGCAGTATAAGGGCCTCTGTAGGATCAGCATTAGGGTTTTCGTTAAAGACATTCTCAGGGCCTCTGTTAGGGACCGCCTCAGGGCCTCACTTAGGGACAGCGTCAGGGCTTCCTTTGGGACAGTTTCAGGACCTTGGTAAGACATGGGTCAGGATATTAGCTCGGGATAATGTCAGGACTTTAGATATTGACTGCAGCAGGGCCTTAGAGACAGTGTCTCAGCCTGACTTAGGACTAGCATCAGAGCCTTTGTTAGGTCCAGTGTCAGGGACTGAGTTAGGTGTAGTGTCAGGGCCTTAGTTAGGGACAGTGTCAGGGCCTGAGTTAGGACGAGCCTCCAGGCCTCAGTTAGGGCCAGGGTCACGGCCTCGGGACTAATTTTAGGGCCTTAGTTAGGAAGAGCATCAGGGATTTATTTAGCATAAGAAGCTCAACATTAGTTAAAGACAAGGTTAGGTTAAGGTCTAGGGATTGGGTCAGGGCATGACCTAGGGATAGTGTCAAGACCTTAGTTACTTAGGGCATCAGGGCCTAATTTAGGACCAGCGTCAGGGCTTCAGGTAGGGATAGCGTCAGAGCCTGACTTCGGGAGAGCGACAGGGCTTGAGTGAGGCCTAGTGTCAGAGCCTTAGCTAGGGATAGTATCAGGGCATGACTTAGGAGCAGCACAAGGGCCTTGGTAGGATCAGCCTCAGGGGCTTTGTTAAAGACCTTATCAGGGCCTCTGTTAGGGGCAGCCTTAGGGCCTCCCTTAGGGACAGCGTCAGGGCTTACTTAGGGACAGTTTCAGGAGCTTGGTAAGAGATGGGTCCGGAAATTACCTCAGGATAGTGTCAGGACATTAGATATTGACGGCAGCAGGGCCTTACTTAGGGACAGTGTCAAGGCCTTAGTTAGTACTAGCATCTGGGCCTCTGTTAGGTGCAGTGTCGGGGCCTGAGTTAGGAATAGTGTTAGGGCCTTAGTTAGGGACAGTATCACGGCCTTGGGACTAAATTCAGGGCCTGAGGTAGTCACAGCCTAAGGGCTTTAGTTAGCATAAGAGGCAGGACATTTGCTAGGGACAGGGTGAGGGTAAAGTTTAGGGATCGTGTCAGGAAATGACCTAGGGATAGTGTCAAGAGCTTAGTTACAGTATCAGGGCCTTATTTAGGACCCGTGTCAGGGCTTCAGGTAGGGACAGCGTCAGTGCCTGACTCTGGGAGAGCAACAGGGCCTGAGTGAGGCCTAGCGTCAGGCCCATAGCTGGGGACACTGTCAGGGCATGATGTAGGAGCAGCATCAGGGCCTTTGTTGCATCAGCATTAGTGTCTTAGTTACAGACATGATCAGGGCCTGAGTTAGTCACAGCGTCAAGGCCTCAGTTAGGCATAGCTTCAGGGACTGAGTTACGGACAGCCTCAGGTCTTCCCTTAGGAACAGCGACAGGGCTCTCTTAGGGACGGTGTCAGGACCTTGGTTAGAAATGGGTCAGGATATTAGCTCAGGATAGTGTCCGGATTTTAGTTATTGCCGGCAGCAGGGCCTATATTAGAGATAGATTCCGGGCCTTAGTTAGGGACAGTGTCAGGGCCTTAATTAGGACTAGTCTGGGCCTTAGTTAGGGAGAGCATTACGGCTTCGCTGAGGATAAGGGGCAGGACGTTAGCTCGGGACAGAGTCAGGTTCCAGGCCAGTGGTAGTGTCAGGATGTGAGCTAGGGATAGGGTGAAGACCTTAGTTATTGAGAGCATCAGGGCCTTAGTTAGGACCAGCGTCAGGGCCTTCATCAGGACCAGTGTCAGGGCTTCACGTACGGACAGCGTCAGAGCCTAACTAAGGTACGGCAACGGGGCCTAAGTGAGGCCTATCTTTAGGGCCTGAGTTAGGGACAGTGTCAGGGCATGACTTAGGAGCAGTATAAGGGCCTCTGTAGGATCAGCATTAGGGTCTTCGTTAAAGACATTCTCAGGGCCTCTGTTAGGGACCGCCTCAGGGCCTCACTTAGGGACAGCGTCAGGGCTTCCTTTGGGACAGTTTCAGGACCTTGGTAAGACATGGGTCAGGATATTAGCTCGGGATAATGTCAGGACTTTAGATATTGACTGCAGCAGGGCCTTAGAGACAGTGTCTCAGCCTGACTTAGGACTAGCATCAGAGCCTTTGTTAGGTCCAGTGTCAGGGACTGAGTTAGGTGTAGTGTCAGGGCCTTAGTTAGGGACAGTGTCAGGGCCTGAGTTAGGACGAGCCTCCAGGCCTCAGTTAGGGCCAGGGTCACGGCCTCGGGACTAATTTTAGGGCCTTAGTTAGGAAGAGCATCAGGGATTTATTTAGCATAAGAAGCTCAACATTAGTTAAAGACAAGGTTAGGTTAAGGTCTAGGGATTGTGTCAGGGCATGACCTAGGGATAGTGTCAAGACCTTAGTTACTTAGGGCATCAGGGCCTAATTTAGGACCAGCGTCAGGGCTTCAGGTAGGGATAGCGTCAGAGCCTGACTTCGGGAGAGTGACAGGGCTTGAGTGAGGCCTAGTGTCAGAGCCTTAGCTAGGGATAGTATCAGGGCATGACTTAGGAGCAGCATAAGGGCCTTGGTAGGATCAGCCTCAGGGGCTTTGTTAAAGACATTATCAGGGCCTCTGTTAGGGACAGCCTTAGGGCCTCCCTTAGGGACAGCGTCAGGGCTTACTTAGGGACAGTTTCAGGACCTTGGTAAGAGATGGGTCCGGAAGTTAACTCAGGATAGTGTCAGGACATTAGATATTGACGGCAGCAGGGCCTTAGTTAGGGACAGTGTCAAG
Organism: Balaenoptera borealis; assembly: GCF_965194805.1. Lineage (NCBI taxonomy): Eukaryota > Metazoa > Chordata > Mammalia > Artiodactyla > Balaenopteridae > Balaenoptera > Balaenoptera borealis. The sequence continues at coordinate 759,494 of NW_028123915.1, read as the reverse complement.
GCCTTAGTTAGTACTAGCATCTGGGCCTCTGTTAGGTACAGTGTCAGGGCCTGAGTTAGGAATAGTGTTAGGGCCTTAGTTAGGGACAGTATCACGGCCTTGGGACTAAATTCAGGGCCTGAGGTAGTCACAGCCTAAGGGCTTTAGTTAGCGTAAGAGGCAGGACATTTGCTAGGGACAGGGTGAGGGTAAAGTTTAGGGATCGTGTCAGGAAATGACCTAGGGATAGTGTCAAGAGCTTAGTTACAGTATCAGGGCCTTATTTAGGACCCGTGTCAGGGCTTCAGGTAGGGACAGCGTCAGTGCCTGACTCTGGGAGAGCAACAGGGCCTGAGTGAGGCCTAGCGTCAGGCCCATAGCTGGGGACACTGTCAGGGCATGATGTAGGAGCAGCATCAGGGCCTTTGTTGCATCAGCATTAGTGTCTTAGTTACAGACATGATCAGGGCCTGAGTTAGTCACAGCGTCAAGGCCTCAGTTAGGCATAGCTTCAGGGACTGAGTTACGGACAGCCTCAGGTCTTCCCTTAGGAACAGCGACAGGGCTTTCTTAGGGACGGTGTCAGGACCTTGGTTAGAAATGGGTCAGGATATTAGCTCAGGATAGTGTCCGGATTTTAGTTATTGCCGGCAGCAGGGCCTATATTAGAGATAGATTCCGGGCCTTAGTTAGGGACAGTGTCAGTTAGTTAGGGAGAGCATTAGGGCTTCGGTGAGGAAAAGGGGCAGGACATTAGCTCGGGAGAGAGTCAGGTTCCAGGCCAGTGGTAGTGTCAGGATGTGAGCTAGGGATAGGGTGAAGACCTTAGTTATTGAGAGCATCAGGGCCTTAGGACCAGCGTCAGGGCCTTCATCAGGACCAGTGTCAGGGCTTCACGTACGGACAGCATCAGAGCCTAACTAAGGTACGGCAACAGGGCCTAAGTGAGGCCTATCTTCAGGGCCTGAGTTAGGGACAGTGTCAGGGCATGACTTAGGAGCAGTATAAGGGCCTCTGTAGGATCAGCCTTAGGGTCTTCGTTAAAGACATTCTCAGGGCCTCTGTTAGGGACCGCCTCAGGGCCTCACTTAGGGACAGCGTCAGGGCTTCCTTTGGGACAGTTTCAGGACCTTGGTAAGACATGGGTCAGGATATTAGTTCAGGATAATGTCAGGACTTTAGATATTGACTGCAGCAGGGCCTTAGAGACAGTGTCTCAGCCTGACTTAGGACTAGCATCAGAGCCTTTGTTAGGTCCAGTGTCAGGGACTGAGTTAGGTGTAGTGTCAGGGCCTCAGTTAGGGACAGTGTCAGGGCCTGAGTTAGGACGAGCCTCCAGGCCTCAGTTAGGGCCAGGGTCACAGCCTCGGGACTAATTTTAGGGCCTTAGTTAGGAACAGCATCAGGGATTTATTTAGCATAAGAAGCTCAACATTAGTTAAAGACAAGGTTAGGTTAAGGTCTAGGCATTGTGTCAGGGCATGACCTAGGGATAGTGTCAAGACCTTAGTTACTTAGGGCATCAGGGCCTAATTTAGGACCAGTGTCAGGGCTTCAGGTAGGGATAGCGTCAGAGCCTGACTTCGGGAGAGCGACAGGGCTTGAGTGAGGCCTAGTGACAGAGCCTGACTTCGGGAGAGCGACAGGGCTTGAGTGAGGCCTAGTGTCAGAGCCTTAGCTAGGGATAGTATCAGGGCATGACTTAGGAGCAGCACAAGGGCCTTGGTAGGATCAGCCTCAGGGGCTTTGTTAAAGACCTTATCAGGGCCTCTGTTAGGGGCAGCCTTAGGGCCTCCCTTAGGGACAGCGTCAGGGCTTACTTAGGGACAGTTTCAGGAGCTTGGTAAGAGATGGGTCCGGAAATTACCTCAGGATAGTGTCAGGACATTAGATATTGACGGCAGCAGGGCCTTACTTAGGGACAGTGTCAAGGCCTTAGTTAGTACTAGCATCTGGGCCTCTGTTAGGTGCAGTGTCGGGGCCTGAGTTAGGAATAGTGTTAGGGCCTTAGTTAGGGACAGTATCACGGCCTTGGGACTAAATTCAGGGCCTGAGGTAGTCACAGCCTAAGGGCTTTAGTTAGCATAAGAGGCAGGACATTTGCTAGGGACAGGGTGAGGGTAAAGTTTAGGGATCGTGTCAGGAAATGACCTAGGGATAGTGTCAAGAGCTTAGTTACAGTATCAGGGCCTTATTTAGGACCCGTGTCAGGGCTTCAGGTAGGGACAGCGTCAGTGCCTGACTCTGGGAGAGCAACAGGGCCTGAGTGAGGCCTAGCGTCAGGCCCATAGCTGGGGACACTGTCAGGGCATGATGTAGGAGCAGCATCAGGGCCTTTGTTGCATCAGCATTAGTGTCTTAGTTACAGACATGATCAGGGCCTGAGTTAGTCACAGCGTCAAGGCCTCAGTTAGGCATAGCTTCAGGGACTGAGTTACGGACAGCCTCAGGTCTTCCCTTAGGAACAGCGACAGGGCTCTCTTAGGGACGGTGTCAGGACCTTGGTTAGAAATGGGTCAGGATATTAGCTCAGGATAGTGTCCGGATTTTAGTTATTGCCGGCAGCAGGGCCTATATTAGAGATAGATTCCGGGCCTTAGTTAGGGACAGTGTCAGGGCCTTAATTAGGACTAGTCTGGGCCTTAGTTAGGGAGAGCATTACGGCTTCGCTGAGGATAAGGGGCAGGACGTTAGCTCGGGACAGAGTCAGGTTCCAGGCCAGTGGTAGTGTCAGGATGTGAGCTAGGGATAGGGTGAAGACCTTAGTTATTGAGAGCATCAGGGCCTTAGTTAGGACCAGCGTCAGGGCCTTCATCAGGACCAGTGTCAGGGCTTCACGTACGGACAGCGTCAGAGCCTAACTAAGGTACGGCAACGGGGCCTAAGTGAGGCCTATCTTTAGGGCCTGAGTTAGGGACAGTGTCAGGGCATGACTTAGGAGCAGTATAAGGGCCTCTGTAGGATCAGCATTAGGGTCTTCGTTAAAGACATTCTCAGGGCCTCTGTTAGGGACCGCCTCAGGGCCTCACTTAGGGACAGCGTCAGGGCTTCCTTTGGGACAGTTTCAGGACCTTGGTAAGACATGGGTCAGGATATTAGCTCGGGATAATGTCAGGACTTTAGATATTGACTGCAGCAGGGCCTTAGAGACAGTGTCTCAGCCTGACTTAGGACTAGCATCAGAGCCTTTGTTAGGTCCAGTGTCAGGGACTGAGTTAGGTGTAGTGTCAGGGCCTTAGTTAGGGACAGTGTCAGGGCCTGAGTTAGGACGAGCCTCCAGGCCTCAGTTAGGGCCAGGGTCACAGCCTCGGGACTAATTTTAGGGCCGTAGTTAGGAAGAGCATCAGGGATTTATTTAGCCTAAGAAGCTCAACATTAGTTAAAGACAAGGTTAGGTTAAGGTCTAGGGATTGTGTCAGGGCATGACCTAGGGATAGTGTCAAGACCTTAGTTACTTAGGGCATCAGGGCCTAATTTAGGACCATCGTCAGGGCTTCAGGTAGGGATAGCGTCAGAGCCTGACTTCGGGAGAGCGACAGGGCTTGAGTGAGGCCTAGTGTCAGAGCCTTAGCTAGGGATAGTATCAGGGCATGACTTAGGAGCAGCACAAGGGCCTTGGTAGGATCAGCCTCAGGGGCTTTGTTAAAGACCTTATCAGGGCCTCTGTTAGGGGCAGCCTTAGGGCCTCCCTTAGGGACAGCGTCAGGGCTTACTTAGGGACAGTTTCAGGAGCTTGGTAAGAGATGGGTCCGGAAATTACCTCAGGATAGTGTCAGGACATTAGATATTGACGGCAGCAGGGCCTTACTTAGGGACAGTGTCAAGGCCTTAGTTAGTACTAGCATCTGGGCCTCTGTTAGGTACAGTGTCGGGGCCTGAGTTAGGAATAGTGTTAGGGCCTTAGTTAGGGACAGTATCACGGCCTTGGGACTAAATTCAGGGCCTGAGGTAGTCACAGCCTAAGGGCTTTAGTTAGCATAAGAGGCAGGACATTTGCTAGGGACAGGGTGAGGGTAAAGTTTAGGGATCGTGTCAGGAAATGACCTAGGGATAGTGTCAAGAGCTTAGTTACAGTATCAGGGCCTTATTTAGGACCCGTGTCAGGGCTTCAGGTAGGGACAGCGTCAGTGCCTGACTCTGGGAGAGCAACAGGGCCTGAGTGAGGCCTAGCGTCAGGCCCATAGCTGGGGACACTGTCAGGGCATGATGTAGGAGCAGCATCAGGGCCTTTGTTGCATCAGCATTAGTGTCTTAGTTACAGACATGATCAGGGCCTGAGTTAGTCACAGCGTCAAGGCCTCAGTTAGGCATAGCTTCAGGGACTGAGTTACGGACAGCCTCAGGTCTTCCCTTAGGAACAGCGACAGGGCTCTCTTAGGGACGGTGTCAGGACCTTGGTTAGAAATGGGTCAGGATATTAGCTCAGGATAGTGTCCGGATTTTAGTTATTGCCGGCAGCAGGGCCTATATTAGAGATAGATTCCGGGCCTTAGTTAGGGACAGTGTCAGGGCCTTAATTAGGACTAGTCTGGGCCTTAGTTAGGGAGAGCATTACGGCTTCGCTGAGGATAAGGGGCAGGACGTTAGCTCGGGACAGAGTCAGGTTCCAGGCCAGTGGTAGTGTCAGGATGTGAGCTAGGGATAGGGTGAAGACCTTAGTTATTGAGAGCATCAGGGCCTTAGTTAGGACCAGCGTCAGGGCCTTCATCAGGACCAGTGTCAGGGCTTCACGTACGGACAGCGTCAGAGCCTAACTAAGGTACGGCAACGGGGCCTAAGTGAGGCCTATCTTTAGGGCCTGAGTTAGGGACAGTGTCAGGGCATGACTTAGGAGCAGTATAAGGGCCTCTGTAGGATCAGCATTAGGGTCTTCGTTAAAGACATTCTCAGGGCCTCTGTTAGGGACCGCCTCAGGGCCTCACTTAGGGACAGCGTCAGGGCTTCCTTTGGGACAGTTTCAGGACCTTGGTAAGACATGGGTCAGGATATTAGCTCGGGATAATGTCAGGACTTTAGATATTGACTGCAGCAGGGCCTTAGAGACAGTGTCTCAGCCTGACTTAGGACTAGCATCAGAGCCTTTGTTAGGTCCAGTGTCAGGGACTGAGTTAGGTGTAGTGTCAGGGCCTTAGTTAGGGACAGTGTCAGGGCCTGAGTTAGGACGAGCCTCCAGGCCTCAGTTAGGGCCAGGGTCACGGCCTCGGGACTAATTTTAGGGCCTTAGTTAGGAAGAGCATCAGGGATTTATTTAGCATAAGAAGCTCAACATTAGTTAAAGACAAGGTTAGGTTAAGGTCTAGGCATTGGGTCAGGGCATGACCTAGGGATAGTGTCAAGACCTTAGTTACTAAGGGCATCAGGGCCTAATTTAGGACCAGCGTCAGGGCTTCAGGTAGGGATAGCGTCAGAGCCTGACTTCGGGAGAGCGACAGGGCTTGAGTGAGGCCTAGTGTCAGAGCCTTAGCTAGGGATAGTATCAGGGCATGACTTAGGAGCAGCACAAGGGCCTTGGTAGGATCAGCCTCAGGGGCTTTGTTAAAGACCTTATCAGGGCCTCTGTTAGGGGCAGCCTTAGGGCCTCCCTTAGGGACAGCGTCAGGGCTTACTTAGGGACAGTTTCAGGAGCTTGGTAAGAGATGGGTCCGGAAATTACCTCAGGATAGTGTCAGGACATTAGATATTGACGGCAGCAGGGCCTTACTTAGGGACAGTGTCAAGGCCTTAGTTAGTACTAGCATCTGGGCCTCTGTTAGGTGCAGTGTCGGGGCCTGAGTTAGGAATAGTGTTAGGGCCTTAGTTAGGGACAGTATCACGGCCTTGGGACTAAATTCAGGGCCTGAGGTAGTCACAGCCTAAGGGCTTTAGTTAGCATAAGAGGCAGGACATTTGCTAGGGACAGGGTGAGGGTAAAGTTTAGGGATCGTGTCAGGAAATGACCTAGGGATAGTGTCAAGAGCTTAGTTACAGTATCAGGGCCTTATTTAGGACCCGTGTCAGGGCTTCAGGTAGGGACAGCGTCAGTGCCTGACTCTGGGAGAGCAACAGGGCCTGAGTGAGGCCTAGCGTCAGGCCCATAGCTGGGGACACTGTCAGGGCATGATGTAGGAGCAGCATCAGGGCCTTTGTTGCATCAGCATTAGTGTCTTAGTTACAGACATGATCAGGGCCTGAGTTAGTCACAGCGTCAAGGCCTCAGTTAGGCATAGCTTCAGGGACTGAGTTACGGACAGCCTCAGGTCTTCCCTTAGGAACAGCGACAGGGCTCTCTTAGGGACGGTGTCAGGACCTTGGTTAGAAATGGGTCAGGATATTAGCTCAGGATAGTGTCCGGATTTTAGTTATTGCCGGCAGCAGGGCCTATATTAGAGATAGATTCCGGGCCTTAGTTAGGGACAGTGTCAGGGCCTTAATTAGGACTAGTCTGGGCCTTAGTTAGGGAGAGCATTACGGCTTCGCTGAGGATAAGGGGCAGGACGTTAGCTCGGGACAGAGTCAGGTTCCAGGCCAGTGGTAGTGTCAGGATGTGAGCTAGGGATAGGGTGAAGACCTTAGTTATTGAGAGCATCAGGGCCTTAGTTAGGACCAGCGTCAGGGCCTTCATCAGGACCAGTGTCAGGGCTTCACGTACGGACAGCGTCAGAGCCTAACTAAGGTACGGCAACGGGGCCTAAGTGAGGCCTATCTTTAGGGCCTGAGTTAGGGACAGTGTCAGGGCATGACTTAGGAGCAGTATAAGGGCCTCTGTAGGATCAGCATTAGGGTCTTCGTTAAAGACATTCTCAGGGCCTCTGTTAGGGACCGCCTCAGGGCCTCACTTAGGGACAGCGTCAGGGCTTCCTTTGGGACAGTTTCAGGACCTTGGTAAGACATGGGTCAGGATATTAGCTCGGGATAATGTCAGGACTTTAGATATTGACTGCAGCAGGGCCTTAGAGACAGTGTCTCAGCCTGACTTAGGACTAGCATCAGAGCCTTTGTTAGGTCCAGTGTCAGGGACTGAGTTAGGTGTAGTGTCAGGGCCTTAGTTAGGGACAGTGTCAGGGCCTGAGTTAGGACGAGCCTCCAGGCCTCAGTTAGGGCCAGGGTCACGGCCTCGGGACTAATTTTAGGGCCTTAGTTAGGAAGAGCATCAGGGATTTATTTAGCATAAGAAGCTCAACATTAGTTAAAGACAAGGTTAGGTTAAGGTCTAGGGATTGTGTCAGGGCATGACCTAGGGATAGTGTCAAGACCTTAGTTACTTAGGGCATCAGGGCCTAATTTAGGACCAGCGTCAGGGCTTCAGGTAGGGATAGCGTCAGAGCCTGACTTCGGGAGAGTGACAGGGCTTGAGTGAGGCCTAGTGTCAGAGCCTTAGCTAGGGATAGTATCAGGGCATGACTTAGGAGCAGCATAAGGGCCTTGGTAGGATCAGCCTCAGGGGCTTTGTTAAAGACATTATCAGGGCCTCTGTTAGGGACAGCCTTAGGGCCTCCCTTAGGGACAGCGTCAGGGCTTACTTAGGGACAGTTTCAGGACCTTGGTAAGAGATGGGTCCGGAAGTTAACTCAGGATAGTGTCAGGACATTAGATATTGACGGCAGCAGGGCCTTAGTTAGGGACAGTGTCAAGGCCTTAGTTAGTACTAGCATCTGGGCCTCTGTTAGGTACAGTGTCAGGGCCTGAGTTAGGAATAGTGTTAGGGCCTTAGTTAGGGACAGTATCACGGCCTTGGGACTAAATTCAGGGCCTGAGGTAGTCACAGCCTAAGGGCTTTAGTTAGCGTAAGAGGCAGGACATTTGCTAGGGACAGGGTGAGGGTAAAGTTTAGGGATCGTGTCAGGAAATGACCTAGGGATAGTGTCAAGAGCTTAGTTACAGTATCAGGGCCTTATTTAGGACCCGTGTCAGGGCTTCAGGTAGGGACAGCGTCAGTGCCTGACTCTGGGAGAGCAACAGGGCCTGAGTGAGGCCTAGCGTCAGGCCCATAGCTGGGGACACTGTCAGGGCATGATGTAGGAGCAGCATCAGGGCCTTTGTTGCATCAGCATTAGTGTCTTAGTTACAGACATGATCAGGGCCTGAGTTAGTCACAGCGTCAAGGCCTCAGTTAGGCATAGCTTCAGGGACTGAGTTACGGACAGCCTCAGGTCTTCCCTTAGGAACAGCGACAGGGCTTTCTTAGGGACGGTGTCAGGACCTTGGTTAGAAATGGGTCAGGATATTAGCTCAGGATAGTGTCCGGATTTTAGTTATTGCCGGCAGCAGGGCCTATATTAGAGATAGATTCCGGGCCTTAGTTAGGGACAGTGTCAGTTAGTTAGGGAGAGCATTAGGGCTTCGGTGAGGAAAAGGGGCAGGACATTAGCTCGGGAGAGAGTCAGGTTCCAGGCCAGTGGTAGTGTCAGGATGTGAGCTAGGGATAGGGTGAAGACCTTAGTTATTGAGAGCATCAGGGCCTTAGGACCAGCGTCAGGGCCTTCATCAGGACCAGTGTCAGGGCTTCACGTACGGACAGCATCAGAGCCTAACTAAGGTACGGCAACAGGGCCTAAGTGAGGCCTATCTTCAGGGCCTGAGTTAGGGACAGTGTCAGGGCATGACTTAGGAGCAGTATAAGGGCCTCTGTAGGATCAGCCTTAGGGTCTTCGTTAAAGACATTCTCAGGGCCTCTGTTAGGGACCGCCTCAGGGCCTCACTTAGGGACAGCGTCAGGGCTTCCTTTGGGACAGTTTCAGGACCTTGGTAAGACATGGGTCAGGATATTAGTTCAGGATAATGTCAGGACTTTAGATATTGACTGCAGCAGGGCCTTAGAGACAGTGTCTCAGCCTGACTTAGGACTAGCATCAGAGCCTTTGTTAGGTCCAGTGTCAGGGACTGAGTTAGGTGTAGTGTCAGGGCCTCAGTTAGGGACAGTGTCAGGGCCTGAGTTAGGACGAGCCTCCAGGCCTCAGTTAGGGCCAGGGTCACAGCCTCGGGACTAATTTTAGGGCCTTAGTTAGGAACAGCATCAGGGATTTATTTAGCATAAGAAGCTCAACATTAGTTAAAGACAAGGTTAGGTTAAGGTCTAGGCATTGTGTCAGGGCATGACCTAGGGATAGTGTCAAGACCTTAGTTACTTAGGGCATCAGGGCCTAATTTAGGACCAGTGTCAGGGCTTCAGGTAGGGATAGCGTCAGAGCCTGACTTCGGGAGAGCGACAGGGCTTGAGTGAGGCCTAGTGACAGAGCCTGACTTCGGGAGAGCGACAGGGCTTGAGTGAGGCCTAGTGTCAGAGCCTTAGCTAGGGATAGTATCAGGGCATGACTTAGGAGCAGCACAAGGGCCTTGGTAGGATCAGCCTCAGGGGCTTTGTTAAAGACCTTATCAGGGCCTCTGTTAGGGGCAGCCTTAGGGCCTCCCTTAGGGACAGCGTCAGGGCTTACTTAGGGACAGTTTCAGGAGCTTGGTAAGAGATGGGTCCGGAAATTACCTCAGGATAGTGTCAGGACATTAGATATTGACGGCAGCAGGGCCTTACTTAGGGACAGTGTCAAGGCCTTAGTTAGTACTAGCATCTGGGCCTCTGTTAGGTGCAGTGTCGGGGCCTGAGTTAGGAATAGTGTTAGGGCCTTAGTTAGGGACAGTATCACGGCCTTGGGACTAAATTCAGGGCCTGAGGTAGTCACAGCCTAAGGGCTTTAGTTAGCATAAGAGGCAGGACATTTGCTAGGGACAGGGTGAGGGTAAAGTTTAGGGATCGTGTCAGGAAATGACCTAGGGATAGTGTCAAGAGCTTAGTTACAGTATCAGGGCCTTATTTAGGACCCGTGTCAGGGCTTCAGGTAGGGACAGCGTCAGTGCCTGACTCTGGGAGAGCAACAGGGCCTGAGTGAGGCCTAGCGTCAGGCCCATAGCTGGGGACACTGTCAGGGCATGATGTAGGAGCAGCATCAGGGCCTTTGTTGCATCAGCATTAGTGTCTTAGTTACAGACATGATCAGGGCCTGAGTTAGTCACAGCGTCAAGGCCTCAGTTAGGCATAGCTTCAGGGACTGAGTTACGGACAGCCTCAGGTCTTCCCTTAGGAACAGCGACAGGGCTCTCTTAGGGACGGTGTCAGGACCTTGGTTAGAAATGGGTCAGGATATTAGCTCAGGATAGTGTCCGGATTTTAGTTATTGCCGGCAGCAGGGCCTATATTAGAGATAGATTCCGGGCCTTAGTTAGGGACAGTGTCAGGGCCTTAATTAGGACTAGTCTGGGCCTTAGTTAGGGAGAGCATTACGGCTTCGCTGAGGATAAGGGGCAGGACGTTAGCTCGGGACAGAGTCAGGTTCCAGGCCAGTGGTAGTGTCAGGATGTGAGCTAGGGATAGGGTGAAGACCTTAGTTATTGAGAGCATCAGGGCCTTAGTTAGGACCAGCGTCAGGGCCTTCATCAGGACCAGTGTCAGGGCTTCACGTACGGACAGCGTCAGAGCCTAACTAAGGTACGGCAACGGGGCCTAAGTGAGGCCTATCTTTAGGGCCTGAGTTAGGGACAGTGTCAGGGCATGACTTAGGAGCAGTATAAGGGCCTCTGTAGGATCAGCATTAGGGTCTTCGTTAAAGACATTCTCAGGGCCTCTGTTAGGGACCGCCTCAGGGCCTCACTTAGGGACAGCGTCAGGGCTTCCTTTGGGACAGTTTCAGGACCTTGGTAAGACATGGGTCAGGATATTAGCTCGGGATAATGTCAGGACTTTAGATATTGACTGCAGCAGGGCCTTAGAGACAGTGTCTCAGCCTGACTTAGGACTAGCATCAGAGCCTTTGTTAGGTCCAGTGTCAGGGACTGAGTTAGGTGTAGTGTCAGGGCCTTAGTTAGGGACAGTGTCAGGGCCTGAGTTAGGACGAGCCTCCAGGCCTCAGTTAGGGCCAGGGTCACAGCCTCGGGACTAATTTTAGGGCCGTAGTTAGGAAGAGCATCAGGGATTTATTTAGCCTAAGAAGCTCAACATTAGTTAAAGACAAGGTTAGGTTAAGGTCTAGGGATTGTGTCAGGGCATGACCTAGGGATAGTGTCAAGACCTTAGTTACTTAGGGCATCAGGGCCTAATTTAGGACCATCGTCAGGGCTTCAGGTAGGGATAGCGTCAGAGCCTGACTTCGGGAGAGCGACAGGGCTTGAGTGAGGCCTAGTGTCAGAGCCTTAGCTAGGGATAGTATCAGGGCATGACTTAGGAGCAGCACAAGGGCCTTGGTAGGATCAGCCTCAGGGGCTTTGTTAAAGACCTTATCAGGGCCTCTGTTAGGGGCAGCCTTAGGGCCTCCCTTAGGGACAGCGTCAGGGCTTACTTAGGGACAGTTTCAGGAGCTTGGTAAGAGATGGGTCCGGAAATTACCTCAGGATAGTGTCAGGACATTAGATATTGACGGCAGCAGGGCCTTACTTAGGGACAGTGTCAAGGCCTTAGTTAGTACTAGCATCTGGGCCTCTGTTAGGTACAGTGTCGGGGCCTGAGTTAGGAATAGTGTTAGGGCCTTAGTTAGGGACAGTATCACGGCCTTGGGACTAAATTCAGGGCCTGAGGTAGTCACAGCCTAAGGGCTTTAGTTAGCATAAGAGGCAGGACATTTGCTAGGGACAGGGTGAGGGTAAAGTTTAGGGATCGTGTCAGGAAATGACCTAGGGATAGTGTCAAGAGCTTAGTTACAGTATCAGGGCCTTATTTAGGACCCGTGTCAGGGCTTCAGGTAGGGACAGCGTCAGTGCCTGACTCTGGGAGAGCAACAGGGCCTGAGTGAGGCCTAGCGTCAGGCCCATAGCTGGGGACACTGTCAGGGCATGATGTAGGAGCAGCATCAGGGCCTTTGTTGCATCAGCATTAGTGTCTTAGTTACAGACATGATCAGGGCCTGAGTTAGTCACAGCGTCAAGGCCTCAGTTAGGCATAGCTTCAGGGACTGAGTTACGGACAGCCTCAGGTCTTCCCTTAGGAACAGCGACAGGGCTCTCTTAGGGACGGTGTCAGGACCTTGGTTAGAAATGGGTCAGGATATTAGCTCAGGATAGTGTCCGGATTTTAGTTATTGCCGGCAGCAGGGCCTATATTAGAGATAGATTCCGGGCCTTAGTTAGGGACAGTGTCAGGGCCTTAATTAGGACTAGTCTGGGCCTTAGTTAGGGAGAGCATTACGGCTTCGCTGAGGATAAGGGGCAGGACGTTAGCTCGGGACAGAGTCAGGTTCCAGGCCAGTGGTAGTGTCAGGATGTGAGCTAGGGATAGGGTGAAGACCTTAGTTATTGAGAGCATCAGGGCCTTAGTTAGGACCAGCGTCAGGGCCTTCATCAGGACCAGTGTCAGGGCTTCACGTACGGACAGCGTCAGAGCCTAACTAAGGTACGGCAACGGGGCCTAAGTGAGGCCTATCTTTAGGGCCTGAGTTAGGGACAGTGTCAGGGCATGACTTAGGAGCAGTATAAGGGCCTCTGTAGGATCAGCATTAGGGTCTTCGTTAAAGACATTCTCAGGGCCTCTGTTAGGGACCGCCTCAGGGCCTCACTTAGGGACAGCGTCAGGGCTTCCTTTGGGACAGTTTCAGGACCTTGGTAAGACATGGGTCAGGATATTAGCTCGGGATAATGTCAGGACTTTAGATATTGACTGCAGCAGGGCCTTAGAGACAGTGTCTCAGCCTGACTTAGGACTAGCATCAGAGCCTTTGTTAGGTCCAGTGTCAGGGACTGAGTTAGGTGTAGTGTCAGGGCCTTAGTTAGGGACAGTGTCAGGGCCTGAGTTAGGACGAGCCTCCAGGCCTCAGTTAGGGCCAGGGTCACGGCCTCGGGACTAATTTTAGGGCCTTAGTTAGGAAGAGCATCAGGGATTTATTTCGCATAAGAAGCTCAACATTAGTTAAAGACAAGGTTAGGTTAAGGTCTAGGCATTGGGTCAGGGCATGACCTAGGGATAGTGTCAAGACCTTAGTTACTTAGGGCATCAGGGCCTAATTTAGGACCAGCGTCAGGGCTTCAGGTAGGGATAGCGTCAGAGCCTGACTTCGGGAGAGTGACAGGGCTTGAGTGAGGCCTAGTGTCAGAGCCTTAGCTAGGGATAGTATCAGGGCATGACTTAGGAGCAGCATAAGGGCCTTGGTAGGATCAGCCTCAGGGGCTTTGTTAAAGACATTATCAGGGCCTCTGTTAGGGACAGCCTTAGGGCCTCCCTTAGGGACAGCGTCAGGGCTTACTTAGGGACAGTTTCAGGACCTTGGTAAGAGATGGGTCCGGAAGTTAACTCAGGATAGTGTCAGGACATTAGATATTGACGGCAGCAGGGCCTTAGTTAGGGACAGTGTCAAGGCCTTAGTTAGTACTAGCATCTGGGCCTCTGTTAGGTACAGTGTCAGGGCCTGAGTTAGGAATAGTGTTAGGGCCTTAGTTAGGGACAGTATCACGGCCTTGGGACTAAATTCAGGGCCTGAGGTAGTCACAGCCTAAGGGCTTTAGTTAGCGTAAGAGGCAGGACATTTGCTAGGGACAGGGTGAGGGTAAAGTTTAGGGATCGTGTCAGGAAATGACCTAGGGATAGTGTCAAGAGCTTAGTTACAGTATCAGGGCCTTATTTAGGACCCGTGTCAGGGCTTCAGGTAGGGACAGCGTCAGTGCCTGACTCTGGGAGAGCAACAGGGCCTGAGTGAGGCCTAGCGTCAGGCCCATAGCTGGGGACACTGTCAGGGCATGATGTAGGAGCAGCATCAGGGCCTTTGTTGCATCAGCATTAGTGTCTTAGTTACAGACATGATCAGGGCCTGAGTTAGTCACAGCGTCAAGGCCTCAGTTAGGCATAGCTTCAGGGACTGAGTTACGGACAGCCTCAGGTCTTCCCTTAGGAACAGCGACAGGGCTTTCTTAGGGACGGTGTCAGGACCTTGGTTAGAAATGGGTCAGGATATTAGCTCAGGATAGTGTCCGGATTTTAGTTATTGCCGGCAGCAGGGCCTATATTAGAGATAGATTCCGGGCCTTAGTTAGGGACAGTGTCAGTTAGTTAGGGAGAGCATTAGGGCTTCGGTGAGGAAAAGGGGCAGGACATTAGCTCGGGAGAGAGTCAGGTTCCAGGCCAGTGGTAGTGTCAGGATGTGAGCTAGGGATAGGGTGAAGAGCTTAGTTATTGAGAGCATCAGGGCCTTAGGACCAGCGTCAGGGCCTTCATCAGGACCAGTGTCAGGGCTTCACGTACGGACAGCATCAGAGCCTAACTAAGGTACGGCAACAGGGCCTAAGTGAGGCCTATCTTCAGGGCCTGAGTTAGGGACAGTGTCAGGGCATGACTTAGGAGCAGTATAAGGGCCTCTGTAGGATCAGCCTTAGGGTCTTCGTTAAAGACATTCTCAGGGCCTCTGTTAGGGACCGCCTCAGGGCCTCACTTAGGGACAGCGTCAGGGCTTCCTTTGGGACAGTTTCAGGACCTTGGTAAGACATGGGTCAGGATATTAGTTCAGGATAATGTCAGGACTTTAGATATTGACTGCAGCAGGGCCTTAGAGACAGTGTCTCAGCCTGACTTAGGACTAGCATCAGAGCCTTTGTTAGGTCCAGTGTCAGGGACTGAGTTAGGTGTAGTGTCAGGGCCTCAGTTAGGGACAGTGTCAGGGCCTGAGTTAGGACGAGCCTCCAGGCCTCAGTTAGGGCCAGGGTCACAGCCTCGGGACTAATTTTAGGGCCTTAGTTAGGAACAGCATCAGGGATTTATTTAGCATAAGAAGCTCAACATTAGTTAAAGACAAGGTTAGGTTAAGGTCTAGGCATTGTGTCAGGGCATGACCTAGGGATAGTGTCAAGACCTTAGTTACTTAGGGCATCAGGGCCTAATTTAGGACCAGTGTCAGGGCTTCAGGTAGGGATAGCGTCAGAGCCTGACTTCGGGAGAGCGACAGGGCTTGAGTGAGGCCTAGTGACAGAGCCTGACTTCGGGAGAGCGACAGGGCTTGAGTGAGGCCTAGTGTCAGAGCCTTAGCTAGGGATAGTATCAGGGCATGACTTAGGAGCAGCACAAGGGCCTTGGTAGGATCAGCCTCAGGGGCTTTGTTAAAGACCTTATCAGGGCCTCTGTTAGGGGCAGCCTTAGGGCCTCCCTTAGGGACAGCGTCAGGGCTTACTTAGGGACAGTTTCAGGAGCTTGGTAAGAGATGGGTCCGGAAATTACCTCAGGATAGTGTCAGGACATTAGATATTGACGGCAGCAGGGCCTTACTTAGGGACAGTGTCAAGGCCTTAGTTAGTACTAGCATCTGGGCCTCTGTTAGGTGCAGTGTCGGGGCCTGAGTTAGGAATAGTGTTAGGGCCTTAGTTAGGGACAGTATCACGGCCTTGGGACTAAATTCAGGGCCTGAGGTAGTCACAGCCTAAGGGCTTTAGTTAGCATAAGAGGCAGGACATTTGCTAGGGACAGGGTGAGGGTAAAGTTTAGGGATCGTGTCAGGAAATGACCTAGGGATAGTGTCAAGAGCTTAGTTACAGTATCAGGGCCTTATTTAGGACCCGTGTCAGGGCTTCAGGTAGGGACAGCGTCAGTGCCTGACTCTGGGAGAGCAACAGGGCCTGAGTGAGGCCTAGCGTCAGGCCCATAGCTGGGGACACTGTCAGGGCATGATGTAGGAGCAGCATCAGGGCCTTTGTTGCATCAGCATTAGTGTCTTAGTTACAGACATGATCAGGGCCTGAGTTAGTCACAGCGTCAAGGCCTCAGTTAGGCATAGCTTCAGGGACTGAGTTACGGACAGCCTCAGGTCTTCCCTTAGGAACAGCGACAGGGCTCTCTTAGGGACGGTGTCAGGACCTTGGTTAGAAATGGGTCAGGATATTAGCTCAGGATAGTGTCCGGATTTTAGTTATTGCCGGCAGCAGGGCCTATATTAGAGATAGATTCCGGGCCTTAGTTAGGGACAGTGTCAGTTAGTTAGGGAGAGCATTAGGGCTTCGGTGAGGAAAAGGGGCAGGACATTAGCTCGGGAGAGAGTCAGGTTCCAGGCCAGTGGTAGTGTCAGGATGTGAGCTAGGGATAGGGTGAAGAGCTTAGTTATTGAGAGCATCAGGGCCTTAGGACCAGCGTCAGGGCCTTCATCAGGACCAGTGTCAGGGCTTCACGTACGGACAGCATCAGAGCCTAACTAAGGTACGGCAACAGGGCCTAAGTGAGGCCTATCTTCAGGGCCTGAGTTAGGGACAGTGTCAGGGCATGACTTAGGAGCAGTATAAGGGCCTCTGTAGGATCAGCCTTAGGGTCTTCGTTAAAGACATTCTCAGGGCCTCTGTTAGGGACCGCCTCAGGGCCTCACTTAGGGACAGCGTCAGGGCTTCCTTTGGGACAGTTTCAGGACCTTGGTAAGACATGGGTCAGGATATTAGTTCAGGATAATGTCAGGACTTTAGATATTGACTGCAGCAGGGCCTTAGAGACAGTGTCTCAGCCTGACTTAGGACTAGCATCAGAGCCTTTGTTAGGTCCAGTGTCAGGGACTGAGTTAGGTGTAGTGTCAGGGCCTCAGTTAGGGACAGTGTCAGGGCCTGAGTTAGGACGAGCCTCCAGGCCTCAGTTAGGGCCAGGGTCACAGCCTCGGGACTAATTTTAGGGCCTTAGTTAGGAACAGCATCAGGGATTTATTTAGCATAAGAAGCTCAACATTAGTTAAAGACAAGGTTAGGTTAAGGTCTAGGCATTGTGTCAGGGCATGACCTAGGGATAGTGTCAAGACCTTAGTTACTTAGGGCATCAGGGCCTAATTTAGGACCAGTGTCAGGGCTTCAGGTAGGGATAGCGTCAGAGCCTGACTTCGGGAGAGCGACAGGGCTTGAGTGAGGCCTAGTGACAGAGCCTGACTTCGGGAGAGCGACAGGGCTTGAGTGAGGCCTAGTGTCAGAGCCTTAGCTAGGGATAGTATCAGGGCATGACTTAGGAGCAGCACAAGGCCTTGGTAGGATCAGCCTCAGGGGCTTTGTTAAAGACCTTATCAGGGCCTCTGTTAGGGGCAGCCTTAGGGCCTCCCTTAGGGACAGCGTCAGGGCTTACTTAGGGACAGTTTCAGGACCTTGGTAAGAGATGGGTCCGGAAATTACCTCAGGATAGTGTCAGGACATTAGATATTGACGGCAGCAGGGCCTTACTTAGGGACAGTGTCAAGGCCTTAGTTAGTACTAGCATCTGGGCCTCTGTTAGGTACAGTGTCGGGGCCTGAGTTAGGAATAGTGTTAGGGCCTTAGTTAGGGACAGTATCACGGCCTTGAGACTAAATTCAGGGCCTGAGGTAGTCACAGCATAAGGGCTTTAGTTAGCATAAGAGGCAGGACATTTGCTAGGGACAGGGTGAGGGTAAAGTTTAGGGATCGTGTCAGGAAATGACCTAGGGATAGTGTCAAGAGCTTAGTTACAGTATCAGGGCCTTATTTAGGACCCGTGTCAGGGCTTCAGGTAGGGACAGCGTCAGTGCCTGACTCTGGGAGAGCAACAGGGCCTGAGTGAGGCCTAGCGTCAGGCCCATAGCTGGGGACACTGTCAGGGCATGATGTAGGAGCAGCATCAGGGCCTTTGTTGCATCAGCATTAGTGTCTTAGTTACAGACATGATCAGGGCCTGAGTTAGTCACAGCGTCAAGGCCTCAGTTAGTCATAGCTTCAGGGACTGAGTTACGGACAGCCTCAGGTCTTCCTTTAGGAACAGCGACAGGGCTCTCTTAGGGACGGTGTCAGGACCTTGGTTAGAAATGGGTCAGGATATTAGCTCAGGATAGTGTCCGGATTTTAGTTATTGCCGGCAGCAGGGCCTATATTAGAGATAGATTCCGGGCCTTAGTTAGGGACAGTGTCAGGGCCTTAATTAGTACTAGTCTGGGCCTTAGTTAGGGAGAGCATTACGGCTTCGCTGAGGATAAGGGGCAGGACGTTAGCTCGGGACAGAGTCAGGTTCCAGGCCAGTGGTAGTGTCAGGATGTGAGCTAGGGATAGGGTGAAGACCTTAGTTATTGAGAGCATCAGGGCCTTAGTTAGGACCAGCGTCAGGGCCTTCATCAGGACCAGTGTCAGGGCTTCACGTACGGACAGCGTCAGAGCCTAACTAAGGTACGGCAACGGGGCCTAAGTGAGGCCTATCTTTAGGGCCTGAGTTAGGGACAGTGTCAGGGCATGACTTAGGAGCAGTATAAGGGCCTCTGTAGGATCAGCATTAGGGTCTTCGTTAAAGACATTCTCAGGGCCTCTGTTAGGGACCGCCTCAGGGCCTCACTTAGGGACAGCGTCAGGGCTTCCTTTGGGACAGTTTCAGGACCTTGGTAAGACATGGGTCAGGATATTAGCTCGGGATAATGTCAGGACTTTAGATATTGACTGCAGCAGGGCCTTAGAGACAGTGTCTCAGCCTGACTTAGGACTAGCATCAGAGCCTTTGTTAGGTCCAGTGTCAGGGACTGAGGTAGGTGTAGTGTCAGGGCCTTAGTTAGGGACAGTGTCAGGGCCTGAGTTAGGACGAGCCTCCAGGCCTCAGTTAGGGCCAGGGTCACGGCCTCGGGACTAATTTTAGGGCCTTAGTTAGGAAGAGCATCAGGGATTTATTTAGCATAAGAAGCTCAACATTAGTTAAAGACAAGGTTAGGTTAAGGTCTAGGCATTGGGTCAGGGCATGACCTAGGGATAGTGTCAAGACCTTAGTTACTTAGGGCATCAGGGCCTAATTTAGGACCAGCGTCAGGGCTTCAGGTAGGGATAGCGTCAGAGCCTGACTTCGGGAGAGCGACAGGGCTTGAGTGAGGCCTAGTGTCAGAGCCTTAGCTAGGGATAGTATCAGGGCATGACTTAGGAGCAGCATAAGGGCCTTGGTAGGATCAGCCTCAGGGGCTTTGTTAAAGACATTATCAGGGCCTCTGTTAGGGACAGCCTTAGGGCCTCCCTTAGGGACAGCGTCAGGGCTTACTTAGGGACAGTTTCAGGACCTTGGTAAGAGATGGGTCCGGAAGTTAACTCAGGATAGTGTCAGGACATTAGATATTGACGGCAGCAGGGCCTTAGTTAGGGACAGTGTCAAGGCCTTAGTTAGTACTAGCATCTGGGCCTCTGTTAGGTACAGTGTCAGGGCCTGAGTTAGGAATAGTGTTAGGGCCTTAGTTAGGGACAGTATCACGGCCTTGGGACTAAATTCAGGGCCTGAGGTAGTCACAGCCTAAGGGCTTTAGTTAGCGTAAGAGGCAGGACATTTGCTAGGGACAGGGTTAGGGTAAAGTTTAGGGATCGTGTCAGGAAATGACCTAGGGATAGTGTCAAGAGCTTAGTTACAGTATCAGGGCCTTATTTAGGACCCGTGTCAGGGCTTCAGGTAGGGACAGCGTCAGTGCCTGACTCTGGGAGAGCAACAGGGCCTGAGTGAGGCCTAGCGTCAGGCCCATAGCTGGGGACACTGTCAGGGCATGATGTAGGAGCAGCATCAGGGCCTTTGTTGCATCAGCATTAGTGTCTTAGTTACAGACATGATCAGGGCCTGAGTTAGTCACAGCGTCAAGGCCTCAGTTAGGCATAGCTTCAGGGACTGAGTTACGGACAGCCTCAGGTCTTCCCTTAGGAACAGCGACAGGGCTTTCTTAGGGACGGTGTCAGGACCTTGGTTAGAAATGGGTCAGGATATTAGCTCAGGATAGTGTCCGGATTTTAGTTATTGCCGGCAGCAGGGCCTATATTAGAGATAGATTCCGGGCCTTAGTTAGGGACAGTGTCAGTTAGTTAGGGAGAGCATTAGGGCTTCGGTGAGGAAAAGGGGCAGGACATTAGCTCGGGAGAGAGTCAGGTTCCAGGCCAGTGGTAGTGTCAGGATGTGAGCTAGGGATAGGGTGAAGAGCTTAGTTATTGAGAGCATCAGGGCCTTAGGACCAGCGTCAGGGCCTTCATCAGGACCAGTGTCAGGGCTTCACGTACGGACAGCATCAGAGCCTAACTAAGGTACGGCAACAGGGCCTAAGTGAGGCCTATCTTCAGGGCCTGAGTTAGGGACAGTGTCAGGGCATGACTTAGGAGCAGTATAAGGGCCTCTGTAGGATCAGCCTTAGGGTCTTCGTTAAAGACATTCTCAGGGCCTCTGTTAGGGACCGCCTCAGGGCCTCACTTAGGGACAGCGTCAGGGCTTCCTTTGGGACAGTTTCAGGACCTTGGTAAGACATGGGTCAGGATATTAGTTCAGGATAATGTCAGGACTTTAGATATTGACTGCAGCAGGGCCTTAGAGACAGTGTCTCAGCCTGACTTAGGACTAGCATCAGAGCCTTTGTTAGGTCCAGTGTCAGGGACTGAGTTAGGTGTAGTGTCAGGGCCTCAGTTAGGGACAGTGTCAGGGCCTGAGTTAGGACGAGCCTCCAGGCCTCAGTTAGGGCCAGGGTCACAGCCTCGGGACTAATTTTAGGGCCTTAGTTAGGAACAGCATCAGGGATTTATTTAGCATAAGAAGCTCAACATTAGTTAAAGACAAGGTTAGGTTAAGGTCTAGGCATTGTGTCAGGGCATGACCTAGGGATAGTGTCAAGACCTTAGTTACTTAGGGCATCAGGGCCTAATTTAGGACCAGTGTCAGGGCTTCAGGTAGGGATAGCGTCAGAGCCTGACTTCGGGAGAGCGACAGGGCTTGAGTGAGGCCTAGTGACAGAGCCTGACTTCGGGAGAGCGACAGGGCTTGAGTGAGGCCTAGTGTCAGAGCCTTAGCTAGGGATAGTATCAGGGCATGACTTAGGAGCAGCACAAGGGCCTTGGTAGGATCAGCCTCAGGGGCTTTGTTAAAGACCTTATCAGGGCCTCTGTTAGGGGCAGCCTTAGGGCCTCCCTTAGGGACAGCGTCAGGGCTTACTTAGGGACAGTTTCAGGACCTTGGTAAGAGATGGGTCCGGAAATTACCTCAGGATAGTGTCAGGACATTAGATATTGACGGCAGCAGGGCCTTACTTAGGGACAGTGTCAAGGCCTTAGTTAGTACTAGCATCTGGGCCTCTGTTAGGTACAGTGTCGGGGCCTGAGTTAGGAATAGTGTTAGGGCCTTAGTTAGGGACAGTATCACGGCCTTGAGACTAAATTCAGGGCCTGAGGTAGTCACAGCATAAGGGCTTTAGTTAGCATAAGAGGCAGGACATTTGCTAGGGACAGGGTGAGGGTAAAGTTTAGGGATCGTGTCAGGAAATGACCTAGGGATAGTGTCAAGAGCTTAGTTACAGTATCAGGGCCTTATTTAGGACCCGTGTCAGGGCTTCAGGTAGGGACAGCGTCAGTGCCTGACTCTGGGAGAGCAACAGGGCCTGAGTGAGGCCTAGCGTCAGGCCCATAGCTGGGGACACTGTCAGGGCATGATGTAGGAGCAGCATCAGGGCCTTTGTTGCATCAGCATTAGTGTCTTAGTTACAGACATGATCAGGGCCTGAGTTAGTCACAGCGTCAAGGCCTCAGTTAGTCATAGCTTCAGGGACTGAGTTACGGACAGCCTCAGGTCTTCCTTTAGGAACAGCGACAGGGCTCTCTTAGGGACGGTGTCAGGACCTTGGTTAGAAATGGGTCAGGATATTAGCTCAGGATAGTGTCCGGATTTTAGTTATTGCCGGCAGCAGGGCCTATATTAGAGATAGATTCCGGGCCTTAGTTAGGGACAGTGTCAGGGCCTTAATTAGTACTAGTCTGGGCCTTAGTTAGGGAGAGCATTACGGCTTCGCTGAGGATAAGGGGCAGGACGTTAGCTCGGGACAGAGTCAGGTTCCAGGCCAGTGGTAGTGTCAGGATGTGAGCTAGGGATAGGGTGAAGACCTTAGTTATTGAGAGCATCAGGGCCTTAGTTAGGACCAGCGTCAGGGCCTTCATCAGGACCAGTGTCAGGGCTTCACGTACGGACAGCGTCAGAGCCTAACTAAGGTACGGCAACGGGGCCTAAGTGAGGCCTATCTTTAGGGCCTGAGTTAGGGACAGTGTCAGGGCATGACTTAGGAGCAGTATAAGGGCCTCTGTAGGATCAGCATTAGGGTCTTCGTTAAAGACATTCTCAGGGCCTCTGTTAGGGACCGCCTCAGGGCCTCACTTAGGGACAGCGTCAGGGCTTCCTTTGGGACAGTTTCAGGACCTTGGTAAGACATGGGTCAGGATATTAGCTCGGGATAATGTCAGGACTTTAGATATTGACTGCAGCAGGGCCTTAGAGACAGTGTCTCAGCCTGACTTAGGACTAGCATCAGAGCCTTTGTTAGGTCCAGTGTCAGGGACTGAGGTAGGTGTAGTGTCAGGGCCTTAGTTAGGGACAGTGTCAGGGCCTGAGTTAGGACGAGCCTCCAGGCCTCAGTTAGGGCCAGGGTCACGGCCTCGGGACTAATTTTAGGGCCTTAGTTAGGAAGAGCATCAGGGATTTATTTAGCATAAGAAGCTCAACATTAGTTAAAGACAAGGTTAGGTTAAGGTCTAGGCATTGGGTCAGGGCATGACCTAGGGATAGTGTCAAGACCTTAGTTACTTAGGGCATCAGGGCCTAATTTAGGACCAGCGTCAGGGCTTCAGGTAGGGATAGCGTCAGAGCCTGACTTCGGGAGAGCGACAGGGCTTGAGTGAGGCCTAGTGTCAGAGCCTTAGCTAGGGATAGTATCAGGGCATGACTTAGGAGCAGCATAAGGGCCTTGGTAGGATCAGCCTCAGGGGCTTTGTTAAAGACATTATCAGGGCCTCTGTTAGGGACAGCCTTAGGGCCTCCCTTAGGGACAGCGTCAGGGCTTACTTAGGGACAGTTTCAGGACCTTGGTAAGAGATGGGTCCGGAAGTTAACTCAGGATAGTGTCAGGACATTAGATATTGACGGCAGCAGGGCCTTAGTTAGGGACAGTGTCAAGGCCTTAGTTAGTACTAGCATCTGGGCCTCTGTTAGGTACAGTGTCAGGGCCTGAGTTAGGAATAGTGTTAGGGCCTTAGTTAGGGACAGTATCACGGCCTTGGGACTAAATTCAGGGCCTGAGGTAGTCACAGCCTAAGGGCTTTAGTTAGCGTAAGAGGCAGGACATTTGCTAGGGACAGGGTTAGGGTAAAGTTTAGGGATCGTGTCAGGAAATGACCTAGGGATAGTGTCAAGAGCTTAGTTACAGTATCAGGGCCTTATTTAGGACCCGTGTCAGGGCTTCAGGTAGGGACAGCGTCAGTGCCTGACTCTGGGAGAGCAACAGGGCCTGAGTGAGGCCTAGCGTCAGGCCCATAGCTGGGGACACTGTCAGGGCATGATGTAGGAGCAGCATCAGGGCCTTTGTTGCATCAGCATTAGTGTCTTAGTTACAGACATGATCAGGGCCTGAGTTAGTCACAGCGTCAAGGCCTCAGTTAGGCATAGCTTCAGGGACTGAGTTACGGACAGCCTCAGGTCTTCCCTTAGGAACAGCGACAGGGCTTTCTTAGGGACGGTGTCAGGACCTTGGTTAGAAATGGGTCAGGATATTAGCTCAGGATAGTGTCCGGATTTTAGTTATTGCCGGCAGCAGGGCCTATATTAGAGATAGATTCCGGGCCTTAGTTAGGGACAGTGTCAGTTAGTTAGGGAGAGCATTAGGGCTTCGGTGAGGAAAAGGGGCAGGACATTAGCTCGGGAGAGAGTCAGGTTCCAGGCCAGTGGTAGTGTCAGGATGTGAGCTAGGGATAGGGTGAAGACCTTAGTTATTGAGAGCATCAGGGCCTTAGGACCAGCGTCAGGGCCTTCATCAGGACCAGTGTCAGGGCTTCACGTACGGACAGCATCAGAGCCTAACTAAGGTACGGCAACAGGGCCTAAGTGAGGCCTATCTTCAGGGCCTGAGTTAGGGACAGTGTCAGGGCATGACTTAGGAGCAGTATAAGGGCCTCTGTAGGATCAGCCTTAGGGTCTTCGTTAAAGACATTCTCAGGGCCTCTGTTAGGGACCGCCTCAGGGCCTCACTTAGGGACAGCGTCAGGGCTTCCTTTGGGACAGTTTCAGGACCTTGGTAAGACATGGGTCAGGATATTAGTTCAGGATAATGTCAGGACTTTAGATATTGACTGCAGCAGGGCCTTAGAGACAGTGTCTCAGCCTGACTTAGGACTAGCATCAGAGCCTTTGTTAGGTCCAGTGTCAGGGACTGAGTTAGGTGTAGTGTCAGGGCCTCAGTTAGGGACAGTGTCAGGGCCTGAGTTAGGACGAGCCTCCAGGCCTCAGTTAGGGCCAGGGTCACAGCCTCGGGACTAATTTTAGGGCCTTAGTTAGGAAGAGCATCAGGGATTTATTTAGCATAAGAAGCTCAACATTAGTTAAAGACAAGGTTAGGTTAAGGTCTAGGCATTGTGTCAGGGCATGACCTAGGGATAGTGTCAAGACCTTAGTTACTTAGGGCATCAGGGCCTAATTTAGGACCAGTGTCAGGGCTTCAGGTAGGGATAGCGTCAGAGCCTGACTTCGGGAGAGCGACAGGGCTTGAGTGAGGCCTAGTGACAGAGCCTGACTTCGGGAGAGCGACAGGGCTTGAGTGAGGCCTAGTGTCAGAGCCTTAGCTAGGGATAGTATCAGGGCATGACTTAGGAGCAGCACAAGGGCCTTGGTAGGATCAGCCTCAGGGGCTTTGTTAAAGACCTTATCAGGGCCTCTGTTAGGGGCAGCCTTAGGGCCTCCCTTAGGGACAGCGTCAGGGCTTACTTAGGGACAGTTTCAGGACCTTGGTAAGAGATGGGTCCGGAAATTACCTCAGGATAGTGTCAGGACATTAGATATTGACGGCAGCAGGGCCTTACTTAGGGACAGTGTCAAGGCCTTAGTTAGTACTAGCATCTGGGCCTCTGTTAGGTACAGTGTCGGGGCCTGAGTTAGGAATAGTGTTAGGGCCTTAGTTAGGGACAGTATCACGGCCTTGAGACTAAATTCAGGGCCTGAGGTAGTCACAGCATAAGGGCTTTAGTTAGCATAAGAGGCAGGACATTTGCTAGGGACAGGGTGAGGGTAAAGTTTAGGGATCGTGTCAGGAAATGACCTAGGGATAGTGTCAAGAGCTTAGTTACAGTATCAGGGCCTTATTTAGGACCCGTGTCAGGGCTTCAGGTAGGGACAGCGTCAGTGCCTGACTCTGGGAGAGCAACAGGGCCTGAGTGAGGCCTAGCGTCAGGCCCATAGCTGGGGACACTGTCAGGGCATGATGTAGGAGCAGCATCAGGGCCTTTGTTGCATCAGCATTAGTGTCTTAGTTACAGACATGATCAGGGCCTGAGTTAGTCACAGCGTCAAGGCCTCAGTTAGTCATAGCTTCAGGGACTGAGTTACGGACAGCCTCAGGTCTTCCTTTAGGAACAGCGACAGGGCTCTCTTAGGGACGGTGTCAGGACCTTGGTTAGAAATGGGTCAGGATATTAGCTCAGGATAGTGTCCGGATTTTAGTTATTGCCGGCAGCAGGGCCTATATTAGAGATAGATTCCGGGCCTTAGTTAGGGACAGTGTCAGTTAGTTAGGGAGAGCATTAGGGCTTCGGTGAGGAAAAGGGGCAGGACATTAGCTCGGGAGAGAGTCAGGTTCCAGGCCAGTGGTAGTGTCAGGATGTGAGCTAGGGATAGGGTGAAGAGCTTAGTTATTGAGAGCATCAGGGCCTTAGGACCAGCGTCAGGGCCTTCATCAGGACCAGTGTCAGGGCTTCACGTACGGACAGCATCAGAGCCTAACTAAGGTACGGCAACAGGGCCTAAGTGAGGCCTATCTTCAGGGCCTGAGTTAGGGACAGTGTCAGGGCATGACTTAGGAGCAGTATAAGGGCCTCTGTAGGATCAGCCTTAGGGTCTTCGTTAAAGACATTCTCAGGGCCTCTGTTAGGGACCGCCTCAGGGCCTCACTTAGGGACAGCGTCAGGGCTTCCTTTGGGACAGTTTCAGGACCTTGGTAAGACATGGGTCAGGATATTAGTTCAGGATAATGTCAGGACTTTAGATATTGACTGCAGCAGGGCCTTAGAGACAGTGTCTCAGCCTGACTTAGGACTAGCATCAGAGCCTTTGTTAGGTCCAGTGTCAGGGACTGAGTTAGGTGTAGTGTCAGGGCCTCAGTTAGGGACAGTGTCAGGGCCTGAGTTAGGACGAGCCTCCAGGCCTCAGTTAGGGCCAGGGTCACAGCCTCGGGACTAATTTTAGGGCCTTAGTTAGGAACAGCATCAGGGATTTATTTAGCATAAGAAGCTCAACATTAGTTAAAGACAAGGTTAGGTTAAGGTCTAGGCATTGTGTCAGGGCATGACCTAGGGATAGTGTCAAGACCTTAGTTACTTAGGGCATCAGGGCCTAATTTAGGACCAGTGTCAGGGCTTCAGGTAGGGATAGCGTCAGAGCCTGACTTCGGGAGAGCGACAGGGCTTGAGTGAGGCCTAGTGACAGAGCCTGACTTAGGGAGAGCGACAGGGCTTGAGTGAGGCCTAGTGTCAGAGCCTTAGCTAGGGATAGTATCAGGGCATGACTTAGGAGCAGCACAAGGGCCTTGGTAGGATCAGCCTCAGGGGCTTTGTTAAAGACCTTATCAGGGCCTCTGTTAGGGGCAGCCTTAGGGCCTCCCTTAGGGACAGCGTCAGGGCTTACTTAGGGACAGTTTCAGGAGCTTGGTAAGAGATGGGTCCGGAAATTACCTCAGGATAGTGTCAGGACATTAGATATTGACGGCAGCAGGGCCTTACTTAGGGACAGTGTCAAGGCCTTAGTTAGTACTAGCATCTGGGCCTCTGTTAGGTGCAGTGTCGGGGCCTGAGTTAGGAATAGTGTTAGGGCCTTAGTTAGGGACAGTATCACGGCCTTGGGACTAAATTCAGGGCCTGAGGTAGTCACAGCCTAAGGGCTTTAGTTAGCATAAGAGGCAGGACATTTGCTAGGGACAGGGTGAGGGTAAAGTTTAGGGATCGTGTCAGGAAATGACCTAGGGATAGTGTCAAGAGCTTAGTTACAGTATCAGGGCCTTATTTAGGACCCGTGTCAGGGCTTCAGGTAGGGACAGCGTCAGTGCCTGACTCTGGGAGAGCAACAGGGCCTGAGTGAGGCCTAGCGTCAGGCCCATAGCTGGGGACACTGTCAGGGCATGATGTAGGAGCAGCATCAGGGCCTTTGTTGCATCAGCATTAGTGTCTTAGTTACAGACATGATCAGGGCCTGAGTTAGTCACAGCGTCAAGGCCTCAGTTAGGCATAGCTTCAGGGACTGAGTTACGGACAGCCTCAGGTCTTCCCTTAGGAACAGCGACAGGGCTCTCTTAGGGACGGTGTCAGGACCTTGGTTAGAAATGGGTCAGGATATTAGCTCAGGATAGTGTCCGGATTTTAGTTATTGCCGGCAGCAGGGCCTATATTAGAGATAGATTCCGGGCCTTAGTTAGGGACAGTGTCAGTTAGTTAGGGAGAGCATTAGGGCTTCGGTGAGGAAAAGGGGCAGGACATTAGCTCGGGAGAGAGTCAGGTTCCAGGCCAGTGGTAGTGTCAGGATGTGAGCTAGGGATAGGGTGAAGAGCTTAGTTATTGAGAGCATCAGGGCCTTAGGACCAGCGTCAGGGCCTTCATCAGGACCAGTGTCAGGGCTTCACGTACGGACAGCATCAGAGCCTAACTAAGGTACGGCAACAGGGCCTAAGTGAGGCCTATCTTCAGGGCCTGAGTTAGGGACAGTGTCAGGGCATGACTTAGGAGCAGTATAAGGGCCTCTGTAGGATCAGCCTTAGGGTCTTCGTTAAAGACATTCTCAGGGCCTCTGTTAGGGACCGCCTCAGGGCCTCACTTAGGGACAGCGTCAGGGCTTCCTTTGGGACAGTTTCAGGACCTTGGTAAGACATGGGTCAGGATATTAGTTCAGGATAATGTCAGGACTTTAGATATTGACTGCAGCAGGGCCTTAGAGACAGTGTCTCAGCCTGACTTAGGACTAGCATCAGAGCCTTTGTTAGGTCCAGTGTCAGGGACTGAGTTAGGTGTAGTGTCAGGGCCTCAGTTAGGGACAGTGTCAGGGCCTGAGTTAGGACGAGCCTCCAGGCCTCAGTTAGGGCCAGGGTCACAGCCTCGGGACTAATTTTAGGGCCTTAGTTAGGAACAGCATCAGGGATTTATTTAGCATAAGAAGCTCAACATTAGTTAAAGACAAGGTTAGGTTAAGGTCTAGGCATTGTGTCAGGGCATGACCTAGGGATAGTGTCAAGACCTTAGTTACTTAGGGCATCAGGGCCTAATTTAGGACCAGTGTCAGGGCTTCAGGTAGGGATAGCGTCAGAGCCTGACTTCGGGAGAGCGACAGGGCTTGAGTGAGGCCTAGTGACAGAGCCTGACTTCGGGAGAGCGACAGGGCTTGAGTGAGGCCTAGTGTCAGAGCCTTAGCTAGGGATAGTATCAGGGCATGACTTAGGAGCAGCACAAGGCCTTGGTAGGATCAGCCTCAGGGGCTTTGTTAAAGACCTTATCAGGGCCTCTGTTAGGGGCAGCCTTAGGGCCTCCCTTAGGGACAGCGTCAGGGCTTACTTAGGGACAGTTTCAGGACCTTGGTAAGAGATGGGTCCGGAAATTACCTCAGGATAGTGTCAGGACATTAGATATTGACGGCAGCAGGGCCTTACTTAGGGACAGTGTCAAGGCCTTAGTTAGTACTAGCATCTGGGCCTCTGTTAGGTACAGTGTCGGGGCCTGAGTTAGGAATAGTGTTAGGGCCTTAGTTAGGGACAGTATCACGGCCTTGAGACTAAATTCAGGGCCTGAGGTAGTCACAGCATAAGGGCTTTAGTTAGCATAAGAGGCAGGACATTTGCTAGGGACAGGGTGAGGGTAAAGTTTAGGGATCGTGTCAGGAAATGACCTAGGGATAGTGTCAAGAGCTTAGTTACAGTATCAGGGCCTTATTTAGGACCCGTGTCAGGGCTTCAGGTAGGGACAGCGTCAGTGCCTGACTCTGGGAGAGCAACAGGGCCTGAGTGAGGCCTAGCGTCAGGCCCATAGCTGGGGACACTGTCAGGGCATGATGTAGGAGCAGCATCAGGGCCTTTGTTGCATCAGCATTAGTGTCTTAGTTACAGACATGATCAGGGCCTGAGTTAGTCACAGCGTCAAGGCCTCAGTTAGTCATAGCTTCAGGGACTGAGTTACGGACAGCCTCAGGTCTTCCTTTAGGAACAGCGACAGGGCTCTCTTAGGGACGGTGTCAGGACCTTGGTTAGAAATGGGTCAGGATATTAGCTCAGGATAGTGTCCGGATTTTAGTTATTGCCGGCAGCAGGGCCTATATTAGAGATAGATTCCGGGCCTTAGTTAGGGACAGTGTCAGGGCCTTAATTAGTACTAGTCTGGGCCTTAGTTAGGGAGAGCATTACGGCTTCGCTGAGGATAAGGGGCAGGACGTTAGCTCGGGACAGAGTCAGGTTCCAGGCCAGTGGTAGTGTCAGGATGTGAGCTAGGGATAGGGTGAAGACCTTAGTTATTGAGAGCATCAGGGCCTTAGTTAGGACCAGCGTCAGGGCCTTCATCAGGACCAGTGTCAGGGCTTCACGTACGGACAGCGTCAGAGCCTAACTAAGGTACGGCAACGGGGCCTAAGTGAGGCCTATCTTTAGGGCCTGAGTTAGGGACAGTGTCAGGGCATGACTTAGGAGCAGTATAAGGGCCTCTGTAGGATCAGCATTAGGGTCTTCGTTAAAGACATTCTCAGGGCCTCTGTTAGGGACCGCCTCAGGGCCTCACTTAGGGACAGCGTCAGGGCTTCCTTTGGGACAGTTTCAGGACCTTGGTAAGACATGGGTCAGGATATTAGTTCAGGATAATGTCAGGACTTTAGATATTGACTGCAGCAGGGCCTTAGAGACAGTGTCTCAGCCTGACTTAGGACTAGCATCAGAGCCTTTGTTAGGTCCAGTGTCAGGGACTGAGTTAGGTGTAGTGTCAGGGCCTCAGTTAGGGACAGTGTCAGGGCCTGAGTTAGGACGAGCCTCCAGGCCTCAGTTAGGGCCAGGGTCACAGCCTCGGGACTAATTTTAGGGCCTTAGTTAGGAACAGCATCAGGGATTTATTTAGCATAAGAAGCTCAACATTAGTTAAAGACAAGGTTAGGTTAAGGTCTAGGCATTGTGTCAGGGCATGACCTAGGGATAGTGTCAAGACCTTAGTTACTTAGGGCATCAGGGCCTAATTTAGGACCAGTGTCAGGGCTTCAGGTAGGGATAGCGTCAGAGCCTGACTTCGGGAGAGCGACAGGGCTTGAGTGAGGCCTAGTGACAGAGCCTGACTTAGGGAGAGCGACAGGGCTTGAGTGAGGCCTAGTGTCAGAGCCTTAGCTAGGGATAGTATCAGGGCATGACTTAGGAGCAGCACAAGGGCCTTGGTAGGATCAGCCTCAGGGGCTTTGTTAAAGACCTTATCAGGGCCTCTGTTAGGGGCAGCCTTAGGGCCTCCCTTAGGGACAGCGTCAGGGCTTACTTAGGGACAGTTTCAGGAGCTTGGTAAGAGATGGGTCCGGAAATTACCTCAGGATAGTGTCAGGACATTAGATATTGACGGCAGCAGGGCCTTACTTAGGGACAGTGTCAAGGCCTTAGTTAGTACTAGCATCTGGGCCTCTGTTAGGTGCAGTGTCGGGGCCTGAGTTAGGAATAGTGTTAGGGCCTTAGTTAGGGACAGTATCACGGCCTTGGGACTAAATTCAGGGCCTGAGGTAGTCACAGCCTAAGGGCTTTAGTTAGCATAAGAGGCAGGACATTTGCTAGGGACAGGGTGAGGGTAAAGTTTAGGGATCGTGTCAGGAAATGACCTAGGGATAGTGTCAAGAGCTTAGTTACAGTATCAGGGCCTTATTTAGGACCCGTGTCAGGGCTTCAGGTAGGGACAGCGTCAGTGCCTGACTCTGGGAGAGCAACAGGGCCTGAGTGAGGCCTAGCGTCAGGCCCATAGCTGGGGACACTGTCAGGGCATGATGTAGGAGCAGCATCAGGGCCTTTGTTGCATCAGCATTAGTGTCTTAGTTACAGACATGATCAGGGCCTGAGTTAGTCACAGCGTCAAGGCCTCAGTTAGGCATAGCTTCAGGGACTGAGTTACGGACAGCCTCAGGTCTTCCCTTAGGAACAGCGACAGGGCTCTCTTAGGGACGGTGTCAGGACCTTGGTTAGAAATGGGTCAGGATATTAGCTCAGGATAGTGTCCGGATTTTAGTTATTGCCGGCAGCAGGGCCTATATTAGAGATAGATTCCGGGCCTTAGTTAGGGACAGTGTCAGTTAGTTAGGGAGAGCATTAGGGCTTCGGTGAGGAAAAGGGGCAGGACATTAGCTCGGGAGAGAGTCAGGTTCCAGGCCAGTGGTAGTGTCAGGATGTGAGCTAGGGATAGGGTGAAGAGCTTAGTTATTGAGAGCATCAGGGCCTTAGGACCAGCGTCAGGGCCTTCATCAGGACCAGTGTCAGGGCTTCACGTACGGACAGCATCAGAGCCTAACTAAGGTACGGCAACAGGGCCTAAGTGAGGCCTATCTTCAGGGCCTGAGTTAGGGACAGTGTCAGGGCATGACTTAGGAGCAGTATAAGGGCCTCTGTAGGATCAGCCTTAGGGTCTTCGTTAAAGACATTCTCAGGGCCTCTGTTAGGGACCGCCTCAGGGCCTCACTTAGGGACAGCGTCAGGGCTTCCTTTGGGACAGTTTCAGGACCTTGGTAAGACATGGGTCAGGATATTAGTTCAGGATAATGTCAGGACTTTAGATATTGACTGCAGCAGGGCCTTAGAGACAGTGTCTCAGCCTGACTTAGGACTAGCATCAGAGCCTTTGTTAGGTCCAGTGTCAGGGACTGAGTTAGGTGTAGTGTCAGGGCCTCAGTTAGGGACAGTGTCAGGGCCTGAGTTAGGACGAGCCTCCAGGCCTCAGTTAGGGCCAGGGTCACAGCCTCGGGACTAATTTTAGGGCCTTAGTTAGGAACAGCATCAGGGATTTATTTAGCATAAGAAGCTCAACATTAGTTAAAGACAAGGTTAGGTTAAGGTCTAGGCATTGTGTCAGGGCATGACCTAGGGATAGTGTCAAGACCTTAGTTACTTAGGGCATCAGGGCCTAATTTAGGACCAGTGTCAGGGCTTCAGGTAGGGATAGCGTCAGAGCCTGACTTCGGGAGAGCGACAGGGCTTGAGTGAGGCCTAGTGACAGAGCCTGACTTCGGGAGAGCGACAGGGCTTGAGTGAGGCCTAGTGTCAGAGCCTTAGCTAGGGATAGTATCAGGGCATGACTTAGGAGCAGCACAAGGCCTTGGTAGGATCAGCCTCAGGGGCTTTGTTAAAGACCTTATCAGGGCCTCTGTTAGGGGCAGCCTTAGGGCCTCCCTTAGGGACAGCGTCAGGGCTTACTTAGGGACAGTTTCAGGACCTTGGTAAGAGATGGGTCCGGAAATTACCTCAGGATAGTGTCAGGACATTAGATATTGACGGCAGCAGGGCCTTACTTAGGGACAGTGTCAAGGCCTTAGTTAGTACTAGCATCTGGGCCTCTGTTAGGTACAGTGTCGGGGCCTGAGTTAGGAATAGTGTTAGGGCCTTAGTTAGGGACAGTATCACGGCCTTGAGACTAAATTCAGGGCCTGAGGTAGTCACAGCATAAGGGCTTTAGTTAGCATAAGAGGCAGGACATTTGCTAGGGACAGGGTGAGGGTAAAGTTTAGGGATCGTGTCAGGAAATGACCTAGGGATAGTGTCAAGAGCTTAGTTACAGTATCAGGGCCTTATTTAGGACCCGTGTCAGGGCTTCAGGTAGGGACAGCGTCAGTGCCTGACTCTGGGAGAGCAACAGGGCCTGAGTGAGGCCTAGCGTCAGGCCCATAGCTGGGGACACTGTCAGGGCATGATGTAGGAGCAGCATCAGGGCCTTTGTTGCATCAGCATTAGTGTCTTAGTTACAGACATGATCAGGGCCTGAGTTAGTCACAGCGTCAAGGCCTCAGTTAGGCATAGCTTCAGGGACTGAGTTACGGACAGCCTCAGGTCTTCCTTTAGGAACAGCGACAGGGCTCTCTTAGGGACGGTGTCAGGACCTTGGTTAGAAATGGGTCAGGATATTAGCTCAGGATAGTGTCCGGATTTTAGTTATTGCCGGCAGCAGGGCCTATATTAGAGATAGATTCCGGGCCTTAGTTAGGGACAGTGTCAGGGCCTTAATTAGTACTAGTCTGGGCCTTAGTTAGGGAGAGCATTACGGCTTCGCTGAGGATAAGGGGCAGGACGTTAGCTCGGGACAGAGTCAGGTTCCAGGCCAGTGGTAGTGTCAGGATGTGAGCTAGGGATAGGGTGAAGACCTTAGTTATTGAGAGCATCAGGGCCTTAGTTAGGACCAGCGTCAGGGCCTTCATCAGGACCAGTGTCAGGGCTTCACGTACGGACAGCGTCAGAGCCTAACTAAGGTACGGCAACGGGGCCTAAGTGAGGCCTATCTTTAGGGCCTGAGTTAGGGACAGTGTCAGGGCATGACTTAGGAGCAGTATAAGGGCCTCTGTAGGATCAGCATTAGGGTCTTCGTTAAAGACATTCTCAGGGCCTCTGTTAGGGACCGCCTCAGGGCCTCACTTAGGGACAGCGTCAGGGCTTCCTTTGGGACAGTTTCAGGACCTTGGTAAGACATGGGTCAGGATATTAGCTCGGGATAATGTCAGGACTTTAGATATTGACTGCAGCAGGGCCTTAGAGACAGTGTCTCAGCCTGACTTAGGACTAGCATCAGAGCCTTTGTTAGGTCCAGTGTCAGGGACTGAGGTAGGTGTAGTGTCAGGGCCTTAGTTAGGGACAGTGTCAGGGCCTGAGTTAGGACGAGCCTCCAGGCCTCAGTTAGGGCCAGGGTCACGGCCTCGGGACTAATTTTAGGGCCTTAGTTAGGAAGAGCATCAGGGATTTATTTAGCATAAGAAGCTCAACATTAGTTAAAGACAAGGTTAGGTTAAGGTCTAGGCATTGGGTCAGGGCATGACCTAGGGATAGTGTCAAGACCTTAGTTACTTAGGGCATCAGGGCCTAATTTAGGACCAGCGTCAGGGCTTCAGGTAGGGATAGCGTCAGAGCCTGACTTCGGGAGAGCGACAGGGCTTGAGTGAGGCCTAGTGTCAGAGCCTTAGCTAGGGATAGTATCAGGGCATGACTTAGGAGCAGCATAAGGGCCTTGGTAGGATCAGCCTCAGGGGCTTTGTTAAAGACATTATCAGGGCCTCTGTTAGGGACAGCCTTAGGGCCTCCCTTAGGGACAGCGTCAGGGCTTACTTAGGGACAGTTTCAGGACCTTGGTAAGAGATGGGTCCGGAAGTTAACTCAGGATAGTGTCAGGACATTAGATATTGACGGCAGCAGGGCCTTAGTTAGGGACAGTGTCAAGGCCTTAGTTAGTACTAGCATCTGGGCCTCTGTTAGGTACAGTGTCAGGGCCTGAGTTAGGAATAGTGTTAGGGCCTTAGTTAGGGACAGTATCACGGCCTTGGGACTAAATTCAGGGCCTGAGGTAGTCACAGCCTAAGGGCTTTAGTTAGCGTAAGAGGCAGGACATTTGCTAGGGACAGGGTTAGGGTAAAGTTTAGGGATCGTGTCAGGAAATGACCTAGGGATAGTGTCAAGAGCTTAGTTACAGTATCAGGGCCTTATTTAGGACCCGTGTCAGGGCTTCAGGTAGGGACAGCGTCAGTGCCTGACTCTGGGAGAGCAACAGGGCCTGAGTGAGGCCTAGCGTCAGGCCCATAGCTGGGGACACTGTCAGGGCATGATGTAGGAGCAGCATCAGGGCCTTTGTTGCATCAGCATTAGTGTCTTAGTTACAGACATGATCAGGGCCTGAGTTAGTCACAGCGTCAAGGCCTCAGTTAGGCATAGCTTCAGGGACTGAGTTACGGACAGCCTCAGGTCTTCCCTTAGGAACAGCGACAGGGCTCTCTTAGGGACGGTGTCAGGACCTTGGTTAGAAATGGGTCAGGATATTAGCTCAGGATAGTGTCCGGATTTTAGTTATTGCCGGCAGCAGGGCCTATATTAGAGATAGATTCCGGGCCTTAGTTAGGGACAGTGTCAGTTAGTTAGGGAGAGCATTAGGGCTTCGGTGAGGAAAAGGGGCAGGACATTAGCTCGGGAGAGAGTCAGGTTCCAGGCCAGTGGTAGTGTCAGGATGTGAGCTAGGGATAGGGTGAAGAGCTTAGTTATTGAGAGCATCAGGGCCTTAGGACCAGCGTCAGGGCCTTCATCAGGACCAGTGTCAGGGCTTCACGTACGGACAGCATCAGAGCCTAACTAAGGTACGGCAACAGGGCCTAAGTGAGGCCTATCTTCAGGGCCTGAGTTAGGGACAGTGTCAGGGCATGACTTAGGAGCAGTATAAGGGCCTCTGTAGGATCAGCCTTAGGGTCTTCGTTAAAGACATTCTCAGGGCCTCTGTTAGGGACCGCCTCAGGGCCTCACTTAGGGACAGCGTCAGGGCTTCCTTTGGGACAGTTTCAGGACCTTGGTAAGACATGGGTCAGGATATTAGTTCAGGATAATGTCAGGACTTTAGATATTGACTGCAGCAGGGCCTTAGAGACAGTGTCTCAGCCTGACTTAGGACTAGCATCAGAGCCTTTGTTAGGTCCAGTGTCAGGGACTGAGTTAGGTGTAGTGTCAGGGCCTCAGTTAGGGACAGTGTCAGGGCCTGAGTTAGGACGAGCCTCCAGGCCTCAGTTAGGGCCAGGGTCACAGCCTCGGGACTAATTTTAGGGCCTTAGTTAGGAACAGCATCAGGGATTTATTTAGCATAAGAAGCTCAACATTAGTTAAAGACAAGGTTAGGTTAAGGTCTAGGCATTGTGTCAGGGCATGACCTAGGGATAGTGTCAAGACCTTAGTTACTTAGGGCATCAGGGCCTAATTTAGGACCAGTGTCAGGGCTTCAGGTAGGGATAGCGTCAGAGCCTGACTTCGGGAGAGCGACAGGGCTTGAGTGAGGCCTAGTGACAGAGCCTGACTTCGGGAGAGCGACAGGGCTTGAGTGAGGCCTAGTGTCAGAGCCTTAGCTAGGGATAGTATCAGGGCATGACTTAGGAGCAGCACAAGGGCCTTGGTAGGATCAGCCTCAGGGGCTTTGTTAAAGACCTTATCAGGGCCTCTGTTAGGGGCAGCCTTAGGGCCTCCCTTAGGGACAGCGTCAGGGCTTACTTAGGGACAGTTTCAGGACCTTGGTAAGAGATGGGTCCGGAAATTACCTCAGGATAGTGTCAGGACATTAGATATTGACGGCAGCAGGGCCTTACTTAGGGACAGTGTCAAGGCCTTAGTTAGTACTAGCATCTGGGCCTCTGTTAGGTACAGTGTCGGGGCCTGAGTTAGGAATAGTGTTAGGGCCTTAGTTAGGGACAGTATCACGGCCTTGAGACTAAATTCAGGGCCTGAGGTAGTCACAGCATAAGGGCTTTAGTTAGCATAAGAGGCAGGACATTTGCTAGGGACAGGGTGAGGGTAAAGTTTAGGGATCGTGTCAGGAAATGACCTAGGGATAGTGTCAAGAGCTTAGTTACAGTATCAGGGCCTTATTTAGGACCCGTGTCAGGGCTTCAGGTAGGGACAGCGTCAGTGCCTGACTCTGGGAGAGCAACAGGGCCTGAGTGAGGCCTAGCGTCAGGCCCATAGCTGGGGACACTGTCAGGGCATGATGTAGGAGCAGCATCAGGGCCTTTGTTGCATCAGCATTAGTGTCTTAGTTACAGACATGATCAGGGCCTGAGTTAGTCACAGCGTCAAGGCCTCAGTTAGTCATAGCTTCAGGGACTGAGTTACGGACAGCCTCAGGTCTTCCTTTAGGAACAGCGACAGGGCTCTCTTAGGGACGGTGTCAGGACCTTGGTTAGAAATGGGTCAGGATATTAGCTCAGGATAGTGTCCGGATTTTAGTTATTGCCGGCAGCAGGGCCTATATTAGAGATAGATTCCGGGCCTTAGTTAGGGACAGTGTCAGGGCCTTAATTAGGACTAGTCTGGGCCTTAGTTAGGGAGAGCATTACGGCTTCGCTGAGGATAAGGGGCAGGACGTTAGCTCGGGACAGAGTCAGGTTCCAGGCCAGTGGTAGTGTCAGGATGTGAGCTAGGGATAGGGTGAAGACCTTAGTTATTGAGAGCATCAGGGCCTTAGTTAGGACCAGCGTCAGGGCCTTCATCAGGACCAGTGTCAGGGCTTCACGTACGGACAGCGTCAGAGCCTAACTAAGGTACGGCAACGGGGCCTAAGTGAGGCCTATCTTTAGGGCCTGAGTTAGGGACAGTGTCAGGGCATGACTTAGGAGCAGTATAAGGGCCTCTGTAGGATCAGCATTAGGGTCTTCGTTAAAGACATTCTCAGGGCCTCTGTTAGGGACCGCCTCAGGGCCTCACTTAGGGACAGCGTCAGGGCTTCCTTTGGGACAGTTTCAGGACCTTGGTAAGACATGGGTCAGGATATTAGCTCGGGATAATGTCAGGACTTTAGATATTGACTGCAGCAGGGCCTTAGAGACAGTGTCTCAGCCTGACTTAGGACTAGCATCAGAGCCTTTGTTAGGTCCAGTGTCAGGGACTGAGGTAGGTGTAGTGTCAGGGCCTTAGTTAGGGACAGTGTCAGGGCCTGAGTTAGGACGAGCCTCCAGGCCTCAGTTAGGGCCAGGGTCACGGCCTCGGGACTAATTTTAGGGCCTTAGTTAGGAAGAGCATCAGGGATTTATTTAGCATAAGAAGCTCAACATTAGTTAAAGACAAGGTTAGGTTAAGGTCTAGGGATTGTGTCAGGGCATGACCTAGGGATAGTGTCAAGACCTTAGTTACTTAGGGCATCAGGGCCTAATTTAGGACCAGCGTCAGGGCTTCAGGTAGGGATAGCGTCAGAGCCTGACTTCGGGAGAGCGACAGGGCTTGAGTGAGGCCTAGTGTCAGAGCCTTAGCTAGGGATAGTATCAGGGCATGACTTAGGAGCAGCATAAGGGCCTTGGTAGGATCAGCCTCAGGGGCTTTGTTAAAGACATTATCAGGGCCTCTGTTAGGGACAGCCTTAGGGCCTCCCTTAGGGACAGCGTCAG
Source organism: Balaenoptera borealis (assembly GCF_965194805.1). Lineage (NCBI taxonomy): Eukaryota > Metazoa > Chordata > Mammalia > Artiodactyla > Balaenopteridae > Balaenoptera > Balaenoptera borealis. Next base: position 721,528 of record NW_028123915.1, on the reverse strand, counting down.
GGCTTACTTAGGGACAGTTTCAGGACCTTGGTAAGAGATGGGTCCGGAAGTTAACTCAGGATAGTGTCAGGACATTAGATATTGACGGCAGCAGGGCCTTACTTAGGGACAGTGTCAAGGCCTTAGTTAGTACTAGCATCTGGGCCTCTGTTAGGTACAGTGTCAGGGCCTGAGTTAGGAATAGTGTTAGGGCCTTAGTTAGGGACAGTATCACGGCCTTGGGACTAAATTCAGGGCCTGAGGTAGTCACAGCCTAAGGGCTTTAGTTAGCGTAAGAGGCAGGACATTTGCTAGGGACAGGGTTAGGGTAAAGTTTAGGGATCGTGTCAGGAAATGACCTAGGGATAGTGTCAAGAGCTTAGTTACAGTATCAGGGCCTTATTTAGGACCCGTGTCAGGGCTTCAGGTAGGGACAGCGTCAGTGCCTGACTCTGGGAGAGCAACAGGGCCTGAGTGAGGCCTAGCGTCAGGCCCATAGCTGGGGACACTGTCAGGGCATGATGTAGGAGCAGCATCAGGGCCTTTGTTGCATCAGCATTAGTGTCTTAGTTACAGACATGATCAGGGCCTGAGTTAGTCACAGCGTCAAGGCCTCAGTTAGGCATAGCTTCAGGGACTGAGTTACGGACAGCCTCAGGTCTTCCCTTAGGAACAGCGACAGGGCTCTCTTAGGGACGGTGTCAGGACCTTGGTTAGAAATGGGTCAGGATATTAGCTCAGGATAGTGTCCGGATTTTAGTTATTGCCGGCAGCAGGGCCTATATTAGAGATAGATTCCGGGCCTTAGTTAGGGACAGTGTCAGTTAGTTAGGGAGAGCATTAGGGCTTCGGTGAGGAAAAGGGGCAGGACATTAGCTCGGGAGAGAGTCAGGTTCCAGGCCAGTGGTAGTGTCAGGATGTGAGCTAGGGATAGGGTGAAGAGCTTAGTTATTGAGAGCATCAGGGCCTTAGGACCAGCGTCAGGGCCTTCATCAGGACCAGTGTCAGGGCTTCACGTACGGACAGCATCAGAGCCTAACTAAGGTACGGCAACAGGGCCTAAGTGAGGCCTATCTTCAGGGCCTGAGTTAGGGACAGTGTCAGGGCATGACTTAGGAGCAGTATAAGGGCCTCTGTAGGATCAGCCTTAGGGTCTTCGTTAAAGACATTCTCAGGGCCTCTGTTAGGGACCGCCTCAGGGCCTCACTTAGGGACAGCGTCAGGGCTTCCTTTGGGACAGTTTCAGGACCTTGGTAAGACATGGGTCAGGATATTAGTTCAGGATAATGTCAGGACTTTAGATATTGACTGCAGCAGGGCCTTAGAGACAGTGTCTCAGCCTGACTTAGGACTAGCATCAGAGCCTTTGTTAGGTCCAGTGTCAGGGACTGAGTTAGGTGTAGTGTCAGGGCCTCAGTTAGGGACAGTGTCAGGGCCTGAGTTAGGACGAGCCTCCAGGCCTCAGTTAGGGCCAGGGTCACAGCCTCGGGACTAATTTTAGGGCCTTAGTTAGGAACAGCATCAGGGATTTATTTAGCATAAGAAGCTCAACATTAGTTAAAGACAAGGTTAGGTTAAGGTCTAGGCATTGTGTCAGGGCATGACCTAGGGATAGTGTCAAGACCTTAGTTACTTAGGGCATCAGGGCCTAATTTAGGACCAGTGTCAGGGCTTCAGGTAGGGATAGCGTCAGAGCCTGACTTCGGGAGAGCGACAGGGCTTGAGTGAGGCCTAGTGACAGAGCCTGACTTAGGGAGAGCGACAGGGCTTGAGTGAGGCCTAGTGTCAGAGCCTTAGCTAGGGATAGTATCAGGGCATGACTTAGGAGCAGCACAAGGGCCTTGGTAGGATCAGCCTCAGGGGCTTTGTTAAAGACCTTATCAGGGCCTCTGTTAGGGGCAGCCTTAGGGCCTCCCTTAGGGACAGCGTCAGGGCTTACTTAGGGACAGTTTCAGGACCTTGGTAAGAGATGGGTCCGGAAATTACCTCAGGATAGTGTCAGGACATTAGATATTGACGGCAGCAGGGCCTTACTTAGGGACAGTGTCAAGGCCTTAGTTAGTACTAGCATCTGGGCCTCTGTTAGGTGCAGTGTCAGGGCCTGAGTTAGGAATAGTGTTAGGGCCTTAGTTAGGGACAGTATCACGGCCTTGGGACTAAATTCAGGGCCTGAGGTAGTCACAGCCTAAGGGCTTTAGTTAGCATAAGAGGCAGGACATTTGCTAGGGACAGGGTGAGGGTAAAGTTTAGGGATCGTGTCAGGAAATGACCTAGGGATAGTGTCAAGAGCTTAGTTACAGTATCAGGGCCTTATTTAGGACCCGTGTCAGGGCTTCAGGTAGGGACAGCGTCAGTGCCTGACTCTGGGAGAGCAACAGGGCCTGAGTGAGGCCTAGCGTCAGGCCCATAGCTGGGGACACTGTCAGGGCATGATGTAGGAGCAGCATCAGGGCCTTTGTTGCATCAGCATTAGTGTCTTAGTTACAGACATGATCAGGGCCTGAGTTAGTCACAGCGTCAAGGCCTCAGTTAGGCATAGCTTCAGGGACTGAGTTACGGACAGCCTCAGGTCTTCCCTTAGGAACAGCGACAGGGCTCTCTTAGGGACGGTGTCAGGACCTTGGTTAGAAATGGGTCAGGATATTAGCTCAGGATAGTGTCCGGATTTTAGTTATTGCCGGCAGCAGGGCCTATATTAGAGATAGATTCCGGGCCTTAGTTAGGGACAGTGTCAGGGCCTTAATTAGGACTAGTCTGGGCCTTAGTTAGGGAGAGCATTACGGCTTCGCTGAGGATAAGGGGCAGGACGTTAGCTCGGGACAGAGTCAGGTTCCAGGCCAGTGGTAGTGTCAGGATGTGAGCTAGGGATAGGGTGAAGACCTTAGTTATTGAGAGCATCAGGGCCTTAGTTAGGACCAGCGTCAGGGCCTTCATCAGGACCAGTGTCAGGGCTTCACGTACGGACAGCGTCAGAGCCTAACTAAGGTACGGCAACGGGGCCTAAGTGAGGCCTATCTTTAGGGCCTGAGTTAGGGACAGTGTCAGGGCATGACTTAGGAGCAGTATAAGGGCCTCTGTAGGATCAGCATTAGGGTCTTCGTTAAAGACATTCTCAGGGCCTCTGTTAGGGACCGCCTCAGGGCCTCACTTAGGGACAGCGTCAGGGCTTCCTTTGGGACAGTTTCAGGACCTTGGTAAGACATGGGTCAGGATATTAGCTCGGGATAATGTCAGGACTTTAGATATTGACTGCAGCAGGGCCTTAGAGACAGTGTCTCAGCCTGACTTAGGACTAGCATCAGAGCCTTTGTTAGGTCCAGTGTCAGGGACTGAGTTAGGTGTAGTGTCAGGGCCTTAGTTAGGGACAGTGTCAGGGCCTGAGTTAGGACGAGCCTCCAGGCCTCAGTTAGGGCCAGGGTCACGGCCTCGGGACTAATTTTAGGGCCTTAGTTAGGAAGAGCATCAGGGATTTATTTCGCATAAGAAGCTCAACATTAGTTAAAGACAAGGTTAGGTTAAGGTCTAGGGATTGTGTCAGGGCATGACCTAGGGATAGTGTCAAGACCTTAGTTACTTAGGGCATCAGGGCCTAATTTAGGACCAGCGTCAGGGCTTCAGGTAGGGATAGCGTCAGAGCCTGACTTCGGGAGAGCGACAGGGCTTGAGTGAGGCCTAGTGTCAGAGCCTTAGCTAGGGATAGTATCAGGGCATGACTTAGGAGCAGCACAAGGGCCTTGGTAGGATCAGCCTCAGGGGCTTTGTTAAAGACCTTATCAGGGCCTCTGTTAGGGGCAGCCTTAGGGCCTCCCTTAGGGACAGCGTCAGGGCTTACTTAGGGACAGTTTCAGGAGCTTGGTAAGAGATGGGTCCGGAAATTACCTCAGGATAGTGTCAGGACATTAGATATTGACGGCAGCAGGGCCTTACTTAGGGACAGTGTCAAGGCCTTAGTTAGTACTAGCATCTGGGCCTCTGTTAGGTACAGTGTCGGGGCCTGAGTTAGGAATAGTGTTAGGGCCTTAGTTAGGGACAGTATCACGGCCTTGGGACTAAATTCAGGGCCTGAGGTAGTCACAGCCTAAGGGCTTTAGTTAGCATAAGAGGCAGGACATTTGCTAGGGACAGGGTGAGGGTAAAGTTTAGGGATCGTGTCAGGAAATGACCTAGGGATAGTGTCAAGAGCTTAGTTACAGTATCAGGGCCTTATTTAGGACCCGTGTCAGGGCTTCAGGTAGGGACAGCGTCAGTGCCTGACTCTGGGAGAGCAACAGGGCCTGAGTGAGGCCTAGCGTCAGGCCCATAGCTGGGGACACTGTCAGGGCATGATGTAGGAGCAGCATCAGGGCCTTTGTTGCATCAGCATTAGTGTCTTAGTTACAGACATGATCAGGGCCTGAGTTAGTCACAGCGTCAAGGCCTCAGTTAGGCATAGCTTCAGGGACTGAGTTACGGACAGCCTCAGGTCTTCCCTTAGGAACAGCGACAGGGCTCTCTTAGGGACGGTGTCAGGACCTTGGTTAGAAATGGGTCAGGATATTAGCTCAGGATAGTGTCCGGATTTTAGTTATTGCCGGCAGCAGGGCCTATATTAGAGATAGATTCCGGGCCTTAGTTAGGGACAGTGTCAGGGCCTTAATTAGGACTAGTCTGGGCCTTAGTTAGGGAGAGCATTACGGCTTCGCTGAGGATAAGGGGCAGGACGTTAGCTCGGGACAGAGTCAGGTTCCAGGCCAGTGGTAGTGTCAGGATGTGAGCTAGGGATAGGGTGAAGACCTTAGTTATTGAGAGCATCAGGGCCTTAGTTAGGACCAGCGTCAGGGCCTTCATCAGGACCAGTGTCAGGGCTTCACGTACGGACAGCGTCAGAGCCTAACTAAGGTACGGCAACGGGGCCTAAGTGAGGCCTATCTTTAGGGCCTGAGTTAGGGACAGTGTCAGGGCATGACTTAGGAGCAGTATAAGGGCCTCTGTAGGATCAGCATTAGGGTCTTCGTTAAAGACATTCTCAGGGCCTCTGTTAGGGACCGCCTCAGGGCCTCACTTAGGGACAGCGTCAGGGCTTCCTTTGGGACAGTTTCAGGACCTTGGTAAGACATGGGTCAGGATATTAGCTCGGGATAATGTCAGGACTTTAGATATTGACTGCAGCAGGGCCTTAGAGACAGTGTCTCAGCCTGACTTAGGACTAGCATCAGAGCCTTTGTTAGGTCCAGTGTCAGGGACTGAGTTAGGTGTAGTGTCAGGGCCTTAGTTAGGGACAGTGTCAGGGCCTGAGTTAGGACGAGCCTCCAGGCCTCAGTTAGGGCCAGGGTCACGGCCTCGGGACTAATTTTAGGGCCTTAGTTAGGAACAGCATCAGGGATTTATTTAGCATAAGAAGCTCAACATTAGTTAAAGACAAGGTTAGGTTAAGGTCTAGGCATTGTGTCAGGGCATGACCTAGGGATAGTGTCAAGACCTTAGTTACTTAGGGCATCAGGGCCTAATTTAGGACCAGCGTCAGGGCTTCAGGTAGGGATAGCATCAGAGCCTGACTTCGGGAGAGCGACAGGGCTTGAGTGAGGCCTAGTGTCTAGAGCCTTAGCTAGGGATAGTATCAGGGCATGACTTAGGAGCAGCATAAGGGCCTTGGTAGGATCAGCCTCAGGGGCTTTGTTAAAGACATTATCAGGGCCTCTGTTAGGGACAGCCTTAGGGCCTCCCTTAGGGACAGCGTCAGGGCTTACTTAGGGACAGTTTCAGGACCTTGGTAAGAGATGGGTCCGGAAGTTAACTCAGGATAGTGTCAGGACATTAGATATTGACGGCAGCAGGGCCTTAGTTAGGGACAGTGTCAAGGCCTTAGTTAGTACTAGCATCTGGGCCTCTGTTAGGTACAGTGTCAGGGCCTGAGTTAGGAATAGTGTTAGGGCCTTAGTTAGGGACAGTATCACGGCCTTGGGACTAAATTCAGGGCCTGAGGTAGTCACAGCCTAAGGGCTTTAGTTAGCGTAAGAGGCAGGACATTTGCTAGGGACAGGGTTAGGGTAAAGTTTAGGGATCGTGTCAGGAAATGACCTAGGGATAGTGTCAAGAGCTTAGTTACAGTATCAGGGCCTTATTTAGGACCAGTGTCAGGGCTTCAGGTAGGGACAGCGTCAGTGCCTGACTCTGGGAGAGCAACAGGGCCTGAGTGAGGCCTAGCGTCAGGCCCATAGCTGGGGACACTGTCAGGGCATGATGTAGGAGCAGCATCAGGGCCTTTGTTGCATCAGCATTAGTGTCTTAGTTACAGACATGATCAGGGCCTGAGTTAGTCACAGCGTCAAGGCCTCAGTTAGGCATAGCTTCAGGGACTGAGTTACGGACAGCCTCAGGTCTTCCCTTAGGAACAGCGACAGGGCTTTCTTAGGGACGGTGTCAGGACCTTGGTTAGAAATGGGTCAGGATATTAGCTCAGGATAGTGTCCGGATTTTAGTTATTGCCGGCAGCAGGGCCTATATTAGAGATAGATTCCGGGCCTTAGTTAGGGACAGTGTCAGTTAGTTAGGGAGAGCATTAGGGCTTCGGTGAGGAAAAGGGGCAGGACATTAGCTCGGGAGAGAGTCAGGTTCCAGGCCAGTGGTAGTGTCAGGATGTGAGCTAGGGATAGGGTGAAGACCTTAGTTATTGAGAGCATCAGGGCCTTAGGACCAGCGTCAGGGCCTTCATCAGGACCAGTGTCAGGGCTTCACGTACGGACAGCATCAGAGCCTAACTAAGGTACGGCAACAGGGCCTAAGTGAGGCCTATCTTCAGGGCCTGAGTTAGGGACAGTGTCAGGGCATGACTTAGGAGCAGTATAAGGGCCTCTGTAGGATCAGCCTTAGGGTCTTCGTTAAAGACATTCTCAGGGCCTCTGTTAGGGACCGCCTCAGGGCCTCACTTAGGGACAGCGTCAGGGCTTCCTTTGGGACAGTTTCAGGACCTTGGTAAGACATGGGTCAGGATATTAGTTCAGGATAATGTCAGGACTTTAGATATTGACTGCAGCAGGGCCTTAGAGACAGTGTCTCAGCCTGACTTAGGACTAGCATCAGAGCCTTTGTTAGGTCCAGTGTCAGGGACTGAGTTAGGTGTAGTGTCAGGGCCTCAGTTAGGGACAGTGTCAGGGCCTGAGTTAGGACGAGCCTCCAGGCCTCAGTTAGGGCCAGGGTCACAGCCTCGGGACTAATTTTAGGGCCTTAGTTAGGAAGAGCATCAGGGATTTATTTAGCATAAGAAGCTCAACATTAGTTAAAGACAAGGTTAGGTTAAGGTCTAGGCATTGTGTCAGGGCATGACCTAGGGATAGTGTCAAGACCTTAGTTACTTAGGGCATCAGGGCCTAATTTAGGACCAGTGTCAGGGCTTCAGGTAGGGATAGCGTCAGAGCCTGACTTCGGGAGAGCGACAGGGCTTGAGTGAGGCCTAGTGTCAGAGCCTTAGCTAGGGATAGTATCAGGGCATGACTTAGGAGCAGCACAAGGGCCTTGGTAGGATCAGCCTCAGGGGCTTTGTTAAAGACCTTATCAGGGCCTCTGTTAGGGGCAGCCTTAGGGCCTCCCTTAGGGACAGCGTCAGGGCTTACTTAGGGACAGTTTCAGGAGCTTGGTAAGAGATGGGTCCGGAAATTACCTCAGGATAGTGTCAGGACATTAGATATTGACGGCAGCAGGGCCTTACTTAGGGACAGTGTCAAGGCCTTAGTTAGTACTAGCATCTGGGCCTCTGTTAGGTGCAGTGTCGGGGCCTGAGTTAGGAATAGTGTTAGGGCCTTAGTTAGGGACAGTATCACGGCCTTGGGACTAAATTCAGGGCCTGAGGTAGTCACAGCCTAAGGGCTTTAGTTAGCGTAAGAGGCAGGACATTTGCTAGGGACAGGGTTAGGGTAAAGTTTAGGGATCGTGTCAGGAAATGACCTAGGGATAGTGTCAAGAGCTTAGTTACAGTATCAGGGCCTTATTTAGGACCCGTGTCAGGGCTTCAGGTAGGGACAGCGTCAGTGCCTGACTCTGGGAGAGCAACAGGGCCTGAGTGAGGCCTAGCGTCAGGCCCATAGCTGGGGACACTGTCAGGGCATGATGTAGGAGCAGCATCAGGGCCTTTGTTGCATCAGCATTAGTGTCTTAGTTACAGACATGATCAGGGCCTGAGTTAGTCACAGCGTCAAGGCCTCAGTTAGGCATAGCTTCAGGGACTGAGTTACGGACAGCCTCAGGTCTTCCCTTAGGAACAGCGACAGGGCTCTCTTAGGGACGGTGTCAGGACCTTGGTTAGAAATGGGTCAGGATATTAGCTCAGGATAGTGTCCGGATTTTAGTTATTGCCGGCAGCAGGGCCTATATTAGAGATAGATTCCGGGCCTTAGTTAGGGACAGTGTCAGTTAGTTAGGGAGAGCATTAGGGCTTCGGTGAGGAAAAGGGGCAGGACATTAGCTCGGGAGAGAGTCAGGTTCCAGGCCAGTGGTAGTGTCAGGATGTGAGCTAGGGATAGGGTGAAGACCTTAGTTATTGAGAGCATCAGGGCCTTAGGACCAGCGTCAGGGCCTTCATCAGGACCAGTGTCAGGGCTTCACGTACGGACAGCATCAGAGCCTAACTAAGGTACGGCAACAGGGCCTAAGTGAGGCCTATCTTCAGGGCCTGAGTTAGGGACAGTGTCAGGGCATGACTTAGGAGCAGTATAAGGGCCTCTGTAGGATCAGCCTTAGGGTCTTCGTTAAAGACATTCTCAGGGCCTCTGTTAGGGACCGCCTCAGGGCCTCACTTAGGGACAGCGTCAGGGCTTCCTTTGGGACAGTTTCAGGACCTTGGTAAGACATGGGTCAGGATATTAGTTCAGGATAATGTCAGGACTTTAGATATTGACTGCAGCAGGGCCTTAGAGACAGTGTCTCAGCCTGACTTAGGACTAGCATCAGAGCCTTTGTTAGGTCCAGTGTCAGGGACTGAGTTAGGTGTAGTGTCAGGGCCTCAGTTAGGGACAGTGTCAGGGCCTGAGTTAGGACGAGCCTCCAGGCCTCAGTTAGGGCCAGGGTCACAGCCTCGGGACTAATTTTAGGGCCTTAGTTAGGAACAGCATCAGGGATTTATTTAGCATAAGAAGCTCAACATTAGTTAAAGACAAGGTTAGGTTAAGGTCTAGGCATTGTGTCAGGGCATGACCTAGGGATAGTGTCAAGACCTTAGTTACTTAGGGCATCAGGGCCTAATTTAGGACCAGTGTCAGGGCTTCAGGTAGGGATAGCGTCAGAGCCTGACTTCGGGAGAGCGACAGGGCTTGAGTGAGGCCTAGTGTCAGAGCCTTAGCTAGGGATAGTATCAGGGCATGACTTAGGAGCAGCACAAGGGCCTTGGTAGGATCAGCCTCAGGGGCTTTGTTAAAGACCTTATCAGGGCCTCTGTTAGGGGCAGCCTTAGGGCCTCCCTTAGGGACAGCGTCAGGGCTTACTTAGGGACAGTTTCAGGACCTTGGTAAGAGATGGGTCCGGAAATTACCTCAGGATAGTGTCAGGACATTAGATATTGACGGCAGCAGGGCCTTACTTAGGGACAGTGTCAAGGCCTTAGTTAGTACTAGCATCTGGGCCTCTGTTAGGTGCAGTGTCAGGGCCTGAGTTAGGAATAGTGTTAGGGCCTTAGTTAGGGACAGTATCACGGCCTTGGGACTAAATTCAGGGCCTGAGGTAGTCACAGCCTAAGGGCTTTAGTTAGCATAAGAGGCAGGACATTTGCTAGGGACAGGGTGAGGGTAAAGTTTAGGGATCGTGTCAGGAAATGACCTAGGGATAGTGTCAAGAGCTTAGTTACAGTATCAGGGCCTTATTTAGGACCCGTGTCAGGGCTTCAGGTAGGGACAGCGTCAGTGCCTGACTCTGGGAGAGCAACAGGGCCTGAGTGAGGCCTAGCGTCAGGCCCATAGCTGGGGACACTGTCAGGGCATGATGTAGGAGCAGCATCAGGGCCTTTGTTGCATCAGCATTAGTGTCTTAGTTACAGACATGATCAGGGCCTGAGTTAGTCACAGCGTCAAGGCCTCAGTTAGGCATAGCTTCAGGGACTGAGTTACGGACAGCCTCAGGTCTTCCCTTAGGAACAGCGACAGGGCTCTCTTAGGGACGGTGTCAGGACCTTGGTTAGAAATGGGTCAGGATATTAGCTCAGGATAGTGTCCGGATTTTAGTTATTGCCGGCAGCAGGGCCTATATTAGAGATAGATTCCGGGCCTTAGTTAGGGACAGTGTCAGGGCCTTAATTAGGACTAGTCTGGGCCTTAGTTAGGGAGAGCATTACGGCTTCGCTGAGGATAAGGGGCAGGACGTTAGCTCGGGACAGAGTCAGGTTCCAGGCCAGTGGTAGTGTCAGGATGTGAGCTAGGGATAGGGTGAAGACCTTAGTTATTGAGAGCATCAGGGCCTTAGTTAGGACCAGCGTCACGGCCTTCATCAGGACCAGTGTCAGGGCTTCACGTACGGACAGCGTCAGAGCCTAACTAAGGTACGGCAACGGGGCCTAAGTGAGGCCTATCTTTAGGGCCTGAGTTAGGGACAGTGTCAGGGCATGACTTAGGAGCAGTATAAGGGCCTCTGTAGGATCAGCCTTAGGGTCTTCGTTAAAGACATTCTCAGGGCCTCTGTTAGGGACCGCCTCAGGGCCTCACTTAGGGACAGCGTCAGGGCTTCCTTTGGGACAGTTTCAGGACCTTGGTAAGACATGGGTCAGGATATTAGTTCAGGATAATGTCAGGACTTTAGATATTGATTGCAGCAGGGCCTTAGAGACAGTGTCTCAGCCTGACTTAGGACTAGCATCAGAGCCTTTGTTAGGTCCAGTGTCAGGGACTGAGTTAGGTGTAGTGTCAGGGCCTCAGTTAGGGACAGTGTCAGGGCCTGAGTTAGGACGAGCCTCCAGGCCTCAGTTAGGGCCAGGGTCACAGCCTCGGGACTAATTTTAGGGCCTTAGTTAGGAACAGCATCAGGGATTTATTTAGCATAAGAAGCTCAACATTAGTTAAAGACAAGGTTAGGTTAAGGTCTAGGCATTGTGTCAGGGCATGACCTAGGGATAGTGTCAAGACCTTAGTTACTTAGGGCATCAGGGCCTAATTTAGGACCAGTGTCAGGGCTTCAGGTAGGGATAGCGTCAGAGCCTGACTTCGGGAGAGCGACAGGGCTTGAGTGAGGCCTAGTGACAGAGCCTGACTTAGGGAGAGCGACAGGGCTTGAGTGAGGCCTAGTGTCAGAGCCTTAGCTAGGGATAGTATCAGGGCATGACTTAGGAGCAGCACAAGGGCCTTGGTAGGATCAGCCTCAGGGGCTTTGTTAAAGACCTTATCAGGGCCTCTGTTAGGGGCAGCCTTAGGGCCTCCCTTAGGGACAGCGTCAGGGCTTACTTAGGGACAGTTTCAGGACCTTGGTAAGAGATGGGTCCGGAAATTACCTCAGGATAGTGTCAGGACATTAGATATTGACGGCAGCAGGGCCTTACTTAGGGACAGTGTCAAGGCCTTAGTTAGTACTAGCATCTGGGCCTCTGTTAGGTGCAGTGTCGGGGCCTGAGTTAGGAATAGTGTTAGGGCCTTAGTTAGGGACAGTATCACGGCCTTGGGACTAAATTCAGGGCCTGAGGTAGTCACAGCCTAAGGGCTTTAGTTAGCATAAGAGGCAGGACATTTGCTAGGGACAGGGTTAGGGTAAAGTTTAGGGATCGTGTCAGGAAATGACCTAGGGATAGTGTCAAGAGCTTAGTTACAGTATCAGGGCCTTATTTAGGACCCGTGTCAGGGCTTGAGGTAGGGACAGCGTCAGTGCCTGACTCTGGGAGAGCAACAGGGCCTGAGTGAGGCCTAGCGTCAGGCCCATAGCTGGGGACACTGTCAGGGCATGATGTAGGAGCAGCATCAGGGCCTTTGTTGCATCAGCATTAGTGTCTTAGTTACAGACATGATCAGGGCCTGAGTTAGTCACAGCGTCAAGGCCTCAGTTAGGCATAGCTTCAGGGACTGAGTTACGGACAGCCTCAGGTCTTCCCTTAGGAACAGCGACAGGGCTCTCTTAGGGACGGTGTCAGGACCTTGGTTAGAAATGGGTCAGGATATTAGCTCAGGATAGTGTCCGGATTTTAGTTATTGCCGGCAGCAGGGCCTATATTAGAGATAGATTCCGGGCCTTAGTTAGGGACAGTGTCAGGGCCTTAATTAGGACTAGTCTGGGCCTTAGTTAGGGAGAGCATTACGGCTTCGCTGAGGATAAGGGGCAGGACGTTAGCTCGGGACAGAGTCAGGTTCCAGGCCAGTGGTAGTGTCAGGATGTGAGCTAGGGATAGGGTGAAGACCTTAGTTATTGAGAGCATCAGGGCCTTAGTTAGGACCAGCGTCAGGGCCTTCATCAGGACCAGTGTCAGGGCTTCACGTACGGACAGCGTCAGAGCCTAACTAAGGTACGGCAACGGGGCCTAAGTGAGGCCTATCTTTAGGGCCTGAGTTAGGGACAGTGTCAGGGCATGACTTAGGAGCAGTATAAGGGCCTCTGTAGGATCAGCATTAGGGTCTTCGTTAAAGACATTCTCAGGGCCTCTGTTAGGGACCGCCTCAGGGCCTCACTTAGGGACAGCGTCAGGGCTTCCTTTGGGACAGTTTCAGGACCTTGGTAAGACATGGGTCAGGATATTAGCTCGGGATAATGTCAGGACTTTAGATATTGACTGCAGCAGGGCCTTAGAGACAGTGTCTCAGCCTGACTTAGGACTAGCATCAGAGCCTTTGTTAGGTCCAGTGTCAGGGACTGAGTTAGGTGTAGTGTCAGGGCCTCAGTTAGGGACAGTGTCAGGGCCTGAGTTAGGACGAGCCTCCAGGCCTCAGTTAGGGCCAGGGTCACAGCCTCGGGACTAATTTTAGGGCCTTAGTTAGGAAGAGCATCAGGGATTTATTTAGCATAAGAAGCTCAACATTAGTTAAAGACAAGGTTAGGTTAAGGTCTAGGCATTGTGTCAGGGCATGACCTAGGGATAGTGTCAAGACCTTAGTTACTTAGGGCATCAGGGCCTAATTTAGGACCAGTGTCAGGGCTTCAGGTAGGGATAGCGTCAGAGCCTGACTTCGGGAGAGCGACAGGGCTTGAGTGAGGCCTAGTGTCAGAGCCTTAGCTAGGGATAGTATCAGGGCATGACTTAGGAGCAGCACAAGGGCCTTGGTAGGATCAGCCTCAGGGGCTTTGTTAAAGACCTTATCAGGGCCTCTGTTAGGGGCAGCCTTAGGGCCTCCCTTAGGGACAGCGTCAGGGCTTACTTAGGGACAGTTTCAGGAGCTTGGTAAGAGATGGGTCCGGAAATTACCTCAGGATAGTGTCAGGACATTAGATATTGACGGCAGCAGGGCCTTACTTAGGGACAGTGTCAAGGCCTTAGTTAGTACTAGCATCTGGGCCTCTGTTAGGTGCAGTGTCGGGGCCTGAGTTAGGAATAGTGTTAGGGCCTTAGTTAGGGACAGTATCACGGCCTTGGGACTAAATTCAGGGCCTGAGGTAGTCACAGCCTAAGGGCTTTAGTTAGCGTAAGAGGCAGGACATTTGCTAGGGACAGGGTTAGGGTAAAGTTTAGGGATCGTGTCAGGAAATGACCTAGGGATAGTGTCAAGAGCTTAGTTACAGTATCAGGGCCTTATTTAGGACCCGTGTCAGGGCTTCAGGTAGGGACAGCGTCAGTGCCTGACTCTGGGAGAGCAACAGGGCCTGAGTGAGGCCTAGCGTCAGGCCCATAGCTGGGGACACTGTCAGGGCATGATGTAGGAGCAGCATCAGGGCCTTTGTTGCATCAGCATTAGTGTCTTAGTTACAGACATGATCAGGGCCTGAGTTAGTCACAGCGTCAAGGCCTCAGTTAGGCATAGCTTCAGGGACTGAGTTACGGACAGCCTCAGGTCTTCCCTTAGGAACAGCGACAGGGCTCTCTTAGGGACGGTGTCAGGACCTTGGTTAGAAATGGGTCAGGATATTAGCTCAGGATAGTGTCCGGATTTTAGTTATTGCCGGCAGCAGGGCCTATATTAGAGATAGATTCCGGGCCTTAGTTAGGGACAGTGTCAGTTAGTTAGGGAGAGCATTAGGGCTTCGGTGAGGAAAAGGGGCAGGACATTAGCTCGGGAGAGAGTCAGGTTCCAGGCCAGTGGTAGTGTCAGGATGTGAGCTAGGGATAGGGTGAAGAGCTTAGTTATTGAGAGCATCAGGGCCTTAGGACCAGCGTCAGGGCCTTCATCAGGACCAGTGTCAGGGCTTCACGTACGGACAGCATCAGAGCCTAACTAAGGTACGGCAACAGGGCCTAAGTGAGGCCTATCTTCAGGGCCTGAGTTAGGGACAGTGTCAGGGCATGACTTAGGAGCAGTATAAGGGCCTCTGTAGGATCAGCCTTAGGGTCTTCGTTAAAGACATTCTCAGGGCCTCTGTTAGGGACCGCCTCAGGGCCTCACTTAGGGACAGCGTCAGGGCTTCCTTTGGGACAGTTTCAGGACCTTGGTAAGACATGGGTCAGGATATTAGTTCAGGATAATGTCAGGACTTTAGATATTGACTGCAGCAGGGCCTTAGAGACAGTGTCTCAGCCTGACTTAGGACTAGCATCAGAGCCTTTGTTAGGTCCAGTGTCAGGGACTGAGTTAGGTGTAGTGTCAGGGCCTCAGTTAGGGACAGTGTCAGGGCCTGAGTTAGGACGAGCCTCCAGGCCTCAGTTAGGGCCAGGGTCACAGCCTCGGGACTAATTTTAGGGCCTTAGTTAGGAACAGCATCAGGGATTTATTTAGCATAAGAAGCTCAACATTAGTTAAAGACAAGGTTAGGTTAAGGTCTAGGCATTGTGTCAGGGCATGACCTAGGGATAGTGTCAAGACCTTAGTTACTTAGGGCATCAGGGCCTAATTTAGGACCAGTGTCAGGGCTTCAGGTAGGGATAGCGTCAGAGCCTGACTTCGGGAGAGCGACAGGGCTTGAGTGAGGCCTAGTGTCAGAGCCTTAGCTAGGGATAGTATCAGGGCATGACTTAGGAGCAGCACAAGGGCCTTGGTAGGATCAGCCTCAGGGGCTTTGTTAAAGACCTTATCAGGGCCTCTGTTAGGGGCAGCCTTAGGGCCTCCCTTAGGGACAGCGTCAGGGCTTACTTAGGGACAGTTTCAGGACCTTGGTAAGAGATGGGTCCGGAAATTACCTCAGGATAGTGTCAGGACATTAGATATTGACGGCAGCAGGGCCTTACTTAGGGACAGTGTCAAGGCCTTAGTTAGTACTAGCATCTGGGCCTCTGTTAGGTGCAGTGTCAGGGCCTGAGTTAGGAATAGTGTTAGGGCCTTAGTTAGGGACAGTATCACGGCCTTGGGACTAAATTCAGGGCCTGAGGTAGTCACAGCCTAAGGGCTTTAGTTAGCATAAGAGGCAGGACATTTGCTAGGGACAGGGTGAGGGTAAAGTTTAGGGATCGTGTCAGGAAATGACCTAGGGATAGTGTCAAGAGCTTAGTTACAGTATCAGGGCCTTATTTAGGACCCGTGTCAGGGCTTCAGGTAGGGACAGCGTCAGTGCCTGACTCTGGGAGAGCAACAGGGCCTGAGTGAGGCCTAGCGTCAGGCCCATAGCTGGGGACACTGTCAGGGCATGATGTAGGAGCAGCATCAGGGCCTTTGTTGCATCAGCATTAGTGTCTTAGTTACAGACATGATCAGGGCCTGAGTTAGTCACAGCGTCAAGGCCTCAGTTAGGCATAGCTTCAGGGACTGAGTTACGGACAGCCTCAGGTCTTCCCTTAGGAACAGCGACAGGGCTCTCTTAGGGACGGTGTCAGGACCTTGGTTAGAAATGGGTCAGGATATTAGCTCAGGATAGTGTCCGGATTTTAGTTATTGCCGGCAGCAGGGCCTATATTAGAGATAGATTCCGGGCCTTAGTTAGGGACAGTGTCAGGGCCTTAATTAGGACTAGTCTGGGCCTTAGTTAGGGAGAGCATTACGGCTTCGCTGAGGATAAGGGGCAGGACGTTAGCTCGGGACAGAGTCAGGTTCCAGGCCAGTGGTAGTGTCAGGATGTGAGCTAGGGATAGGGTGAAGACCTTAGTTATTGAGAGCATCAGGGCCTTAGTTAGGACCAGCGTCACGGCCTTCATCAGGACCAGTGTCAGGGCTTCACGTACGGACAGCGTCAGAGCCTAACTAAGGTACGGCAACGGGGCCTAAGTGAGGCCTATCTTTAGGGCCTGAGTTAGGGACAGTGTCAGGGCATGACTTAGGAGCAGTATAAGGGCCTCTGTAGGATCAGCCTTAGGGTCTTCGTTAAAGACATTCTCAGGGCCTCTGTTAGGGACCGCCTCAGGGCCTCACTTAGGGACAGCGTCAGGGCTTCCTTTGGGACAGTTTCAGGACCTTGGTAAGACATGGGTCAGGATATTAGTTCAGGATAATGTCAGGACTTTAGATATTGATTGCAGCAGGGCCTTAGAGACAGTGTCTCAGCCTGACTTAGGACTAGCATCAGAGCCTTTGTTAGGTCCAGTGTCAGGGACTGAGTTAGGTGTAGTGTCAGGGCCTCAGTTAGGGACAGTGTCAGGGCCTGAGTTAGGACGAGCCTCCAGGCCTCAGTTAGGGCCAGGGTCACAGCCTCGGGACTAATTTTAGGGCCTTAGTTAGGAACAGCATCAGGGATTTATTTAGCATAAGAAGCTCAACATTAGTTAAAGACAAGGTTAGGTTAAGGTCTAGGCATTGTGTCAGGGCATGACCTAGGGATAGTGTCAAGACCTTAGTTACTTAGGGCATCAGGGCCTAATTTAGGACCAGTGTCAGGGCTTCAGGTAGGGATAGCGTCAGAGCCTGACTTCGGGAGAGCGACAGGGCTTGAGTGAGGCCTAGTGACAGAGCCTGACTTAGGGAGAGCGACAGGGCTTGAGTGAGGCCTAGTGTCAGAGCCTTAGCTAGGGATAGTATCAGGGCATGACTTAGGAGCAGCACAAGGGCCTTGGTAGGATCAGCCTCAGGGGCTTTGTTAAAGACCTTATCAGGGCCTCTGTTAGGGGCAGCCTTAGGGCCTCCCTTAGGGACAGCGTCAGGGCTTACTTAGGGACAGTTTCAGGACCTTGGTAAGAGATGGGTCCGGAAATTACCTCAGGATAGTGTCAGGACATTAGATATTGACGGCAGCAGGGCCTTACTTAGGGACAGTGTCAAGGCCTTAGTTAGTACTAGCATCTGGGCCTCTGTTAGGTGCAGTGTCGGGGCCTGAGTTAGGAATAGTGTTAGGGCCTTAGTTAGGGACAGTATCACGGCCTTGGGACTAAATTCAGGGCCTGAGGTAGTCACAGCCTAAGGGCTTTAGTTAGCATAAGAGGCAGGACATTTGCTAGGGACAGGGTTAGGGTAAAGTTTAGGGATCGTGTCAGGAAATGACCTAGGGATAGTGTCAAGAGCTTAGTTACAGTATCAGGGCCTTATTTAGGACCCGTGTCAGGGCTTGAGGTAGGGACAGCGTCAGTGCCTGACTCTGGGAGAGCAACAGGGCCTGAGTGAGGCCTAGCGTCAGGCCCATAGCTGGGGACACTGTCAGGGCATGATGTAGGAGCAGCATCAGGGCCTTTGTTGCATCAGCATTAGTGTCTTAGTTACAGACATGATCAGGGCCTGAGTTAGTCACAGCGTCAAGGCCTCAGTTAGGCATAGCTTCAGGGACTGAGTTACGGACAGCCTCAGGTCTTCCCTTAGGAACAGCGACAGGGCTCTCTTAGGGACGGTGTCAGGACCTTGGTTAGAAATGGGTCAGGATATTAGCTCAGGATAGTGTCCGGATTTTAGTTATTGCCGGCAGCAGGGCCTATATTAGAGATAGATTCCGGGCCTTAGTTAGGGACAGTGTCAGGGCCTTAATTAGGACTAGTCTGGGCCTTAGTTAGGGAGAGCATTACGGCTTCGCTGAGGATAAGGGGCAGGACGTTAGCTCGGGACAGAGTCAGGTTCCAGGCCAGTGGTAGTGTCAGGATGTGAGCTAGGGATAGGGTGAAGACCTTAGTTATTGAGAGCATCAGGGCCTTAGTTAGGACCAGCGTCAGGGCCTTCATCAGGACCAGTGTCAGGGCTTCACGTACGGACAGCGTCAGAGCCTAACTAAGGTACGGCAACGGGGCCTAAGTGAGGCCTATCTTTAGGGCCTGAGTTAGGGACAGTGTCAGGGCATGACTTAGGAGCAGTATAAGGGCCTCTGTAGGATCAGCATTAGGGTCTTCGTTAAAGACATTCTCAGGGCCTCTGTTAGGGACCGCCTCAGGGCCTCACTTAGGGACAGCGTCAGGGCTTCCTTTGGGACAGTTTCAGGACCTTGGTAAGACATGGGTCAGGATATTAGCTCGGGATAATGTCAGGACTTTAGATATTGACTGCAGCAGGGCCTTAGAGACAGTGTCTCAGCCTGACTTAGGACTAGCATCAGAGCCTTTGTTAGGTCCAGTGTCAGGGACTGAGTTAGGTGTAGTGTCAGGGCCTTAGTTAGGGACAGTGTCAGGGCCTGAGTTAGGACGAGCCTCCAGGCCTCAGTTAGGGCCAGGGTCACGGCCTCGGGACTAATTTTAGGGCCTTAGTTAGGAAGAGCATCAGGGATTTATTTAGCATAAGAAGCTCAACATTAGTTAAAGACAAGGTTAGGTTAAGGTCTAGGGATTGTGTCAGGGCATGACCTAGGGATAGTGTCAAGACCTTAGTTACTTAGGGCATCAGGGCCTAATTTAGGACCAGCGTCAGGGCTTCAGGTAGGGATAGCGTCAGAGCCTGACTTCGGGAGAGCGACAGGGCTTGAGTGAGGCCTAGTGTCAGAGCCTTAGCTAGGGATAGTATCAGGGCATGACTTAGGAGCAGCACAAGGGCCTTGGTAGGATCAGCCTCAGGGGCTTTGTTAAAGACCTTATCAGGGCCTCTGTTAGGGGCAGCCTTAGGGCCTCCCTTAGGGACAGCGTCAGGGCTTACTTAGGGACAGTTTCAGGAGCTTGGTAAGAGATGGGTCCGGAAATTACCTCAGGATAGTGTCAGGACATTAGATATTGACGGCAGCAGGGCCTTACTTAGGGACAGTGTCAAGGCCTTAGTTAGTACTAGCATCTGGGCCTCTGTTAGGTACAGTGTCGGGGCCTGAGTTAGGAATAGTGTTAGGGCCTTAGTTAGGGACAGTATCACGGCCTTGGGACTAAATTCAGGGCCTGAGGTAGTCACAGCCTAAGGGCTTTAGTTAGCATAAGAGGCAGGACATTTGCTAGGGACAGGGTGAGGGTAAAGTTTAGGGATCGTGTCAGGAAATGACCTAGGGATAGTGTCAAGAGCTTAGTTACAGTATCAGGGCCTTATTTAGGACCCGTGTCAGGGCTTCAGGTAGGGACAGCGTCAGTGCCTGACTCTGGGAGAGCAACAGGGCCTGAGTGAGGCCTAGCGTCAGGCCCATAGCTGGGGACACTGTCAGGGCATGATGTAGGAGCAGCATCAGGGCCTTTGTTGCATCAGCATTAGTGTCTTAGTTACAGACATGATCAGGGCCTGAGTTAGTCACAGCGTCAAGGCCTCAGTTAGGCATAGCTTCAGGGACTGAGTTACGGACAGCCTCAGGTCTTCCCTTAGGAACAGCGACAGGGCTCTCTTAGGGACGGTGTCAGGACCTTGGTTAGAAATGGGTCAGGATACTAGCTCAGGATAGTGTCCGGATTTTAGTTATTGCCGGCAGCAGGGCCTATATTAGAGATAGATTCCGGGCCTTAGTTAGGGACAGTGTCAGGGCCTTAGTTAGGGAGAGCATTACGGCTTCGCTGAGGATAAGGGGCAGGACGTTAGCTCGGGACAGAGTCAGGTTCCAGGCCAGTGGTAGTGTCAGGATGTGAGCTAGGGATAGGGTGAAGACCTTAGTTATTGAGAGCATCAGGGCCTTAGTTAGGACCAGCGTCAGGGCCTTCATCAGGACCAGTGTCAGGGCTTCACGTACGGACAGCGTCAGAGCCTAACTAAGGTACGGCAACGGGGCCTAAGTGAGGCCTATCTTTAGGGCCTGAGTTAGGGACAGTGTCAGGGCATGACTTAGGAGCAGTATAAGGGCCTCTGTAGGATCAGCATTAGGGTCTTCGTTAAAGACATTCTCAGGGCCTCTGTTAGGGACCGCCTCAGGGCCTCACTTAGGGACAGCGTCAGGGCTTCCTTTGGGACAGTTTCAGGACCTTGGTAAGACATGGGTCAGGATATTAGCTCGGGATAATGTCAGGACTTTAGATATTGACTGCAGCAGGGCCTTAGAGACAGTGTCTCAGCCTGACTTAGGACTAGCATCAGAGCCTTTGTTAGGTCCAGTGTCAGGGACTGAGTTAGGTGTAGTGTCAGGGCCTTAGTTAGGGACAGTGTCAGGGCCTGAGTTAGGACGAGCCTCCAGGCCTCAGTTAGGGCCAGGGTCACGGCCTCGGGACTAATTTTAGGGCCTTAGTTAGGAAGAGCATCAGGGATTTATTTAGCATAAGAAGCTCAACATTAGTTAAAGACAAGGTTAGGTTAAGGTCTAGGGATTGTGTCAGGGCATGACCTAGGGATAGTGTCAAGACCTTAGTTACTTAGGGCATCAGGGCCTAATTTAGGACCAGCGTCAGGGCTTCAGGTAGGGATAGCGTCAGAGCCTGACTTCGGGAGAGCGACAGGGCTTGAGTGAGGCCTAGTGTCAGAGCCTTAGCTAGGGATAGTATCAGGGCATGACTTAGGAGCAGCACAAGGGCCTTGGTAGGATCAGCCTCAGGGGCTTTGTTAAAGACCTTATCAGGGCCTCTGTTAGGGGCAGCCTTAGGGCCTCCCTTAGGGACAGCGTCAGGGCTTACTTAGGGACAGTTTCAGGAGCTTGGTAAGAGATGGGTCCGGAAATTACCTCAGGATAGTGTCAGGACATTAGATATTGACGGCAGCAGGGCCTTACTTAGGGACAGTGTCAAGGCCTTAGTTAGTACTAGCATCTGGGCCTCTGTTAGGTACAGTGTCGGGGCCTGAGTTAGGAATAGTGTTAGGGCCTTAGTTAGGGACAGTATCACGGCCTTGGGACTAAATTCAGGGCCTGAGGTAGTCACAGCCTAAGGGCTTTAGTTAGCATAAGAGGCAGGACATTTGCTAGGGACAGGGTGAGGGTAAAGTTTAGGGATCGTGTCAGGAAATGACCTAGGGATAGTGTCAAGAGCTTAGTTACAGTATCAGGGCCTTATTTAGGACCCGTGTCAGGGCTTCAGGTAGGGACAGCGTCAGTGCCTGACTCTGGGAGAGCAACAGGGCCTGAGTGAGGCCTAGCGTCAGGCCCATAGCTGGGGACACTGTCAGGGCATGATGTAGGAGCAGCATCAGGGCCTTTGTTGCATCAGCATTAGTGTCTTAGTTACAGACATGATCAGGGCCTGAGTTAGTCACAGCGTCAAGGCCTCAGTTAGGCATAGCTTCAGGGACTGAGTTACGGACAGCCTCAGGTCTTCCCTTAGGAACAGCGACAGGGCTTTCTTAGGGACGGTGTCAGGACCTTGGTTAGAAATGGGTCAGGATATTAGCTCAGGATAGTGTCCGGATTTTAGTTATTGCCGGCAGCAGGGCCTATATTAGAGATAGATTCCGGGCCTTAGTTAGGGACAGTGTCAGTTAGTTAGGGAGAGCATTAGGGCTTCGGTGAGGAAAAGGGGCAGGACATTAGCTCGGGAGAGAGTCAGGTTCCAGGCCAGTGGTAGTGTCAGGATGTGAGCTAGGGATAGGGTGAAGAGCTTAGTTATTGAGAGCATCAGGGCCTTAGGACCAGCGTCAGGGCCTTCATCAGGACCAGTGTCAGGGCTTCACGTACGGACAGCATCAGAGCCTAACTAAGGTACGGCAACAGGGCCTAAGTGAGGCCTATCTTCAGGGCCTGAGTTAGGGACAGTGTCAGGGCATGACTTAGGAGCAGTATAAGGGCCTCTGTAGGATCAGCCTTAGGGTCTTCGTTAAAGACATTCTCAGGGCCTCTGTTAGGGACCGCCTCAGGGCCTCACTTAGGGACAGCGTCAGGGCTTCCTTTGGGACAGTTTCAGGACCTTGGTAAGACATGGGTCAGGATATTAGTTCAGGATAATGTCAGGACTTTAGATATTGACTGCAGCAGGGCCTTAGAGACAGTGTCTCAGCCTGACTTAGGACTAGCATCAGAGCCTTTGTTAGGTCCAGTGTCAGGGACTGAGTTAGGTGTAGTGTCAGGGCCTCAGTTAGGGACAGTGTCAGGGCCTGAGTTAGGACGAGCCTCCAGGCCTCAGTTAGGGCCAGGGTCACAGCCTCGGGACTAATTTTAGGGCCTTAGTTAGGAACAGCATCAGGGATTTATTTAGCATAAGAAGCTCAACATTAGTTAAAGACAAGGTTAGGTTAAGGTCTAGGCATTGTGTCAGGGCATGACCTAGGGATAGTGTCAAGACCTTAGTTACTTAGGGCATCAGGGCCTAATTTAGGACCAGTGTCAGGGCTTCAGGTAGGGATAGCGTCAGAGCCTGACTTCGGGAGAGCGACAGGGCTTGAGTGAGGCCTAGTGACAGAGCCTGACTTAGGGAGAGCGACAGGGCTTGAGTGAGGCCTAGTGTCAGAGCCTTAGCTAGGGATAGTATCAGGGCATGACTTAGGAGCAGCACAAGGGCCTTGGTAGGATCAGCCTCAGGGGCTTTGTTAAAGACCTTATCAGGGCCTCTGTTAGGGGCAGCCTTAGGGCCTCCCTTAGGGACAGCGTCAGGGCTTACTTAGGGACAGTTTCAGGACCTTGGTAAGAGATGGGTCCGGAAATTACCTCAGGATAGTGTCAGGACATTAGATATTGACGGCAGCAGGGCCTTACTTAGGGACAGTGTCAAGGCCTTAGTTAGTACTAGCATCTGGGCCTCTGTTAGGTACAGTGTCGGGGCCTGAGTTAGGAATAGTGTTAGGGCCTTAGTTAGGGACAGTATCACGGCCTTGGGACTAAATTCAGGGCCTGAGGTAGTCACAGCCTAAGGGCTTTAGTTAGCATAAGAGGCAGGACATTTGCTAGGGACAGGGTGAGGGTAAAGTTTAGGGATCGTGTCAGGAAATGACCTAGGGATAGTGTCAAGAGCTTAGTTACAGTATCAGGGCCTTATTTAGGACCCGTGTCAGGGCTTCAGGTAGGGACAGCGTCAGTGCCTGACTCTGGGAGAGCAACAGGGCCTGAGTGAGGCCTAGCGTCAGGCCCATAGCTGGGGACACTGTCAGGGCATGATGTAGGAGCAGCATCAGGGCCTTTGTTGCATCAGCATTAGTGTCTTAGTTACAGACATGATCAGGGCCTGAGTTAGTCACAGCGTCAAGGCCTCAGTTAGGCATAGCTTCAGGGACTGAGTTACGGACAGCCTCAGGTCTTCCCTTAGGAACAGCGACAGGGCTCTCTTAGGGACGGTGTCAGGACCTTGGTTAGAAATGGGTCAGGATATTAGCTCAGGATAGTGTCCGGATTTTAGTTATTGCCGGCAGCAGGGCCTATATTAGAGATAGATTCCGGGCCTTAGTTAGGGACAGTGTCAGTTAGTTAGGGAGAGCATTAGGGCTTCGGTGAGGAAAAGGGGCAGGACATTAGCTCGGGAGAGAGTCAGGTTCCAGGCCAGTGGTAGTGTCAGGATGTGAGCTAGGGATAGGGTGAAGAGCTTAGTTATTGAGAGCATCAGGGCCTTAGGACCAGCGTCAGGGCCTTCATCAGGACCAGTGTCAGGGCTTCACGTACGGACAGCATCAGAGCCTAACTAAGGTACGGCAACAGGGCCTAAGTGAGGCCTATCTTCAGGGCCTGAGTTAGGGACAGTGTCAGGGCATGACTTAGGAGCAGTATAAGGGCCTCTGTAGGATCAGCCTTAGGGTCTTCGTTAAAGACATTCTCAGGGCCTCTGTTAGGGACCGCCTCAGGGCCTCACTTAGGGACAGCGTCAGGGCTTCCTTTGGGACAGTTTCAGGACCTTGGTAAGACATGGGTCAGGATATTAGTTCAGGATAATGTCAGGACTTTAGATATTGACTGCAGCAGGGCCTTAGAGACAGTGTCTCAGCCTGACTTAGGACTAGCATCAGAGCCTTTGTTAGGTCCAGTGTCAGGGACTGAGTTAGGTGTAGTGTCAGGGCCTCAGTTAGGGACAGTGTCAGGGCCTGAGTTAGGACGAGCCTCCAGGCCTCAGTTAGGGCCAGGGTCACAGCCTCGGGACTAATTTTAGGGCCTTAGTTAGGAACAGCATCAGGGATTTATTTAGCATAAGAAGCTCAACATTAGTTAAAGACAAGGTTAGGTTAAGGTCTAGGCATTGTGTCAGGGCATGACCTAGGGATAGTGTCAAGACCTTAGTTACTTAGGGCATCAGGGCCTAATTTAGGACCAGTGTCAGGGCTTCAGGTAGGGATAGCGTCAGAGCCTGACTTCGGGAGAGCGACAGGGCTTGAGTGAGGCCTAGTGACAGAGCCTGACTTAGGGAGAGCGACAGGGCTTGAGTGAGGCCTAGTGTCAGAGCCTTAGCTAGGGATAGTATCAGGGCATGACTTAGGAGCAGCACAAGGGCCTTGGTAGGATCAGCCTCAGGGGCTTTGTTAAAGACCTTATCAGGGCCTCTGTTAGGGGCAGCCTTAGGGCCTCCCTTAGGGACAGCGTCAGGGCTTACTTAGGGACAGTTTCAGGACCTTGGTAAGAGATGGGTCCGGAAATTACCTCAGGATAGTGTCAGGACATTAGATATTGACGGCAGCAGGGCCTTACTTAGGGACAGTGTCAAGGCCTTAGTTAGTACTAGCATCTGGGCCTCTGTTAGGTACAGTGTCGGGGCCTGAGTTAGGAATAGTGTTAGGGCCTTAGTTAGGGACAGTATCACGGCCTTGGGACTAAATTCAGGGCCTGAGGTAGTCACAGCCTAAGGGCTTTAGTTAGCATAAGAGGCAGGACATTTGCTAGGGACAGGGTGAGGGTAAAGTTTAGGGATCGTGTCAGGAAATGACCTAGGGATAGTGTCAAGAGCTTAGTTACAGTATCAGGGCCTTATTTAGGACCCGTGTCAGGGCTTCAGGTAGGGACAGCGTCAGTGCCTGACTCTGGGAGAGCAACAGGGCCTGAGTGAGGCCTAGCGTCAGGCCCATAGCTGGGGACACTGTCAGGGCATGATGTAGGAGCAGCATCAGGGCCTTTGTTGCATCAGCATTAGTGTCTTAGTTACAGACATGATCAGGGCCTGAGTTAGTCACAGCGTCAAGGCCTCAGTTAGGCATAGCTTCAGGGACTGAGTTACGGACAGCCTCAGGTCTTCCCTTAGGAACAGCGACAGGGCTCTCTTAGGGACGGTGTCAGGACCTTGGTTAGAAATGGGTCAGGATATTAGCTCAGGATAGTGTCCGGATTTTAGTTATTGCCGGCAGCAGGGCCTATATTAGAGATAGATTCCGGGCCTTAGTTAGGGACAGTGTCAGTTAGTTAGGGAGAGCATTAGGGCTTCGGTGAGGAAAAGGGGCAGGACATTAGCTCGGGAGAGAGTCAGGTTCCAGGCCAGTGGTAGTGTCAGGATGTGAGCTAGGGATAGGGTGAAGAGCTTAGTTATTGAGAGCATCAGGGCCTTAGGACCAGCGTCAGGGCCTTCATCAGGACCAGTGTCAGGGCTTCACGTACGGACAGCATCAGAGCCTAACTAAGGTACGGCAACAGGGCCTAAGTGAGGCCTATCTTCAGGGCCTGAGTTAGGGACAGTGTCAGGGCATGACTTAGGAGCAGTATAAGGGCCTCTGTAGGATCAGCCTTAGGGTCTTCGTTAAAGACATTCTCAGGGCCTCTGTTAGGGACCGCCTCAGGGCCTCACTTAGGGACAGCGTCAGGGCTTCCTTTGGGACAGTTTCAGGACCTTGGTAAGACATGGGTCAGGATATTAGTTCAGGATAATGTCAGGACTTTAGATATTGACTGCAGCAGGGCCTTAGAGACAGTGTCTCAGCCTGACTTAGGACTAGCATCAGAGCCTTTGTTAGGTCCAGTGTCAGGGACTGAGTTAGGTGTAGTGTCAGGGCCTCAGTTAGGGACAGTGTCAGGGCCTGAGTTAGGACGAGCCTCCAGGCCTCAGTTAGGGCCAGGGTCACAGCCTCGGGACTAATTTTAGGGCCTTAGTTAGGAACAGCATCAGGGATTTATTTAGCATAAGAAGCTCAACATTAGTTAAAGACAAGGTTAGGTTAAGGTCTAGGCATTGTGTCAGGGCATGACCTAGGGATAGTGTCAAGACCTTAGTTACTTAGGGCATCAGGGCCTAATTTAGGACCAGTGTCAGGGCTTCAGGTAGGGATAGCGTCAGAGCCTGACTTCGGGAGAGCGACAGGGCTTGAGTGAGGCCTAGTGACAGAGCCTGACTTAGGGAGAGCGACAGGGCTTGAGTGAGGCCTAGTGTCAGAGCCTTAGCTAGGGATAGTATCAGGGCATGACTTAGGAGCAGCACAA
Source organism: Balaenoptera borealis (assembly GCF_965194805.1). Classification (NCBI taxonomy): domain Eukaryota; kingdom Metazoa; phylum Chordata; class Mammalia; order Artiodactyla; family Balaenopteridae; genus Balaenoptera; species Balaenoptera borealis. The sequence continues at coordinate 695,065 of NW_028123915.1, read as the reverse complement.
GGGCCTTGGTAGGATCAGCCTCAGGGGCTTTGTTAAAGACCTTATCAGGGCCTCTGTTAGGGGCAGCCTTAGGGCCTCCCTTAGGGACAGCGTCAGGGCTTACTTAGGGACAGTTTCAGGACCTTGGTAAGAGATGGGTCCGGAAATTACCTCAGGATAGTGTCAGGACATTAGATATTGACGGCAGCAGGGCCTTACTTAGGGACAGTGTCAAGGCCTTAGTTAGTACTAGCATCTGGGCCTCTGTTAGGTACAGTGTCGGGGCCTGAGTTAGGAATAGTGTTAGGGCCTTAGTTAGGGACAGTATCACGGCCTTGAGACTAAATTCAGGGCCTGAGGTAGTCACAGCATAAGGGCTTTAGTTAGCATAAGAGGCAGGACATTTGCTAGGGACAGGGTGAGGGTAAAGTTTAGGGATCGTGTCAGGAAATGACCTAGGGATAGTGTCAAGAGCTTAGTTACAGTATCAGGGCCTTATTTAGGACCCGTGTCAGGGCTTCAGGTAGGGACAGCGTCAGTGCCTGACTCTGGGAGAGCAACAGGGCCTGAGTGAGGCCTAGCGTCAGGCCCATAGCTGGGGACACTGTCAGGGCATGATGTAGGAGCAGCATCAGGGCCTTTGTTGCATCAGCATTAGTGTCTTAGTTACAGACATGATCAGGGCCTGAGTTAGTCACAGCGTCAAGGCCTCAGTTAGGCATAGCTTCAGGGACTGAGTTACGGACAGCCTCAGGTCTTCCTTTAGGAACAGCGACAGGGCTCTCTTAGGGACGGTGTCAGGACCTTGGTTAGAAATGGGTCAGGATATTAGCTCAGGATAGTGTCCGGATTTTAGTTATTGCCGGCAGCAGGGCCTATATTAGAGATAGATTCCGGGCCTTAGTTAGGGACAGTGTCAGGGCCTTAATTAGGACTAGTCTGGGCCTTAGTTAGGGAGAGCATTACGGCTTCGCTGAGGATAAGGGGCAGGACGTTAGCTCGGGACAGAGTCAGGTTCCAGGCCAGTGGTAGTGTCAGGATGTGAGCTAGGGATAGGGTGAAGACCTTAGTTATTGAGAGCATCAGGGCCTTAGTTAGGACCAGCGTCAGGGCCTTCATCAGGACCAGTGTCAGGGCTTCACGTACGGACAGCGTCAGAGCCTAACTAAGGTACGGCAACGGGGCCTAAGTGAGGCCTATCTTTAGGGCCTGAGTTAGGGACAGTGTCAGGGCATGACTTAGGAGCAGTATAAGGGCCTCTGTAGGATCAGCATTAGGGTCTTCGTTAAAGACATTCTCAGGGCCTCTGTTAGGGACCGCCTCAGGGCCTCACTTAGGGACAGCGTCAGGGCTTCCTTTGGGACAGTTTCAGGACCTTGGTAAGACATGGGTCAGGATATTAGCTCGGGATAATGTCAGGACTTTAGATATTGACTGCAGCAGGGCCTTAGAGACAGTGTCTCAGCCTGACTTAGGACTAGCATCAGAGCCTTTGTTAGGTCCAGTGTCAGGGACTGAGTTAGGTGTAGTGTCAGGGCCTTAGTTAGGGACAGTGTCAGGGCCTGAGTTAGGACGAGCCTCCAGGCCTCAGTTAGGGCCAGGGTCACGGCCTCGGGACTAATTTTAGGGCCTTAGTTAGGAAGAGCATCAGGGATTTATTTAGCATAAGAAGCTCAACATTAGTTAAAGACAAGGTTAGGTTAAGGTCTAGGGATTGTGTCAGGGCATGACCTAGGGATAGTGTCAAGACCTTAGTTACTTAGGGCATCAGGGCCTAATTTAGGACCAGCGTCAGGGCTTCAGGTAGGGATAGCGTCAGAGCCTGACTTCGGGAGAGCGACAGGGCTTGAGTGAGGCCTAGTGTCAGAGCCTTAGCTAGGGATAGTATCAGGGCATGACTTAGGAGCAGCATAAGGGCCTTGGTAGGATCAGCCTCAGGGGCTTTGTTAAAGACCTTATCAGGGCCTCTGTTAGGGGCAGCCTTAGGGCCTCCCTTAGGGACAGCGTCAGGGCTTACTTAGGGACAGTTTCAGGACCTTGGTAAGAGATGGGTCCGGAAATTACCTCAGGATAGTGTCAGGACATTAGATATTGACGGCAGCAGGGCCTTACTTAGGGACAGTGTCAAGGCCTTAGTTAGTACTAGCATCTGGGCCTCTGTTAGGTACAGTGTCGGGGCCTGAGTTAGGAATAGTGTTAGGGCCTTAGTTAGGGACAGTATCACGGCCTTGGGACTAAATTCAGGGCCTGAGGTAGTCACAGCCTAAGGGCTTTAGTTAGCATAAGAGGCAGGACATTTGCTAGGGACAGGGTGAGGGTAAAGTTTAGGGATCGTGTCAGGAAATGACCTAGGGATAGTGTCAAGAGCTTAGTTACAGTATCAGGGCCTTATTTAGGACCCGTGTCAGGGCTTCAGGTAGGGACAGCGTCAGTGCCTGACTCTGGGAGAGCAACAGGGCCTGAGTGAGGCCTAGCGTCAGGCCCATAGCTGGGGACACTGTCAGGGCATGATGTAGGAGCAGCATCAGGGCCTTTGTTGCATCAGCATTAGTGTCTTAGTTACAGACATGATCAGGGCCTGAGTTAGTCACAGCGTCAAGGCCTCAGTTAGGCATAGCTTCAGGGACTGAGTTACGGACAGCCTCAGGTCTTCCCTTAGGAACAGCGACAGGGCTCTCTTAGGGACGGTGTCAGGACCTTGGTTAGAAATGGGTCAGGATATTAGCTCAGGATAGTGTCCGGATTTTAGTTATTGCCGGCAGCAGGGCCTATATTAGAGATAGATTCCGGGCCTTAGTTAGGGACAGTGTCAGTTAGTTAGGGAGAGCATTAGGGCTTCGGTGAGGAAAAGGGGCAGGACATTAGCTCGGGAGAGAGTCAGGTTCCAGGCCAGTGGTAGTGTCAGGATGTGAGCTAGGGATAGGGTGAAGAGCTTAGTTATTGAGAGCATCAGGGCCTTAGGACCAGCGTCAGGGCCTTCATCAGGACCAGTGTCAGGGCTTCACGTACGGACAGCATCAGAGCCTAACTAAGGTACGGCAACAGGGCCTAAGTGAGGCCTATCTTCAGGGCCTGAGTTAGGGACAGTGTCAGGGCATGACTTAGGAGCAGTATAAGGGCCTCTGTAGGATCAGCCTTAGGGTCTTCGTTAAAGACATTCTCAGGGCCTCTGTTAGGGACCGCCTCAGGGCCTCACTTAGGGACAGCGTCAGGGCTTCCTTTGGGACAGTTTCAGGACCTTGGTAAGACATGGGTCAGGATATTAGTTCAGGATAATGTCAGGACTTTAGATATTGACTGCAGCAGGGCCTTAGAGACAGTGTCTCAGCCTGACTTAGGACTAGCATCAGAGCCTTTGTTAGGTCCAGTGTCAGGGACTGAGTTAGGTGTAGTGTCAGGGCCTCAGTTAGGGACAGTGTCAGGGCCTGAGTTAGGACGAGCCTCCAGGCCTCAGTTAGGGCCAGGGTCACAGCCTCGGGACTAATTTTAGGGCCTTAGTTAGGAACAGCATCAGGGATTTATTTAGCATAAGAAGCTCAACATTAGTTAAAGACAAGGTTAGGTTAAGGTCTAGGCATTGTGTCAGGGCATGACCTAGGGATAGTGTCAAGACCTTAGTTACTTAGGGCATCAGGGCCTAATTTAGGACCAGTGTCAGGGCTTCAGGTAGGGATAGCGTCAGAGCCTGACTTCGGGAGAGCGACAGGGCTTGAGTGAGGCCTAGTGACAGAGCCTGACTTAGGGAGAGCGACAGGGCTTGAGTGAGGCCTAGTGTCAGAGCCTTAGCTAGGGATAGTATCAGGGCATGACTTAGGAGCAGCACAAGGGCCTTGGTAGGATCAGCCTCAGGGGCTTTGTTAAAGACCTTATCAGGGCCTCTGTTAGGGGCAGCCTTAGGGCCTCCCTTAGGGACAGCGTCAGGGCTTACTTAGGGACAGTTTCAGGACCTTGGTAAGAGATGGGTCCGGAAATTACCTCAGGATAGTGTCAGGACATTAGATATTGACGGCAGCAGGGCCTTACTTAGGGACAGTGTCAAGGCCTTAGTTAGTACTAGCATCTGGGCCTCTGTTAGGTACAGTGTCGGGGCCTGAGTTAGGAATAGTGTTAGGGCCTTAGTTAGGGACAGTATCACGGCCTTGGGACTAAATTCAGGGCCTGAGGTAGTCACAGCATAAGGGCTTTAGTTAGCATAAGAGGCAGGACATTTGCTAGGGACAGGGTGAGGGTAAAGTTTAGGGATCGTGTCAGGAAATGACCTAGGGATAGTGTCAAGAGCTTAGTTACAGTATCAGGGCCTTATTTAGGACCCGTGTCAGGGCTTCAGGTAGGGACAGCGTCAGTGCCTGACTCTGGGAGAGCAACAGGGCCTGAGTGAGGCCTAGCGTCAGGCCCATAGCTGGGGACACTGTCAGGGCATGATGTAGGAGCAGCATCAGGGCCTTTGTTGCATCAGCATTAGTGTCTTAGTTACAGACATGATCAGGGCCTGAGTTAGTCACAGCGTCAAGGCCTCAGTTAGGCATAGCTTCAGGGACTGAGTTACGGACAGCCTCAGGTCTTCCCTTAGGAACAGCGACAGGGCTCTCTTAGGGACGGTGTCAGGACCTTGGTTAGAAATGGGTCAGGATATTAGCTCAGGATAGTGTCCGGATTTTAGTTATTGCCGGCAGCAGGGCCTATATTAGAGATAGATTCCGGGCCTTAGTTAGGGACAGTGTCAGTTAGTTAGGGAGAGCATTAGGGCTTCGGTGAGGAAAAGGGGCAGGACATTAGCTCGGGAGAGAGTCAGGTTCCAGGCCAGTGGTAGTGTCAGGATGTGAGCTAGGGATAGGGTGAAGAGCTTAGTTATTGAGAGCATCAGGGCCTTAGGACCAGCGTCAGGGCCTTCATCAGGACCAGTGTCAGGGCTTCACGTACGGACAGCATCAGAGCCTAACTAAGGTACGGCAACAGGGCCTAAGTGAGGCCTATCTTCAGGGCCTGAGTTAGGGACAGTGTCAGGGCATGACTTAGGAGCAGTATAAGGGCCTCTGTAGGATCAGCCTTAGGGTCTTCGTTAAAGACATTCTCAGGGCCTCTGTTAGGGACCGCCTCAGGGCCTCACTTAGGGACAGCGTCAGGGCTTCCTTTGGGACAGTTTCAGGACCTTGGTAAGACATGGGTCAGGATATTAGTTCAGGATAATGTCAGGACTTTAGATATTGACTGCAGCAGGGCCTTAGAGACAGTGTCTCAGCCTGACTTAGGACTAGCATCAGAGCCTTTGTTAGGTCCAGTGTCAGGGACTGAGTTAGGTGTAGTGTCAGGGCCTCAGTTAGGGACAGTGTCAGGGCCTGAGTTAGGACGAGCCTCCAGGCCTCAGTTAGGGCCAGGGTCACAGCCTCGGGACTAATTTTAGGGCCTTAGTTAGGAACAGCATCAGGGATTTATTTAGCATAAGAAGCTCAACATTAGTTAAAGACAAGGTTAGGTTAAGGTCTAGGCATTGTGTCAGGGCATGACCTAGGGATAGTGTCAAGACCTTAGTTACTTAGGGCATCAGGGCCTAATTTAGGACCAGTGTCAGGGCTTCAGGTAGGGATAGCGTCAGAGCCTGACTTCGGGAGAGCGACAGGGCTTGAGTGAGGCCTAGTGACAGAGCCTGACTTAGGGAGAGCGACAGGGCTTGAGTGAGGCCTAGTGTCAGAGCCTTAGCTAGGGATAGTATCAGGGCATGACTTAGGAGCAGCACAAGGGCCTTGGTAGGATCAGCCTCAGGGGCTTTGTTAAAGACCTTATCAGGGCCTCTGTTAGGGGCAGCCTTAGGGCCTCCCTTAGGGACAGCGTCAGGGCTTACTTAGGGACAGTTTCAGGACCTTGGTAAGAGATGGGTCCGGAAATTACCTCAGGATAGTGTCAGGACATTAGATATTGACGGCAGCAGGGCCTTACTTAGGGACAGTGTCAAGGCCTTAGTTAGTACTAGCATCTGGGCCTCTGTTAGGTACAGTGTCGGGGCCTGAGTTAGGAATAGTGTTAGGGCCTTAGTTAGGGACAGTATCACGGCCTTGAGACTAAATTCAGGGCCTGAGGTAGTCACAGCATAAGGGCTTTAGTTAGCATAAGAGGCAGGACATTTGCTAGGGACAGGGTGAGGGTAAAGTTTAGGGATCGTGTCAGGAAATGACCTAGGGATAGTGTCAAGAGCTTAGTTACAGTATCAGGGCCTTATTTAGGACCCGTGTCAGGGCTTCAGGTAGGGACAGCGTCAGTGCCTGACTCTGGGAGAGCAACAGGGCCTGAGTGAGGCCTAGCGTCAGGCCCATAGCTGGGGACACTGTCAGGGCATGATGTAGGAGCAGCATCAGGGCCTTTGTTGCATCAGCATTAGTGTCTTAGTTACAGACATGATCAGGGCCTGAGTTAGTCACAGCGTCAAGGCCTCAGTTAGGCATAGCTTCAGGGACTGAGTTACGGACAGCCTCAGGTCTTCCTTTAGGAACAGCGACAGGGCTCTCTTAGGGACGGTGTCAGGACCTTGGTTAGAAATGGGTCAGGATATTAGCTCAGGATAGTGTCCGGATTTTAGTTATTGCCGGCAGCAGGGCCTATATTAGAGATAGATTCCGGGCCTTAGTTAGGGACAGTGTCAGGGCCTTAATTAGGACTAGTCTGGGCCTTAGTTAGGGAGAGCATTACGGCTTCGCTGAGGATAAGGGGCAGGACGTTAGCTCGGGACAGAGTCAGGTTCCAGGCCAGTGGTAGTGTCAGGATGTGAGCTAGGGATAGGGTGAAGACCTTAGTTATTGAGAGCATCAGGGCCTTAGTTAGGACCAGCGTCAGGGCCTTCATCAGGACCAGTGTCAGGGCTTCACGTACGGACAGCGTCAGAGCCTAACTAAGGTACGGCAACGGGGCCTAAGTGAGGCCTATCTTTAGGGCCTGAGTTAGGGACAGTGTCAGGGCATGACTTAGGAGCAGTATAAGGGCCTCTGTAGGATCAGCATTAGGGTCTTCGTTAAAGACATTCTCAGGGCCTCTGTTAGGGACCGCCTCAGGGCCTCACTTAGGGACAGCGTCAGGGCTTCCTTTGGGACAGTTTCAGGACCTTGGTAAGACATGGGTCAGGATATTAGCTCGGGATAATGTCAGGACTTTAGATATTGACTGCAGCAGGGCCTTAGAGACAGTGTCTCAGCCTGACTTAGGACTAGCATCAGAGCCTTTGTTAGGTCCAGTGTCAGGGACTGAGTTAGGTGTAGTGTCAGGGCCTTAGTTAGGGACAGTGTCAGGGCCTGAGTTAGGACGAGCCTCCAGGCCTCAGTTAGGGCCAGGGTCACGGCCTCGGGACTAATTTTAGGGCCTTAGTTAGGAAGAGCATCAGGGATTTATTTAGCATAAGAAGCTCAACATTAGTTAAAGACAAGGTTAGGTTAAGGTCTAGGGATTGTGTCAGGGCATGACCTAGGGATAGTGTCAAGACCTTAGTTACTTAGGGCATCAGGGCCTAATTTAGGACCAGCGTCAGGGCTTCAGGTAGGGATAGCGTCAGAGCCTGACTTCGGGAGAGCGACAGGGCTTGAGTGAGGCCTAGTGTCAGAGCCTTAGCTAGGGATAGTATCAGGGCATGACTTAGGAGCAGCACAAGGGCCTTGGTAGGATCAGCCTCAGGGGCTTTGTTAAAGACATTATCAGGGCCTCTGTTAGGGACAGCCTTAGGGCCTCCCTTAGGGACAGCGTCAGGGCTTACTTAGGGACAGTTTCAGGACCTTGGTAAGAGATGGGTCCGGAAGTTAACTCAGGATAGTGTCAGGACATTAGATATTGACGGCAGCAGGGCCTTACTTAGGGACAGTGTCAAGGCCTTAGTTAGTACTAGCATCTGGGCCTCTGTTAGGTGCAGTGTCGGGGCCTGAGTTAGGAATAGTGTTAGGGCCTTAGTTAGGGACAGTATCACGGCCTTGGGACTAAATTCAGGGCCTGAGGTAGTCACAGCCTAAGGGCTTTAGTTAGCGTAAGAGGCAGGACATTTGCTAGGGACAGGGTTAGGGTAAAGTTTAGGGATCGTGTCAGGAAATGACCTAGGGATAGTGTCAAGAGCTTAGTTACAGTATCAGGGCCTTATTTAGGACCAGTGTCAGGGCTTCAGGTAGGGACAGCGTCAGTGCCTGACTCTGGGAGAGCAACAGGGCCTGAGTGAGGCCTAGCGTCAGGCCCATAGCTGGGGACACTGTCAGGGCATGATGTAGGAGCAGCATCAGGGCCTTTGTTGCATCAGCATTAGTGTCTTAGTTACAGACATGATCAGGGCCTGAGTTAGTCACAGCGTCAAGGCCTCAGTTAGGCATAGCTTCAGGGACTGAGTTACGGACAGCCTCAGGTCTTCCCTTAGGAACAGCGACAGGGCTCTCTTAGGGACGGTGTCAGGACCTTGGTTAGAAATGGGTCAGGATATTAGCTCAGGATAGTGTCCGGATTTTAGTTATTGCCGGCAGCAGGGCCTATATTAGAGATAGATTCCGGGCCTTAGTTAGGGACAGTGTCAGGGCCTTAATTAGGACTAGTCTGGGCCTTAGTTAGGGAGAGCACACGGCTTCGCTGAGGATAAGGGGCAGGACGTTAGCTCGGGACAGAGTCAGGTTCCAGGCCAGTGGTAGTGTCAGGATGTGAGCTAGGGATAGGGTGAAGACCTTAGTTATTGAGAGCATCAGGGCCTTAGTTAGGACCAGCGTCAGGGCCTTCATCAGGACCAGTGTCAGGGCTTCACGTACGGACAGCGTCAGAGCCTAACTAAGGTACGGCAACGGGGCCTAAGTGAGGCCTATCTTTAGGGCCTGAGTTAGGGACAGTGTCAGGGCATGACTTAGGAGCAGTATAAGGGCCTCTGTAGGATCAGCATTAGGGTCTTCGTTAAAGACATTCTCAGGGCCTCTGTTAGGGACCGCCTCAGGGCCTCACTTAGGGACAGCGTCAGGGCTTCCTTTGGGACAGTTTCAGGACCTTGGTAAGACATGGGTCAGGATATTAGCTCGGGATAATGTCAGGACTTTAGATATTGACTGCAGCAGGGCCTTAGAGACAGTGTCTCAGCCTGACTTAGGACTAGCATCAGAGCCTTTGTTAGGTCCAGTGTCAGGGACTGAGTTAGGTGTAGTGTCAGGGCCTTAGTTAGGGACAGTGTCAGGGCCTGAGTTAGGACGAGCCTCCAGGCCTCAGTTAGGGCCAGGGTCACGGCCTCGGGACTAATTTTAGGGCCTTAGTTAGGAAGAGCATCAGGGATTTATTTAGCATAAGAAGCTCAACATTAGTTAAAGACAAGGTTAGGTTAAGGTCTAGGGATTGTGTCAGGGCATGACCTAGGGATAGTGTCAAGACCTTAGTTACTTAGGGCATCAGGGCCTAATTTAGGACCAGCGTCAGGGCTTCAGGTAGGGATAGCGTCAGAGCCTGACTTCGGGAGAGCGACAGGGCTTGAGTGAGGCCTAGTGTCAGAGCCTTAGCTAGGGATAGTATCAGGGCATGACTTAGGAGCAGCATAAGGGCCTTGGTAGGATCAGCCTCAGGGGCTTTGTTAAAGACATTATCAGGGCCTCTGTTAGGGACAGCCTTAGGGCCTCCCTTAGGGACAGCGTCAGGGCTTACTTAGGGACAGTTTCAGGACCTTGGTAAGAGATGGGTCCGGAAGTTAACTCAGGATAGTGTCAGGACATTAGATATTGACGGCAGCAGGGCCTTAGTTAGGGACAGTGTCAAGGCCTTAGTTAGTACTAGCATCTGGGCCTCTGTTAGGTACAGTGTCAGGGCCTGAGTTAGGAATAGTGTTAGGGCCTTAGTTAGGGACAGTATCACGGCCTTGGGACTAAATTCAGGGCCTGAGGTAGTCACAGCCTAAGGGCTTTAGTTAGCGTAAGAGGCAGGACATTTGCTAGGGACAGGGTTAGGGTAAAGTTTAGGGATCGTGTCAGGAAATGACCTAGGGATAGTGTCAAGAGCTTAGTTACAGTATCAGGGCCTTATTTAGGACCCGTGTCAGGGCTTCAGGTAGGGACAGCGTCAGTGCCTGACTCTGGGAGAGCAACAGGGCCTGAGTGAGGCCTAGCGTCAGGCCCATAGCTGGGGACACTGTCAGGGCATGATGTAGGAGCAGCATCAGGGCCTTTGTTGCATCAGCATTAGTGTCTTAGTTACAGACATGATCAGGGCCTGAGTTAGTCACAGCGTCAAGGCCTCAGTTAGGCATAGCTTCAGGGACTGAGTTACGGACAGCCTCAGGTCTTCCCTTAGGAACAGCGACAGGGCTCTCTTAGGGACGGTGTCAGGACCTTGGTTAGAAATGGGTCAGGATATTAGCTCAGGATAGTGTCCGGATTTTAGTTATTGCCGGCAGCAGGGCCTATATTAGAGATAGATTCCGGGCCTTAGTTAGGGACAGTGTCAGGGCCTTAATTAGGACTAGTCTGGGCCTTAGTTAGGGAGAGCACACGGCTTCGCTGAGGATAAGGGGCAGGACGTTAGCTCGGGACAGAGTCAGGTTCCAGGCCAGTGGTAGTGTCAGGATGTGAGCTAGGGATAGGGTGAAGACCTTAGTTATTGAGAGCATCAGGGCCTTAGTTAGGACCAGCGTCAGGGCCTTCATCAGGACCAGTGTCAGGGCTTCACGTACGGACAGCGTCAGAGCCTAACTAAGGTATGGCAACGGGGCCTAAGTGAGGCCTATCTTTAGGGCCTGAGTTAGGGACAGTGTCAGGGCATGACTTAGGAGCAGTATAAGGGCCTCTGTAGGATCAGCATTAGGGTCTTCGTTAAAGACATTCTCAGGGCCTCTGTTAGGGACCGCCTCAGGGCCTCACTTAGGGACAGCGTCAGGGCTTCCTTTGGGACAGTTTCAGGACCTTGGTAAGACATGGGTCAGGATATTAGCTCGGGATAATGTCAGGACTTTAGATATTGACTGCAGCAGGGCCTTAGAGACAGTGTCTCAGCCTGACTTAGGACTAGCATCAGAGCCTTTGTTAGGTCCAGTGTCAGGGACTGAGTTAGGTGTAGTGTCAGGGCCTTAGTTAGGGACAGTGTCAGGGCCTGAGTTAGGACGAGCCTCCAGGCCTCAGTTAGGGCCAGGGTCACGGCCTCGGGACTAATTTTAGGGCCTTAGTTAGGAAGAGCATCAGGGATTTATTTCGCATAAGAAGCTCAACATTAGTTAAAGACAAGGTTAGGTTAAGGTCTAGGGATTGGGTCAGGGCATGACCTAGGGATAGTGTCAAGACCTTAGTTACTTAGGGCATCAGGGCCTAATTTAGGACCAGCGTCAGGGCTTCAGGTAGGGATAGCGTCAGAGCCTGACTTCGGGAGAGCGACAGGGCTTGAGTGAGGCCTAGTGTCAGAGCCTTAGCTAGGGATAGTATCAGGGCATGACTTAGGAGCAGCATAAGGGCCTTGGTAGGATCAGCCTCAGGGGCTTTGTTAAAGACATTATCAGGGCCTCTGTTAGGGACAGCCTTAGGGCCTCCCTTAGGGACAGCGTCAGGGCTTACTTAGGGACAGTTTCAGGACCTTGGTAAGAGATGGGTCCGGAAGTTAACTCAGGATAGTGTCAGGACATTAGATATTGACGGCAGCAGGGCCTTAGGTAGGGACAGTGTCAAGGCCTTAGTTAGTACTAGCATCTGGGCCTCTGTTAGGTACAGTGTCAGGGCCTGAGTTAGGAATAGTATTAGGGCCTTAGTTAGGGACAGTATCACGGCCTTGGGACTAAATTCAGGGCCTGAGGTAGTCACAGCCTAAGGGCTTTAGTTAGCGTAAGAGGCAGGACATTTGCTAGGGACAGGGTTAGGGTAAAGTTTAGGGATCGTGTCAGGAAATGACCTAGGGATAGTGTCAAGAGCTTAGTTACAGTATCAGGGCCTTATTTAGGACCAGTGTCAGGGCTTCAGGTAGGGACAGCGTCAGTGCCTGACTCTGGGAGAGCAACAGGGCCTGAGTGAGGCCTAGCGTCAGGCCCATAGCTGGGGACACTGTCAGGGCATGATGTAGGAGCAGCATCAGGGCCTTTGTTGCATCAGCATTAGTGTCTTAGTTACAGACATGATCAGGGCCTGAGTTAGTACAGCGTCAAGGCCTCAGTTAGGCATAGCTTCAGGGACTGAGTTACGGACAGCCTCAGGTCTTCCCTTAGGAACAGCGACAGGGCTTTCTTAGGGACGGTGTCAGGACCTTGGTTAGAAATGGGTCAGGATATTAGCTCAGGATAGTGTCCGGATTTTAGTTATTGCCGGCAGCAGGGCCTATATTAGAGATAGATTCCGGGCCTTAGTTAGGGACAGTGTCAGTTAGTTAGGGAGAGCATTAGGGCTTCGGTGAGGAAAAGGGGCAGGACATTAGCTCGGGAGAGAGTCAGGTTCCAGGCCAGTGGTAGTGTCAGGATGTGAGCTAGGGATAGGGTGAAGAGCTTAGTTATTGAGAGCATCAGGGCCTTAGGACCAGCGTCAGGGCCTTCATCAGGACCAGTGTCAGGGCTTCACGTACGGACAGCATCAGAGCCTAACTAAGGTACGGCAACAGGGCCTAAGTGAGGCCTATCTTCAGGGCCTGAGTTAGGGACAGTGTCAGGGCATGACTTAGGAGCAGTATAAGGGCCTCTGTAGGATCAGCCTTAGGGTCTTCGTTAAAGACATTCTCAGGGCCTCTGTTAGGGACCGCCTCAGGGCCTCACTTAGGGACAGCGTCAGGGCTTCCTTTGGGACAGTTTCAGGACCTTGGTAAGACATGGGTCAGGATATTAGTTCAGGATAATGTCAGGACTTTAGATATTGACTGCAGCAGGGCCTTAGAGACAGTGTCTCAGCCTGACTTAGGACTAGCATCAGAGCCTTTGTTAGGTCCAGTGTCAGGGACTGAGTTAGGTGTAGTGTCAGGGCCTCAGTTAGGGACAGTGTCAGGGCCTGAGTTAGGACGAGCCTCCAGGCCTCAGTTAGGGCCAGGGTCACAGCCTCGGGACTAATTTTAGGGCCTTAGTTAGGAACAGCATCAGGGATTTATTTAGCATAAGAAGCTCAACATTAGTTAAAGACAAGGTTAGGTTAAGGTCTAGGCATTGTGTCAGGGCATGACCTAGGGATAGTGTCAAGACCTTAGTTACTTAGGGCATCAGGGCCTAATTTAGGACCAGTGTCAGGGCTTCAGGTAGGGATAGCGTCAGAGCCTGACTTCGGGAGAGAGACAGGGCTTGAGTGAGGCCTAGTGACAGAGCCTGACTTAGGGAGAGCGACAGGGCTTGAGTGAGGCCTAGTGTCAGAGCCTTAGCTAGGGATAGTATCAGGGCATGACTTAGGAGCAGCACAAGGGCCTTGGTAGGATCAGCCTCAGGGGCTTTGTTAAAGACCTTATCAGGGCCTCTGTTAGGGGCAGCCTTAGGGCCTCCCTTAGGGACAGCGTCAGGGCTTACTTAGGGACAGTTTCAGGAGCTTGGTAAGAGATGGGTCCGGAAATTACCTCAGGATAGTGTCAGGACATTAGATATTGACGGCAGCAGGGCCTTACTTAGGGACAGTGTCAAGGCCTTAGTTAGTACTAGCATCTGGGCCTCTGTTAGGTGCAGTGTCGGGGCCTGAGTTAGGAATAGTGTTAGGGCCTTAGTTAGGGACAGTATCACGGCCTTGGGACTAAATTCAGGGCCTGAGGTAGTCACAGCCTAAGGGCTTTAGTTAGCATAAGAGGCAGGACATTTGCTAGGGACAGGGTGAGGGTAAAGTTTAGGGATCGTGTCAGGAAATGACCTAGGGATAGTGTCAAGAGCTTAGTTACAGTATCAGGGCCTTATTTAGGACCCGTGTCAGGGCTTCAGGTAGGGACAGCGTCAGTGCCTGACTCTGGGAGAGCAACAGGGCCTGAGTGAGGCCTAGCGTCAGGCCCATAGCTGGGGACACTGTCAGGGCATGATGTAGGAGCAGCATCAGGGCCTTTGTTGCATCAGCATTAGTGTCTTAGTTACAGACATGATCAGGGCCTGAGTTAGTCACAGCGTCAAGGCCTCAGTTAGGCATAGCTTCAGGGACTGAGTTACGGACAGCCTCAGGTCTTCCCTTAGGAACAGCGACAGGGCTCTCTTAGGGACGGTGTCAGGACCTTGGTTAGAAATGGGTCAGGATATTAGCTCAGGATAGTGTCCGGATTTTAGTTATTGCCGGCAGCAGGGCCTATATTAGAGATAGATTCCGGGCCTTAGTTAGGGACAGTGTCAGGGCCTTAATTAGGACTAGTCTGGGCCTTAGTTAGGGAGAGCACACGGCTTCGCTGAGGATAAGGGGCAGGACGTTAGCTCGGGACAGAGTCAGGTTCCAGGCCAGTGGTAGTGTCAGGATGTGAGCTAGGGATAGGGTGAAGACCTTAGTTATTGAGAGCATCAGGGCCTTAGTTAGGACCAGCGTCAGGGCCTTCATCAGGACCAGTGTCAGGGCTTCACGTACGGACAGCGTCAGAGCCTAACTAAGGTATGGCAACGGGGCCTAAGTGAGGCCTATCTTTAGGGCCTGAGTTAGGGACAGTGTCAGGGCATGACTTAGGAGCAGTATAAGGGCCTCTGTAGGATCAGCATTAGGGTCTTCGTTAAAGACATTCTCAGGGCCTCTGTTAGGGACCGCCTCAGGGCCTCACTTAGGGACAGCGTCAGGGCTTCCTTTGGGACAGTTTCAGGACCTTGGTAAGACATGGGTCAGGATATTAGCTCGGGATAATGTCAGGACTTTAGATATTGACTGCAGCAGGGCCTTAGAGACAGTGTCTCAGCCTGACTTAGGACTAGCATCAGAGCCTTTGTTAGGTCCAGTGTCAGGGACTGAGTTAGGTGTAGTGTCAGGGCCTTAGTTAGGGACAGTGTCAGGGCCTGAGTTAGGACGAGCCTCCAGGCCTCAGTTAGGGCCAGGGTCACGGCCTCGGGACTAATTTTAGGGCCTTAGTTAGGAAGAGCATCAGGGATTTATTTAGCATAAGAAGCTCAACATTAGTTAAAGACAAGGTTAGGTTAAGGTCTAGGCATTGTGTCAGGGCATGACCTAGGGATAGTGTCAAGACCTTAGTTACTTAGGGCATCAGGGCCTAATTTAGGACCAGCGTCAGGGCTTCAGGTAGGGATAGCGTCAGAGCCTGACTTCGGGAGAGCGACAGGGCTTGAGTGAGGCCTAGTGTCAGAGCCTTAGCTAGGGATAGTATCAGGGCATGACTTAGGAGCAGCATAAGGGCCTTGGTAGGATCAGCCTCAGGGGCTTTGTTAAAGACATTATCAGGGCCTCTGTTAGGGACAGCCTTAGGGCCTCCCTTAGGGACAGCGTCAGGGCTTACTTAGGGACAGTTTCAGGACCTTGGTAAGAGATGGGTCCGGAAGTTAACTCAGGATAGTGTCAGGACATTAGATATTGACGGCAGCAGGGCCTTAGTTAGGGACAGTGTCAAGGCCTTAGTTAGTACTAGCATCTGGGCCTCTGTTAGGTACAGTGTCAGGGCCTGAGTTAGGAATAGTGTTAGGGCCTTAGTTAGGGACAGTATCACGGCCTTGGGACTAAATTCAGGGCCTGAGGTAGTCACAGCCTAAGGGCTTTAGTTAGCGTAAGAGGCAGGACATTTGCTAGGGACAGGGTTAGGGTAAAGTTTAGGGATCGTGTCAGGAAATGACCTAGGGATAGTGTCAAGAGCTTAGTTACAGTATCAGGGCCTTATTTAGGACCCGTGTCAGGGCTTCAGGTAGGGACAGCGTCAGTGCCTGACTCTGGGAGAGCAACAGGGCCTGAGTGAGGCCTAGCGTCAGGCCCATAGCTGGGGACACTGTCAGGGCATGATGTAGGAGCAGCATCAGGGCCTTTGTTGCATCAGCATTAGTGTCTTAGTTACAGACATGATCAGGGCCTGAGTTAGTCACAGCGTCAAGGCCTCAGTTAGGCATAGCTTCAGGGACTGAGTTACGGACAGCCTCAGGTCTTCCCTTAGGAACAGCGACAGGGCTTTCTTAGGGACGGTGTCAGGACCTTGGTTAGAAATGGGTCAGGATATTAGCTCAGGATAGTGTCCGGATTTTAGTTATTGCCGGCAGCAGGGCCTATATTAGAGATAGATTCCGGGCCTTAGTTAGGGACAGTGTCAGTTAGTTAGGGAGAGCATTAGGGCTTCGGTGAGGAAAAGGGGCAGGACATTAGCTCGGGAGAGAGTCAGGTTCCAGGCCAGTGGTAGTGTCAGGATGTGAGCTAGGGATAGGGTGAAGACCTTAGTTATTGAGAGCATCAGGGCCTTAGGACCAGCGTCAGGGCCTTCATCAAGACCAGTGTCAGGGCTTCACGTACGGACAGCATCAGAGCCTAACTAAGGTACGGCAACAGGGCCTAAGTGAGGCCTATCTTCAGGGCCTGAGTTAGGGACAGTGTCAGGGCATGACTTAGGAGCAGTATAAGGGCCTCTGTAGGATCAGCCTTAGGGTCTTCGTTAAAGACATTCTCAGGGCCTCTGTTAGGGACTGCCTCAGGGCCTCACTTAGGGACAGCGTCAGGGCTTCCTTTGGGACAGTTTCAGGACCTTGGTAAGACATGGGTTAGGATATTAGTTCAGGATAATGTCAGGACTTTAGATATTGACTGCAGCAGGGCCTTAGAGACAGTGTCTCAGCCTGACTTAGGACTAGCATCAGAGCCTTTGTTAGGTCCAGTGTCAGGGACTGAGTTAGGTGTAGTGTCAGGGCCTCAGTTAGGGACAGTGTCAGGGCCTGAGTTAGGACGAGCCTCCAGGCCTCAGTTAGGGCCAGGGTCACAGCCTCGGGACTAATTTTAGGGCCTTAGTTAGGAACAGCATCAGGGATTTATTTAGCATAAGAAGCTCAACATTAGTTAAAGACAAGGTTAGGTTAAGGTCTAGGCATTGTGTCAGGGCATGACCTAGGGATAGTGTCAAGACCTTAGTTACTTAGGGCATCAGGGCCTAATTTAGGACCAGTGTCAGGGCTTCAGGTAGGGATAGCGTCAGAGCCTGACTTCGGGAGAGCGACAGGGCTTGAGTGAGGCCTAGTGACAGAGCCTGACTTCGGGAGAGCGACAGGGCTTGAGTGAGGCCTAGTGTCAGAGCCTTAGCTAGGGATAGTATCAGGGCATGACTTAGGAGCAGCACAAGGGCCTTGGTAGGATCAGCCTCAGGGGCTTTGTTAAAGACCTTATCAGGGCCTCTGTTAGGGGCAGCCTTAGGGCCTCCCTTAGGGACAGCGTCAGGGCTTACTTAGGGACAGTTTCAGGAGCTTGGTAAGAGATGGGTCCGGAAATTACCTCAGGATAGTGTCAGGACATTAGATATTGACGGCAGCAGGGCCTTACTTAGGGACAGTGTCAAGGCCTTAGTTAGTACTAGCATCTGGGCCTCTGTTAGGTGCAGTGTCGGGGCCTGAGTTAGGAATAGTGTTAGGGCCTTAGTTAGGGACAGTATCACGGCCTTGGGACTAAATTCAGGGCCTGAGGTAGTCACAGCCTAAGGGCTTTAGTTAGCATAAGAGGCAGGACATTTGCTAGGGACAGGGTGAGGGTAAAGTTTAGGGATCGTGTCAGGAAATGACCTAGGGATAGTGTCAAGAGCTTAGTTACAGTATCAGGGCCTTATTTAGGACCCGTGTCAGGGCTTCAGGTAGGGACAGCGTCAGTGCCTGACTCTGGGAGAGCAACAGGGCCTGAGTGAGGCCTAGCGTCAGGCCCATAGCTGGGGACACTGTCAGGGCATGATGTAGGAGCAGCATCAGGGCCTTTGTTGCATCAGCATTAGTGTCTTAGTTACAGACATGATCAGGGCCTGAGTTAGTCACAGCGTCAAGGCCTCAGTTAGGCATAGCTTCAGGGACTGAGTTACGGACAGCCTCAGGTCTTCCCTTAGGAACAGCGACAGGGCTCTCTTAGGGACGGTGTCAGGACCTTGGTTAGAAATGGGTCAGGATATTAGCTCAGGATAGTGTCCGGATTTTAGTTATTGCCGGCAGCAGGGCCTATATTAGAGATAGATTCCGGGCCTTAGTTAGGGACAGTGTCAGGGCCTTAATTAGGACTAGTCTGGGCCTTAGTTAGGGAGAGCACACGGCTTCGCTGAGGATAAGGGGCAGGACGTTAGCTCGGGACAGAGTCAGGTTCCAGGCCAGTGGTAGTGTCAGGATGTGAGCTAGGGATAGGGTGAAGACCTTAGTTATTGAGAGCATCAGGGCCTTAGTTAGGACCAGCGTCAGGGCCTTCATCAGGACCAGTGTCAGGGCTTCACGTACGGACAGCGTCAGAGCCTAACTAAGGTATGGCAACGGGGCCTAAGTGAGGCCTATCTTTAGGGCCTGAGTTAGGGACAGTGTCAGGGCATGACTTAGGAGCAGTATAAGGGCCTCTGTAGGATCAGCATTAGGGTCTTCGTTAAAGACATTCTCAGGGCCTCTGTTAGGGACCGCCTCAGGGCCTCACTTAGGGACAGCGTCAGGGCTTCCTTTGGGACAGTTTCAGGACCTTGGTAAGACATGGGTCAGGATATTAGCTCGGGATAATGTCAGGACTTTAGATATTGACTGCAGCAGGGCCTTAGAGACAGTGTCTCAGCCTGACTTAGGACTAGCATCAGAGCCTTTGTTAGGTCCAGTGTCAGGGACTGAGTTAGGTGTAGTGTCAGGGCCTTAGTTAGGGACAGTGTCAGGGCCTGAGTTAGGACGAGCCTCCAGGCCTCAGTTAGGGCCAGGGTCACGGCCTCGGGACTAATTTTAGGGCCTTAGTTAGGAAGAGCATCAGGGATTTATTTAGCATAAGAAGCTCAACATTAGTTAAAGACAAGGTTAGGTTAAGGTCTAGGCATTGGGTCAGGGCATGACCTAGGGATAGTGTCAAGACCTTAGTTACTTAGGGCATCAGGGCCTAATTTAGGACCAGCGTCAGGGCTTCAGGTAGGGATAGCGTCAGAGCCTGACTTCGGGAGAGCGACAGGGCTTGAGTGAGGCCTAGTGTCAGAGCCTTAGCTAGGGATAGTATCAGGGCATGACTTAGGAGCAGCATAAGGGCCTTGGTAGGATCAGCCTCAGGGGCTTTGTTAAAGACATTATCAGGGCCTCTGTTAGGGACAGCCTTAGGGCCTCCCTTAGGGACAGCGTCAGGGCTTACTTAGGGACAGTTTCAGGACCTTGGTAAGAGATGGGTCCGGAAGTTAACTCAGGATAGTGTCAGGACATTAGATATTGACGGCAGCAGGGCCTTAGGTAGGGACAGTGTCAAGGCCTTAGTTAGTACTAGCATCTGGGCCTCTGTTAGGTACAGTGTCAGGGCCTGAGTTAGGAATAGTATTAGGGCCTTAGTTAGGGACAGTATCACGGCCTTGGGACTAAATTCAGGGCCTGAGGTAGTCACAGCCTAAGGGCTTTAGTTAGCGTAAGAGGCAGGACATTTGCTAGGGACAGGGTTAGGGTAAAGTTTAGGGATCGTGTCAGGAAATGACCTAGGGATAGTGTCAAGAGCTTAGTTACAGTATCAGGGCCTTATTTAGGACCAGTGTCAGGGCTTCAGGTAGGGACAGCGTCAGTGCCTGACTCTGGGAGAGCAACAGGGCCTGAGTGAGGCCTAGCGTCAGGCCCATAGCTGGGGACACTGTCAGGGCATGATGTAGGAGCAGCATCAGGGCCTTTGTTGCATCAGCATTAGTGTCTTAGTTACAGACATGATCAGGGCCTGAGTTAGTACAGCGTCAAGGCCTCAGTTAGGCATAGCTTCAGGGACTGAGTTACGGACAGCCTCAGGTCTTCCCTTAGGAACAGCGACAGGGCTTTCTTAGGGACGGTGTCAGGACCTTGGTTAGAAATGGGTCAGGATATTAGCTCAGGATAGTGTCCGGATTTTAGTTATTGCCGGCAGCAGGGCCTATATTAGAGATAGATTCCGGGCCTTAGTTAGGGACAGTGTCAGTTAGTTAGGGAGAGCATTAGGGCTTCGGTGAGGAAAAGGGGCAGGACATTAGCTCGGGAGAGAGTCAGGTTCCAGGCCAGTGGTAGTGTCAGGATGTGAGCTAGGGATAGGGTGAAGAGCTTAGTTATTGAGAGCATCAGGGCCTTAGGACCAGCGTCAGGGCCTTCATCAGGACCAGTGTCAGGGCTTCACGTACGGACAGCATCAGAGCCTAACTAAGGTACGGCAACAGGGCCTAAGTGAGGCCTATCTTCAGGGCCTGAGTTAGGGACAGTGTCAGGGCATGACTTAGGAGCAGTATAAGGGCCTCTGTAGGATCAGCCTTAGGGTCTTCGTTAAAGACATTCTCAGGGCCTCTGTTAGGGACCGCCTCAGGGCCTCACTTAGGGACAGCGTCAGGGCTTCCTTTGGGACAGTTTCAGGACCTTGGTAAGACATGGGTCAGGATATTAGTTCAGGATAATGTCAGGACTTTAGATATTGACTGCAGCAGGGCCTTAGAGACAGTGTCTCAGCCTGACTTAGGACTAGCATCAGAGCCTTTGTTAGGTCCAGTGTCAGGGACTGAGTTAGGTGTAGTGTCAGGGCCTCAGTTAGGGACAGTGTCAGGGCCTGAGTTAGGACGAGCCTCCAGGCCTCAGTTAGGGCCAGGGTCACAGCCTCGGGACTAATTTTAGGGCCTTAGTTAGGAACAGCATCAGGGATTTATTTAGCATAAGAAGCTCAACATTAGTTAAAGACAAGGTTAGGTTAAGGTCTAGGCATTGTGTCAGGGCATGACCTAGGGATAGTGTCAAGACCTTAGTTACTTAGGGCATCAGGGCCTAATTTAGGACCAGTGTCAGGGCTTCAGGTAGGGATAGCGTCAGAGCCTGACTTCGGGAGAGAGACAGGGCTTGAGTGAGGCCTAGTGACAGAGCCTGACTTAGGGAGAGCGACAGGGCTTGAGTGAGGCCTAGTGTCAGAGCCTTAGCTAGGGATAGTATCAGGGCATGACTTAGGAGCAGCACAAGGGCCTTGGTAGGATCAGCCTCAGGGGCTTTGTTAAAGACCTTATCAGGGCCTCTGTTAGGGGCAGCCTTAGGGCCTCCCTTAGGGACAGCGTCAGGGCTTACTTAGGGACAGTTTCAGGAGCTTGGTAAGAGATGGGTCCGGAAATTACCTCAGGATAGTGTCAGGACATTAGATATTGACGGCAGCAGGGCCTTACTTAGGGACAGTGTCAAGGCCTTAGTTAGTACTAGCATCTGGGCCTCTGTTAGGTGCAGTGTCGGGGCCTGAGTTAGGAATAGTGTTAGGGCCTTAGTTAGGGACAGTATCACGGCCTTGGGACTAAATTCAGGGCCTGAGGTAGTCACAGCCTAAGGGCTTTAGTTAGCATAAGAGGCAGGACATTTGCTAGGGACAGGGTGAGGGTAAAGTTTAGGGATCGTGTCAGGAAATGACCTAGGGATAGTGTCAAGAGCTTAGTTACAGTATCAGGGCCTTATTTAGGACCCGTGTCAGGGCTTCAGGTAGGGACAGCGTCAGTGCCTGACTCTGGGAGAGCAACAGGGCCTGAGTGAGGCCTAGCGTCAGGCCCATAGCTGGGGACACTGTCAGGGCATGATGTAGGAGCAGCATCAGGGCCTTTGTTGCATCAGCATTAGTGTCTTAGTTACAGACATGATCAGGGCCTGAGTTAGTCACAGCGTCAAGGCCTCAGTTAGGCATAGCTTCAGGGACTGAGTTACGGACAGCCTCAGGTCTTCCCTTAGGAACAGCGACAGGGCTCTCTTAGGGACGGTGTCAGGACCTTGGTTAGAAATGGGTCAGGATATTAGCTCAGGATAGTGTCCGGATTTTAGTTATTGCCGGCAGCAGGGCCTATATTAGAGATAGATTCCGGGCCTTAGTTAGGGACAGTGTCAGGGCCTTAATTAGGACTAGTCTGGGCCTTAGTTAGGGAGAGCACACGGCTTCGCTGAGGATAAGGGGCAGGACGTTAGCTCGGGACAGAGTCAGGTTCCAGGCCAGTGGTAGTGTCAGGATGTGAGCTAGGGATAGGGTGAAGACCTTAGTTATTGAGAGCATCAGGGCCTTAGTTAGGACCAGCGTCAGGGCCTTCATCAGGACCAGTGTCAGGGCTTCACGTACGGACAGCGTCAGAGCCTAACTAAGGTATGGCAACGGGGCCTAAGTGAGGCCTATCTTTAGGGCCTGAGTTAGGGACAGTGTCAGGGCATGACTTAGGAGCAGTATAAGGGCCTCTGTAGGATCAGCATTAGGGTCTTCGTTAAAGACATTCTCAGGGCCTCTGTTAGGGACCGCCTCAGGGCCTCACTTAGGGACAGCGTCAGGGCTTCCTTTGGGACAGTTTCAGGACCTTGGTAAGACATGGGTCAGGATATTAGCTCGGGATAATGTCAGGACTTTAGATATTGACTGCAGCAGGGCCTTAGAGACAGTGTCTCAGCCTGACTTAGGACTAGCATCAGAGCCTTTGTTAGGTCCAGTGTCAGGGACTGAGTTAGGTGTAGTGTCAGGGCCTTAGTTAGGGACAGTGTCAGGGCCTGAGTTAGGACGAGCCTCCAGGCCTCAGTTAGGGCCAGGGTCACGGCCTCGGGACTAATTTTAGGGCCTTAGTTAGGAAGAGCATCAGGGATTTATTTAGCATAAGAAGCTCAACATTAGTTAAAGACAAGGTTAGGTTAAGGTCTAGGCATTGGGTCAGGGCATGACCTAGGGATAGTGTCAAGACCTTAGTTACTTAGGGCATCAGGGCCTAATTTAGGACCAGCGTCAGGGCTTCAGGTAGGGATAGCGTCAGAGCCTGACTTCGGGAGAGCGACAGGGCTTGAGTGAGGCCTAGTGTCAGAGCCTTAGCTAGGGATAGTATCAGGGCATGACTTAGGAGCAGCATAAGGGCCTTGGTAGGATCAGCCTCAGGGGCTTTGTTAAAGACATTATCAGGGCCTCTGTTAGGGACAGCCTTAGGGCCTCCCTTAGGGACAGCGTCAGGGCTTACTTAGGGACAGTTTCAGGACCTTGGTAAGAGATGGGTCCGGAAGTTAACTCAGGATAGTGTCAGGACATTAGATATTGACGGCAGCAGGGCCTTGGTTAGGGACAGTGTCAAGGCCTTAGTTAGTACTAGCATCTGGGCCTCTGTTAGGTACAGTGTCAGGGCCTGAGTTAGGAATAGTGTTAGGGCCTTAGTTAGGGACAGTATCACGGCCTTGGGACTAAATTCAGGGCCTGAGGTAGTCACAGCCTAAGGGCTTTAGTTAGCGTAAGAGGCAGGACATTTGCTAGGGACAGGGTTAGGGTAAAGTTTAGGGATCGTGTCAGGAAATGACCTAGGGATAGTGTCAAGAGCTTAGTTACAGTATCAGGGCCTTATTTAGGACCCGTGTCAGGGCTTCAGGTAGGGACAGCGTCAGTGCCTGACTCTGGGAGAGCAACAGGGCCTGAGTGAGGCCTAGCGTCAGGCCCATAGCTGGGGACACTGTCAGGGCATGATGTAGGAGCAGCATCAGGGCCTTTGTTGCATCAGCATTAGTGTCTTAGTTACAGACATGATCAGGGCCTGAGTTAGTCACAGCGTCAAGGCCTCAGTTAGGCATAGCTTCAGGGACTGAGTTACGGACAGCCTCAGGTCTTCCCTTAGGAACAGCGACAGGGCTCTCTTAGGGACGGTGTCTGGACCTTGGTTAGAAATGGGTCAGGATATTAGCTCAGGATAGTGTCCGGATTTTAGTTATTGCCGGCAGCAGGGCCTATATTAGAGATAGATTCCGGGCCTTAGTTAGGGACAGTGTCAGTTAGTTAGGGAGAGCATTAGGGCTTCGGTGAGGAAAAGGGGCAGGACATTAGCTCGGGAGAGAGTCAGGTTCCAGGCCAGTGGTAGTGTCAGGATGTGAGCTAGGGATAGGGTGAAGACCTTAGTTATTGAGAGCATCAGGGCCTTAGGACCAGCGTCAGGGCCTTCATCAAGACCAGTGTCAGGGCTTCACGTACGGACAGCATCAGAGCCTAACTAAGGTACGGCAACAGGGCCTAAGTGAGGCCTATCTTCAGGGCCTGAGTTAGGGACAGTGTCAGGGCATGACTTAGGAGCAGTATAAGGGCCTCTGTAGGATCAGCCTTAGGGTCTTCGTTAAAGACATTCTCAGGGCCTCTGTTAGGGACTGCCTCAGGGCCTCACTTAGGGACAGCGTCAGGGCTTCCTTTGGGACAGTTTCAGGACCTTGGTAAGACATGGGTTAGGATATTAGTTCAGGATAATGTCAGGACTTTAGATATTGACTGCAGCAGGGCCTTAGAGACAGTGTCTCAGCCTGACTTAGGACTAGCATCAGAGCCTTTGTTAGGTCCAGTGTCAGGGACTGAGTTAGGTGTAGTGTCAGGGCCTCAGTTAGGGACAGTGTCAGGGCCTGAGTTAGGACGAGCCTCCAGGCCTCAGTTAGGGCCAGGGTCACAGCCTCGGGACTAATTTTAGGGCCTTAGTTAGGAACAGCATCAGGGATTTATTTAGCATAAGAAGCTCAACATTAGTTAAAGACAAGGTTAGGTTAAGGTCTAGGCATTGTGTCAGGGCATGACCTAGGGATAGTGTCAAGACCTTAGTTACTTAGGGCATCAGGGCCTAATTTAGGACCAGTGTCAGGGCTTCAGGTAGGGATAGCGTCAGAGCCTGACTTCGGGAGAGCGACAGGGCTTGAGTGAGGCCTAGTGTCAGAGCCTTAGCTAGGGATAGTATCAGGGCATGACTTAGGAGCAGCATAAGGGCCTTGGTAGGATCAGCCTCAGGGGCTTTGTTAAAGACATTATCAGGGCCTCTGTTAGGGACAGCCTTAGGGCCTCCCTTAGGGACAGCGTCAGGGCTTACTTAGGGACAGTTTCAGGACCTTGGTAAGAGATGGGTCCGGAAGTTAACTCAGGATAGTGTCAGGACATTAGATATTGACGGCAGCAGGGCCTTAGGTAGGGACAGTGTCAAGGCCTTAGTTAGTACTAGCATCTGGGCCTCTGTTAGGTACAGTGTCAGGGCCTGAGTTAGGAATAGTATTAGGGCCTTAGTTAGGGACAGTATCACGGCCTTGGGACTAAATTCAGGGCCTGAGGTAGTCACAGCCTAAGGGCTTTAGTTAGCGTAAGAGGCAGGACATTTGCTAGGGACAGGGTTAGGGTAAAGTTTAGGGATCGTGTCAGGAAATGACCTAGGGATAGTGTCAAGAGCTTAGTTACAGTATCAGGGCCTTATTTAGGACCCGTGTCAGGGCTTCAGGTAGGGACAGCGTCAGTGCCTGACTCTGGGAGAGCAACAGGGCCTGAGTGAGGCCTAGCGTCAGGCCCATAGCTGGGGACACTGTCAGGGCATGATGTAGGAGCAGCATCAGGGCCTTTGTTGCATCAGCATTAGTGTCTTAGTTACAGACATGATCAGGGCCTGAGTTAGTACAGCGTCAAGGCCTCAGTTAGGCATAGCTTCAGGGACTGAGTTACGGACAGCCTCAGGTCTTCCCTTAGGAACAGCGACAGGGCTTTCTTAGGGACGGTGTCAGGACCTTGGTTAGAAATGGGTCAGGATATTAGCTCAGGATAGTGTCCGGATTTTAGTTATTGCCGGCAGCAGGGCCTATATTAGAGATAGATTCCGGGCCTTAGTTAGGGACAGTGTCAGTTAGTTAGGGAGAGCATTAGGGCTTCGGTGAGGAAAAGGGGCAGGACATTAGCTCGGGAGAGAGTCAGGTTCCAGGCCAGTGGTAGTGTCAGGATGTGAGCTAGGGATAGGGTGAAGAGCTTAGTTATTGAGAGCATCAGGGCCTTAGGACCAGCGTCAGGGCCTTCATCAGGACCAGTGTCAGGGCTTCACGTACGGACAGCATCAGAGCCTAACTAAGGTACGGCAACAGGGCCTAAGTGAGGCCTATCTTCAGGGCCTGAGTTAGGGACAGTGTCAGGGCATGACTTAGGAGCAGTATAAGGGCCTCTGTAGGATCAGCCTTAGGGTCTTCGTTAAAGACATTCTCAGGGCCTCTGTTAGGGACCGCCTCAGGGCCTCACTTAGGGACAGCGTCAGGGCTTCCTTTGGGACAGTTTCAGGACCTTGGTAAGACATGGGTCAGGATATTAGTTCAGGATAATGTCAGGACTTTAGATATTGACTGCAGCAGGGCCTTAGAGACAGTGTCTCAGCCTGACTTAGGACTAGCATCAGAGCCTTTGTTAGGTCCAGTGTCAGGGACTGAGTTAGGTGTAGTGTCAGGGCCTCAGTTAGGGACAGTGTCAGGGCCTGAGTTAGGACGAGCCTCCAGGCCTCAGTTAGGGCCAGGGTCACAGCCTCGGGACTAATTTTAGGGCCTTAGTTAGGAACAGCATCAGGGATTTATTTAGCATAAGAAGCTCAACATTAGTTAAAGACAAGGTTAGGTTAAGGTCTAGGCATTGTGTCAGGGCATGACCTAGGGATAGTGTCAAGACCTTAGTTACTTAGGGCATCAGGGCCTAATTTAGGACCAGTGTCAGGGCTTCAGGTAGGGATAGCGTCAGAGCCTGACTTCGGGAGAGAGACAGGGCTTGAGTGAGGCCTAGTGACAGAGCCTGACTTAGGGAGAGCGACAGGGCTTGAGTGAGGCCTAGTGTCAGAGCCTTAGCTAGGGATAGTATCAGGGCATGACTTAGGAGCAGCACAAGGGCCTTGGTAGGATCAGCCTCAGGGGCTTTGTTAAAGACCTTATCAGGGCCTCTGTTAGGGGCAGCCTTAGGGCCTCCCTTAGGGACAGCGTCAGGGCTTACTTAGGGACAGTTTCAGGAGCTTGGTAAGAGATGGGTCCGGAAATTACCTCAGGATAGTGTCAGGACATTAGATATTGACGGCAGCAGGGCCTTACTTAGGGACAGTGTCAAGGCCTTAGTTAGTACTAGCATCTGGGCCTCTGTTAGGTGCAGTGTCGGGGCCTGAGTTAGGAATAGTGTTAGGGCCTTAGTTAGGGACAGTATCACGGCCTTGGGACTAAATTCAGGGCCTGAGGTAGTCACAGCCTAAGGGCTTTAGTTAGCATAAGAGGCAGGACATTTGCTAGGGACAGGGTGAGGGTAAAGTTTAGGGATCGTGTCAGGAAATGACCTAGGGATAGTGTCAAGAGCTTAGTTACAGTATCAGGGCCTTATTTAGGACCCGTGTCAGGGCTTCAGGTAGGGACAGCGTCAGTGCCTGACTCTGGGAGAGCAACAGGGCCTGAGTGAGGCCTAGCGTCAGGCCCATAGCTGGGGACACTGTCAGGGCATGATGTAGGAGCAGCATCAGGGCCTTTGTTGCATCAGCATTAGTGTCTTAGTTACAGACATGATCAGGGCCTGAGTTAGTCACAGCGTCAAGGCCTCAGTTAGGCATAGCTTCAGGGACTGAGTTACGGACAGCCTCAGGTCTTCCCTTAGGAACAGCGACAGGGCTCTCTTAGGGACGGTGTCAGGACCTTGGTTAGAAATGGGTCAGGATATTAGCTCAGGATAGTGTCCGGATTTTAGTTATTGCCGGCAGCAGGGCCTATATTAGAGATAGATTCCGGGCCTTAGTTAGGGACAGTGTCAGGGCCTTAATTAGGACTAGTCTGGGCCTTAGTTAGGGAGAGCACACGGCTTCGCTGAGGATAAGGGGCAGGACGTTAGCTCGGGACAGAGTCAGGTTCCAGGCCAGTGGTAGTGTCAGGATGTGAGCTAGGGATAGGGTGAAGACCTTAGTTATTGAGAGCATCAGGGCCTTAGTTAGGACCAGCGTCAGGGCCTTCATCAGGACCAGTGTCAGGGCTTCACGTACGGACAGCGTCAGAGCCTAACTAAGGTATGGCAACGGGGCCTAAGTGAGGCCTATCTTTAGGGCCTGAGTTAGGGACAGTGTCAGGGCATGACTTAGGAGCAGTATAAGGGCCTCTGTAGGATCAGCATTAGGGTCTTCGTTAAAGACATTCTCAGGGCCTCTGTTAGGGACCGCCTCAGGGCCTCACTTAGGGACAGCGTCAGGGCTTCCTTTGGGACAGTTTCAGGACCTTGGTAAGACATGGGTCAGGATATTAGCTCGGGATAATGTCAGGACTTTAGATATTGACTGCAGCAGGGCCTTAGAGACAGTGTCTCAGCCTGACTTAGGACTAGCATCAGAGCCTTTGTTAGGTCCAGTGTCAGGGACTGAGTTAGGTGTAGTGTCAGGGCCTTAGTTAGGGACAGTGTCAGGGCCTGAGTTAGGACGAGCCTCCAGGCCTCAGTTAGGGCCAGGGTCACGGCCTCGGGACTAATTTTAGGGCCTTAGTTAGGAAGAGCATCAGGGATTTATTTAGCATAAGAAGCTCAACATTAGTTAAAGACAAGGTTAGGTTAAGGTCTAGGCATTGGGTCAGGGCATGACCTAGGGATAGTGTCAAGACCTTAGTTACTTAGGGCATCAGGGCCTAATTTAGGACCAGCGTCAGGGCTTCAGGTAGGGATAGCGTCAGAGCCTGACTTCGGGAGAGCGACAGGGCTTGAGTGAGGCCTAGTGTCAGAGCCTTAGCTAGGGATAGTATCAGGGCATGACTTAGGAGCAGCATAAGGGCCTTGGTAGGATCAGCCTCAGGGGCTTTGTTAAAGACATTATCAGGGCCTCTGTTAGGGACAGCCTTAGGGCCTCCCTTAGGGACAGCGTCAGGGCTTACTTAGGGACAGTTTCAGGACCTTGGTAAGAGATGGGTCCGGAAGTTAACTCAGGATAGTGTCAGGACATTAGATATTGACGGCAGCAGGGCCTTAGTTAGGGACAGTGTCAAGGCCTTAGTTAGTACTAGCATCTGGGCCTCTGTTAGGTACAGTGTCAGGGCCTGAGTTAGGAATAGTGTTAGGGCCTTAGTTAGGGACAGTATCACGGCCTTGGGACTAAATTCAGGGCCTGAGGTAGTCACAGCCTAAGGGCTTTAGTTAGCGTAAGAGGCAGGACATTTGCTAGGGACAGGGTTAGGGTAAAGTTTAGGGATCGTGTCAGGAAATGACCTAGGGATAGTGTCAAGAGCTTAGTTACAGTATCAGGGCCTTATTTAGGACCCGTGTCAGGGCTTCAGGTAGGGACAGCGTCAGTGCCTGACTCTGGGAGAGCAACAGGGCCTGAGTGAGGCCTAGCGTCAGGCCCATAGCTGGGGACACTGTCAGGGCATGATGTAGGAGCAGCATCAGGGCCTTTGTTGCATCAGCATTAGTGTCTTAGTTACAGACATGATCAGGGCCTGAGTTAGTCACAGCGTCAAGGCCTCAGTTAGGCATAGCTTCAGGGACTGAGTTACGGACAGCCTCAGGTCTTCCCTTAGGAACAGCGACAGGGCTCTCTTAGGGACGGTGTCTGGACCTTGGTTAGAAATGGGTCAGGATATTAGCTCAGGATAGTGTCCGGATTTTAGTTATTGCCGGCAGCAGGGCCTATATTAGAGATAGATTCCGGGCCTTAGTTAGGGACAGTGTCAGTTAGTTAGGGAGAGCATTAGGGCTTCGGTGAGGAAAAGGGGCAGGACATTAGCTCGGGAGAGAGTCAGGTTCCAGGCCAGTGGTAGTGTCAGGATGTGAGCTAGGGATAGGGTGAAGACCTTAGTTATTGAGAGCATCAGGGCCTTAGGACCAGCGTCAGGGCCTTCATCAAGACCAGTGTCAGGGCTTCACGTACGGACAGCATCAGAGCCTAACTAAGGTACGGCAACAGGGCCTAAGTGAGGCCTATCTTCAGGGCCTGAGTTAGGGACAGTGTCAGGGCATGACTTAGGAGCAGTATAAGGGCCTCTGTAGGATCAGCCTTAGGGTCTTCGTTAAAGACATTCTCAGGGCCTCTGTTAGGGACTGCCTCAGGGCCTCACTTAGGGACAGCGTCAGGGCTTCCTTTGGGACAGTTTCAGGACCTTGGTAAGACATGGGTTAGGATATTAGTTCAGGATAATGTCAGGACTTTAGATATTGACTGCAGCAGGGCCTTAGAGACAGTGTCTCAGCCTGACTTAGGACTAGCATCAGAGCCTTTGTTAGGTCCAGTGTCAGGGACTGAGTTAGGTGTAGTGTCAGGGCCTCAGTTAGGGACAGTGTCAGGGCCTGAGTTAGGACGAGCCTCCAGGCCTCAGTTAGGGCCAGGGTCACAGCCTCGGGACTAATTTTAGGGCCTTAGTTAGGAACAGCATCAGGGATTTATTTAGCATAAGAAGCTCAACATTAGTTAAAGACAAGGTTAGGTTAAGGTCTAGGCATTGTGTCAGGGCATGACCTAGGGATAGTGTCAAGACCTTAGTTACTTAGGGCATCAGGGCCTAATTTAGGACCAGTGTCAGGGCTTCAGGTAGGGATAGCGTCAGAGCCTGACTTCGGGAGAGCGACAGGGCTTGAGTGAGGCCTAGTGACAGAGCCTGACTTCGGGAGAGCGACAGGGCTTGAGTGAGGCCTAGTGTCAGAGCCTTAGCTAGGGATAGTATCAGGGCATGACTTAGGAGCAGCACAAGGGCCTTGGTAGGATCAGCCTCAGGGGCTTTGTTAAAGACCTTATCAGGGCCTCTGTTAGGGGCAGCCTTAGGGCCTCCCTTAGGGACAGCGTCAGGGCTTACTTAGGGACAGTTTCAGGAGCTTGGTAAGAGATGGGTCCGGAAATTACCTCAGGATAGTGTCAGGACATTAGATATTGACGGCAGCAGGGCCTTACTTAGGGACAGTGTCAAGGCCTTAGTTAGTACTAGCATCTGGGCCTCTGTTAGGTGCAGTGTCGGGGCCTGAGTTAGGAATAGTGTTAGGGCCTTAGTTAGGGACAGTATCACGGCCTTGGGACTAAATTCAGGGCCTGAGGTAGTCACAGCCTAAGGGCTTTAGTTAGCGTAAGAGGCAGGACATTTGCTAGGGACAGGGTTAGGGTAAAGTTTAGGGATCGTGTCAGGAAATGACCTAGGGATAGTGTCAAGAGCTTAGTTACAGTATCAGGGCCTTATTTAGGACCAGTGTCAGGGCTTCAAGTAGGGACAGCGTCAGTGCCTGACTCTGGGAGAGCAACAGGGCCTGAGTGAGGCCTAGCGTCAGGCCCATAGCTGGGGACACTGTCAGGGCATGATGTAGGAGCAGCATCAGGGCCTTTGTTGCATCAGCATTAGTGTCTTAGTTACAGACATGATCAGGGCCTGAGTTAGTCACAGCGTCAAGGCCTCAGTTAGGCATAGCTTCAGGGACTGAGTTACGGACAGCCTCAGGTCTTCCCTTAGGAACAGCGACAGGGCTTTCTTAGGGACGGTGTCTGGACCTTGGTTAGAAATGGGTCAGGATATTAGCTCAGGATAGTGTCCGGATTTTAGTTATTGCCGGCAGCAGGGCCGATATTAGAGATAGATTCCGGGCCTTAGTTAGGGACAGTGTCAGTTAGTTAGGGAGAGCATTAGGGCTTCGGTGAGGAAAAGGGGCAGGACATTAGCTCGGGAGAGAGTCAGGTTCCAGGCCAGTGGTAGTGTCAGGATGTGAGCTAGGGATAGGGTGAAGAGCTTAGTTATTGAGAGCATCAGGGCCTTAGGACCAGCGTCAGGGCCTTCATCAGGACCAGTGTCAGGGCTTCACGTACGGACAGCATCAGAGCCTAACTAAGGTACGGCAACAGGGCCTAAGTGAGGCCTATCTTCAGGGCCTGAGTTAGGGACAGTGTCAGGGCATGACTTAGGAGCAGTATAAGGGCCTCTGTAGGATCAGCCTTAGGGTCTTCGTTAAAGACATTCTCAGGGCCTCTGTTAGGGACTGCCTCAGGGCCTCACTTAGGGACAGCGTCAGGGCTTCCTTTGGGACAGTTTCAGGACCTTGGTAAGACATGGGTCAGGATGTTAGTTCAGGATAATGTCAGGACTTTAGATATTGACTGCAGCAGGGCCTTAGAGACAGTGTCTCAGCCTGACTTAGGACTAGCATCAGAGCCTTTGTTAGGTCCAGTGTCAGGGACTGAGTTAGGTGTAGTGTCAGGGCCTCAGTTAGGGACAGTGTCAGGGCCTGAGTTAGGACGAGCCTCCAGGCCTCAGTTAGGGCCAGGGTCACAGCCTCGGGACTAATTTTAGGGCCTTAGTTAGGAACAGCATCAGGGATTTATTTAGCATAAGAAGCTCAACATTAGTTAAAGACAAGGTTAGGTTAAGGTCTAGGCATTGTGTCAGGGCATGACCTAGGGATAGTGTCAAGACCTTAGTTACTTAGGGCATCAGGGCCTAATTTAGGACCAGTGTCAGGGCTTCAGGTAGGGATAGCGTCAGAGCCTGACTTCGGGAGAGCGACAGGGCTTGAGTGAGGCCTAGTGACAGAGCCTGACTTAGGGAGAGCGACAGGGCTTGAGTGAGGCCTAGTGTCAGAGCCTTAGCTAGGGATAGTATCAGGGCATGACTTAGGAGCAGCACAAGGGCCTTGGTAGGATCAGCCTCAGGGGCTTTGTTAAAGACCTTATCAGGGCCTCTGTTAGGGGCAGCCTTAGGGCCTCCCTTAGGGACAGCGTCAGGGCTTACTTAGGGACAGTTTCAGGAGCTTGGTAAGAGATGGGTCCGGAAATTACCTCAGGATAGTGTCAGGACATTAGATATTGACGGCAGCAGGGCCTTACTTAGGGACAGTGTCAAGGCCTTAGTTAGTACTAGCATCTGGGCCTCTGTTAGGTGCAGTGTCGGGGCCTGAGTTAGGAATAGTGTTAGGGCCTTAGTTAGGGACAGTATCACGGCCTTGGGACTAAATTCAGGGCCTGAGGTAGTCACAGCCTAAGGGCTTTAGTTAGCATAAGAGGCAGGACATTTGCTAGGGACAGGGTGAGGGTAAAGTTTAGGGATCGTGTCAGGAAATGACCTAGGGATAGTGTCAAGAGCTTAGTTACAGTATCAGGGCCTTATTTAGGACCCGTGTCAGGGCTTCAGGTAGGGACAGCGTCAGTGCCTGACTCTGGGAGAGCAACAGGGCCTGAGTGAGGCCTAGCGTCAGGCCCATAGCTGGGGACACTGTCAGGGCATGATGTAGGAGCAGCATCAGGGCCTTTGTTGCATCAGCATTAGTGTCTTAGTTACAGACATGATCAGGGCCTGAGTTAGTCACAGCGTCAAGGCCTCAGTTAGGCATAGCTTCAGGGACTGAGTTACGGACAGCCTCAGGTCTTCCCTTAGGAACAGCAACAGGGCTCTCTTAGGGACGGTGTCAGGACCTTGGTTAGAAATGGGTCAGGATATTAGCTCAGGATAGTGTCCGGATTTTAGTTATTGCCGGCAGCAGGGCCTATATTAGAGATAGATTCCGGGCCTTAGTTAGGGACAGTGTCAGTTAGTTAGGGAGAGCATTAGGGCTTCGGTGAGGAAAAGGGGCAGGACATTAGCTCGGGAGAGAGTCAGGTTCCAGGCCAGTGGTAGTGTCAGGATGTGAGCTAGGGATAGGGTGAAGACCTTAGTTATTGAGAGCATCAGGGCCTTAGGACCAGCGTCAGGGCCTTCATCAGGACCAGTGTCAGGGCTTCACGTACGGACAGCATCAGAGCCTAACTAAGGTACGGCAACAGGGCCTAAGTGAGGCCTATCTTCAGGGCCTGAGTTAGGGACAGTGTCAGGGCATGACTTAGGAGCAGTATAAGGGCCTCTGTAGGATCAGCCTTAGGGTCTTCGTTAAAGACATTCTCAGGGCCTCTGTTAGGGACCGCCTCAGGGCCTCACTTAGGGACAGCGTCAGGGCTTCCTTTGGGACAGTTTCAGGACCTTGGTAAGACATGGGTCAGGATATTAGTTCAGGATAATGTCAGGACTTTAGATATTGACTGCAGCAGGGCCTTAGAGACAGTGTCTCAGCCTGACTTAGGACTAGCATCAGAGCCTTTGTTAGGTCCAGTGTCAGGGACTGAGTTAGGTGTAGTGTCAGGGCCTCAGTTAGGGACAGTGTCAGGGCCTGAGTTAGGACGAGCCTCCAGGCCTCAGTTAGGGCCAGGGTCACAGCCGCGGGACTAATTTTAGGGCCTTAGTTAGGAACAGCATCAGGGATTTATTTAGCATAAGAAGCTCAACATTAGTTAAAGACAAGGTTAGGTTAAGGTCTAGGCATTGTGTCAGGGCATGACCTAGGGATAGTGTCAAGACCTTAGTTACTTAGGGCATCAGGGCCTAATTTAGGACCAGTGTCAGGGCTTCAGGTAGGGATAGCGTCAGAGCCTGACTTCGGGAGAGCGACAGGGCTTGAGTGAGGCCTAGTGACAGAGCCTGACTTAGGGAGAGCGACAGGGCTTGAGTGAGGCCTAGTGTCAGAGCCTTAGCTAGGGATAGTATCAGGGCATGACTTAGGAGCAGCACAAGGGCCTTGGTAGGATCAGCCTCAGGGGCTTTGTTAAAGACCTTATCAGGGCCTCTGTTAGGGGCAGCCTTAGGGCCTCCCTTAGGGACAGCGTCAGGGCTTACTTAGGGACAGTTTCAGGACCTTGGTAAGAGATGGGTCCGGAAATTACCTCAGGATAGTGTCAGGACATTAGATATTGACGGCAGCAGGGCCTTACTTAGGGACAGTGTCAAGGCCTTAGTTAGTACTAGCATCTGGGCCTCTGTTAGGTGCAGTGTCGGGGCCTGAGTTAGGAATAGTGTTAGGGCCTTAGTTAGGGACAGTATCACGGCCTTGGGACTAAATTCAGGGCCTGAGGTAGTCACAGCCTAAGGGCTTTAGTTAGCATAAGAGGCAGGACATTTGCTAGGGACAGGGTGAGGGTAAAGTTTAGGGATCGTGTCAGGAAATGACCTAGGGATAGTGTCAAGAGCTTAGTTACAGTATCAGGGCCTTATTTAGGACCCGTGGCAGGGCTTCAGGTAGGGACAGCGTCAGTGCCTGACTCTGGGAGAGCAACAGGGCCTGAGTGAGGCCTAGCGTCAGGCCCATAGCTGGGGACACTGTCAGGGCATGATGTAGGAGCAGCATCAGGGCCTTTGTTGCATCAGCATTAGTGTCTTAGTTACAGACATGATCAGGGCCTGAGTTAGTCACAGCGTCAAGGCCTCAGTTAGGCATAGCTTCAGGGACTGAGTTACGGACAGCCTCAGGTCTTCCCTTAGGAACAGCGACAGGGCTCTCTTAGGGACGGTGTCAGGACCTTGGTTAGAAATGGGTCAGGATACTAGCTCAGGATAGTGTCCGGATTTTAGTTATTGCCGGCAGCAGGGCCTATATTAGAGATAGATTCCGGGCCTTAGTTAGGGACAGTGTCAGGGCCTTAATTAGGACTAGTCTGGGCCTTAGTTAGGGAGAGCATTACGGCTTCGCTGAGGATAAGGGGCAGGACGTTAGCTCGGGACAGAGTCAGGTTCCAGGCCAGTGGTAGTGTCAGGATGTGAGCTAGGGATAGGGTGAAGACCTTAGTTATTGAGAGCATCAGGGCCTTAGTTAGGACCAGCGTCAGGGCCTTCATCAGGACCAGTGTCAGGGCTTCACGTACAGACAGCGTCAGAGCCTAACTAAGGTACGGCAACGGGGCCTAAGTGAGGCCTATCTTTAGGGCCTGAGTTAGGGACAGTGTCAGGGCATGACTTAGGAGCAGTATAAGGGCCTCTGTAGGATCAGCATTAGGGTCTTCGTTAAAGACATTCTCAGGGCCTCTGTTAGGAACCGCCTCAGGGCCTCACTTAGGGACAGCGTCAGGGCTTCCTTTGGGACAGTTTCAGGACCTTGGTAAGACATGGGTCAGGATATTAGCTCGGGATAATGTCAGGACTTTAGATATTGACTGCAGCAGGGCCTTAGAGACAGTGTCTCAGCCTGACTTAGGACTAGCATCAGAGCCTTTGTTAGGTCCAGTGTCAGGGACTGAGTTAGGTGTAGTGTCAGGGCCTTAGTTAGGGACAGTGTCAGGGCCTGAGTTAGGACGAGCCTCCAGGCCTCAGTTAGGGCCAGGGTCACGGCCTCGGGACTAATTTTAGGGCCTTAGTTAGGAAGAGCATCAGGGATTTATTTAGCATAAGAAGCTCAACATTAGTTAAAGACAAGGTTAGGTTAAGGTCTAGGCATTGGGTCAGGGCATGACCTAGGGATAGTGTCAAGACCTTAGTTACTTAGGGCATCAGGGCCTAATTTAGGACCAGCGTCAGGGCTTCAGGTAGGGATATCGTCAGAACCTGACTTCGGGAGAGCGACAGGGCTTGAGTGAGGCCTAGTGTCAGAGCCTTAGCTAGGGATAGTATCAGGGCATGACTTAGGAGCAGCATAAGGGCCTTGGTAGGATCAGCCTCAGGGGCTTTGTTAAAGACCTTATCAGGGCCTCTGTTAGGGGCAGCCTTAGGGCCTCCCTTAGGGACAGCGTCAGGGCTTACTTAGGGACAGTTTCAGGAGCTTGGTAAGAGATGGGTCCGGAAATTACCTCAGGATAGTGTCAGGACATTAGATATTGACGGCAGCAGGGCCTTACTTAGGGACAGTGTCAAGGCCTTAGTTAGTACTAGCATCTGGGCCTCTGTTAGGTACAGTGTCGGGGCCTGAGTTAGGAATAGTGTTAGGGCCTTAGTTAGGGACAGTATCACGGCCTTGGGACTAAATTCAGGGCCTGAGGTAGTCACAGCCTAAGGGCTTTAGTTAGCATAAGAGGCAGGACATTTGCTAGGGACAGGGTTAGGGTAAAGTTTAGGGATCGTGTCAGGAAATGACCTAGGGATAGTGTCAAGAGCTTAGTTACAGTATCAGGGCCTTATTTAGGACCCGTGTCAGGGCTTCAGGTAGGGACAGTGTCAGTGCCTGACTCTGGGAGAGCAACAGGGCCTGAGTGAGGCCTAGCGTCAGGCCCATAGCTGGGGACACTGTCAGGGCATGATGTAGGAGCAGCATCAGGGCCTTTGTTGCATCAGCATTAGTGTCTTAGTTACAGACATGATCAGGGCCTGAGTTAGTCACAGCGTCAAGGCCTCAGTTAGGCATAGCTTCAGGGACTGAGTTACGGACAGCCTCAGGTCTTCCCTTAGGAACAGCGACAGGGCTCTCTTAGGGACGGTGTCAGGACCTTGGTTAGAAATGGGTCAGGATACTAGCTCAGGATAGTGTCCGGATTTTAGTTATTGCCGGCAGCAGGGCCTATATTAGAGATAGATTCCGGGCCTTAGTTAGGGACAGTGTCAGTTAGTTAGGGAGAGCATTAGGGCTTCGGTGAGGAAAAGGGGCAGGACATTAGCTCGGGAGAGAGTCAGGTTCCAGGCCAGTGGTAGTGTCAGGATGTGAGCTAGGGATAGGGTGAAGACCTTAGTTATTGAGAGCATCAGGGCCTTAGGACCAGCGTCAGGGCCTTCATCAAGACCAGTGTCAGGGCTTCACGTACGGACAGCATCAGAGCCTAACTAAGGTACGGCAACAGGGCCTAAGTGAGGCCTATCTTCAGGGCCTGAGTTAGGGACAGTGTCAGGGCATGACTTAGGAGCAGTATAAGGGCCTCTGTAGGATCAGCCTTAGGGTCTTCGTTAAAGACATTCTCAGGGCCTCTGTTAGGGACTGCCTCAGGGCCTCACTTAGGGACAGCGTCAGGGCTTCCTTTGGGACAGTTTCAGGACCTTGGTAAGACATGGGTCAGGATATTAGTTCAGGATAATGTCAGGACTTTAGATATTGACTGCAGCAGGGCCTTAGAGACAGTGTCTCAGCCTGACTTAGGACTAGCATCAGAGCCTTTGTTAGGTCCAGTGTCAGGGACTGAGTTAGGTGTAGTGTCAGGGCCTCAGTTAGGGACAGTGTCAGGGCCTGAGTTAGGACGAGCCTCCAGGCCTCAGTTAGGGCCAGGGTCACAGCCTCGGGACTAATTTTAGGGCCTTAGTTAGGAACAGCATCAGGGATTTATTTAGCATAAGAAGCTCAACATTAGTTAAAGACAAGGTTAGGTTAAGGTCTAGGCATTGTGTCAGGGCATGACCTAGGGATAGTGTCAAGACCTTAGTTACTTAGGGCATCAGGGCCTAATTTAGGACCAGTGTCAGGGCTTCAGGTAGGGATAGCGTCAGAGCCTGACTTCGGGAGAGCGACAGGGCTTGAGTGAGGCCTAGTGACAGAGCCTGACTTCGGGAGAGCGACAGGGCTTGAGTGAGGCCTAGTGTCAGAGCCTTAGCTAGGGATAGTATCAGGGCATGACTTAGGAGCAGCACAAGGGCCTTGGTAGGATCAGCCTCAGGGGCTTTGTTAAAGACCTTATCAGGGCCTCTGTTAGGGGCAGCCTTAGGGCCTCCCTTAGGGACAGCGTCAGGGCTTACTTAGGGACAGTTTCAGGAGCTTGGTAAGAGATGGGTCCGGAAATTACCTCAGGATAGTGTCAGGACATTAGATATTGACGGCAGCAGGGCCTTACTTAGGGACAGTGTCAAGGCCTTAGTTAGTACTAGCATCTGGGCCTCTGTTAGGTGCAGTGTCGGGGCCTGAGTTAGGAATAGTGTTAGGGCCTTAGTTAGGGACAGTATCACGGCCTTGGGACTAAATTCAGGGCCTGAGGTAGTCACAGCCTAAGGGCTTTAGTTAGCGTAAGAGGCAGGACATTTGCTAGGGACAGGGTTAGGGTAAAGTTTAGGGATCGTGTCAGGAAATGACCTAGGGATAGTGTCAAGAGCTTAGTTACAGTATCAGGGCCTTATTTAGGACCCGTGTCAGGGCTTCAGGTAGGGACAGCGTCAGTGCCTGACTCTGGGAGAGCAACAGGGCCTGAGTGAGGCCTAGCGTCAGGCCCATAGCTGGGGACACTGTCAGGGCATGATGTAGGAGCAGCATCAGGGCCTTTGTTGCATCAGCATTAGTGTCTTAGTTACAGACATGATCAGGGCCTGAGTTAGTCACAGCGTCAAGGCCTCAGTTAGGCATAGCTTCAGGGACTGAGTTACGGACAGCCTCAGGTCTTCCCTTAGGAACAGCGACAGGGCTCTCTTAGGGACGGTGTCAGGACCTTGGTTAGAAATGGGTCAGGATATTAGCTCAGGATAGTGTCCGGATTTTAGTTATTGCCGGCAGCAGGGCCTATATTAGAGATAGATTCCGGGCCTTAGTTAGGGACAGTGTCAGTTAGTTAGGGAGAGCATTAGGGCTTCGGTGAGGAAAAGGGGCAGGACATTAGCTCGGGAGAGAGTCAGGTTCCAGGCCAGTGGTAGTGTCAGGATGTGAGCTAGGGATAGGGTGAAGACCTTAGTTATTGAGAGCATCAGGGCCTTAGGACCAGCGTCAGGGCCTTCATCAGGACCAGTGTCAGGGCTTCACGTACGGACAGCATCAGAGCCTAACTAAGGTACGGCAACAGGGCCTAAGTGAGGCCTATCTTCAGGGCCTGAGTTAGGGACAGTGTCAGGGCATGACTTAGGAGCAGTATAAGGGCCTCTGTAGGATCAGCCTTAGGGTCTTCGTTAAAGACATTCTCAGGGCCTCTGTTAGGGACCGCCTCAGGGCCTCACTTAGGGACAGCGTCAGGGCTTCCTTTGGGACAGTTTCAGGACCTTGGTAAGACATGGGTCAGGATATTAGTTCAGGATAATGTCAGGACTTTAGATATTGACTGCAGCAGGGCCTTAGAGACAGTGTCTCAGCCTGACTTAGGACTAGCATCAGAGCCTTTGTTAGGTCCAGTGTCAGGGACTGAGTTAGGTGTAGTGTCAGGGCCTCAGTTAGGGACAGTGTCAGGGCCTGAGTTAGGACGAGCCTCCAGGCCTCAGTTAGGGCCAGGGTCACAGCCTCGGGACTAATTTTAGGGCCTTAGTTAGGAACAGCATCAGGGATTTATTTAGCATAAGAAGCTCAACATTAGTTAAAGACAAGGTTAGGTTAAGGTCTAGGCATTGTGTCAGGGCATGACCTAGGGATAGTGTCAAGACCTTAGTTACTTAGGGCATCAGGGCCTAATTTAGGACCAGTGTCAGGGCTTCAGGTAGGGATAGCGTTAGAGCCTGACTTCGGGAGAGCGACAGGGCTTGAGTGAGGCCTAGTGACAGAGCCTGACTTAGGGAGAGCGACAGGGCTTGAGTGAGGCCTAGTGTCAGAGCCTTAGCTAGGGATAGTATCAGGGCATGACTTAGGAGCAGCACAAGGGCCTTGGTAGGATCAGCCTCAGGGGCTTTGTTAAAGACCTTATCAGGGCCTCTGTTAGGGGCAGCCTTAGGGCCTCCCTTAGGGACAGCGTCAGGGCTTACTTAGGGACAGTTTCAGGACCTTGGTAAGAGATGGGTCCGGAAATTACCTCAGGATAGTGTCAGGACATTAGATATTGACGGCAGCAGGGCCTTACTTAGGGACAGTGTCAAGGCCTTAGTTAGTACTAGCATCTGGGCCTCTGTTAGGTGCAGTGTCGGGGCCTGAGTTAGGAATAGTGTTAGGGCCTTAGTTAGGGACAGTATCACGGCCTTGGGACTAAATTCAGGGCCTGAGGTAGTCACAGCCTAAGGGCTTTAGTTAGCATAAGAGGCAGGACATTTGCTAGGGACAGGGTGAGGGTAAAGTTTAGGGATCGTGTCAGGAAATGACCTAGGGATAGTGTCAAGAGCTTAGTTACAGTATCAGGGCCTTATTTAGGACCCGTGGCAGGGCTTCAGGTAGGGACAGCGTCAGTGCCTGACTCTGGGAGAGCAACAGGGCCTGAGTGAGGCCTAGCGTCAGGCCCATAGCTGGGGACACTGTCAGGGCATGATGTAGGAGCAGCATCAGGGCCTTTGTTGCATCAGCATTAGTGTCTTAGTTACAGACATGATCAGGGCCTGAGTTAGTCACAGCGTCAAGGCCTCAGTTAGGCATAGCTTCAGGGACTGAGTTACGGACAGCCTCAGGTCTTCCCTTAGGAACAGCGACAGGGCTCTCTTAGGGACGGTGTCAGGACCTTGGTTAGAAATGGGTCAGGATACTAGCTCAGGATAGTGTCCGGATTTTAGTTATTGCCGGCAGCAGGGCCTATATTAGAGATAGATTCCGGGCCTTAGTTAGGGACAGTGTCAGGGCCTTAATTAGGACTAGTCTGGGCCTTAGTTAGGGAGAGCATTACGGCTTCGCTGAGGATAAGGGGCAGGACGTTAGCTCGGGACAGAGTCAGGTTCCAGGCCAGTGGTAGTGTCAGGATGTGAGCTAGGGATAGGGTGAAGACCTTAGTTATTGAGAGCATCAGGGCCTTAGGACCAGCGTCAGGGCCTTCATCAGGACCAGTGTCAGGGCTTCACGTACGGACAGCATCAGAGCCTAACTAAGGTACGGCAACAGGGCCTAAGTGAGGCCTATCTTCAGGGCCTGAGTTAGGGACAGTGTCAGGGCATGACTTAGGAGCAGTATAAGGGCCTCTGTAGGATCAGCCTTAGGGTCTTCGTTAAAGACATTCTCAGGGCCTCTGTTAGGGACCGCCTCAGGGCCTCACTTAGGGACAGCGTCAGGGCTTCCTTTGGGACAGTTTCAGGACCTTGGTAAGACATGGGTCAGGATATTAGCTCGGGATAATGTCAGGACTTTAGATATTGACTGCAGCAGGGCCTTAGAGACAGTGTCTCAGCCTGACTTAGGACTAGCATCAGAGCCTTTGTTAGGTCCAGTGTCAGGGACTGAGTTAGGTGTAGTGTCAGGGCCTTAGTTAGGGACAGTGTCAGGGCCTGAGTTAGGACGAGCCTCCAGGCCTCAGTTAGGGCCAGGGTCACGGCCTCGGGACTAATTTTAGGGCCTTAGTTAGGAAGAGCATCAGGGATTTATTTAGCATAAGAAGCTCAACATTAGTTAAAGACAAGGTTAGGTTAAGGTCTAGGCATTGGGTCAGGGCATGACCTAGGGATAGTGTCAAGACCTTAGTTACTTAGGGCATCAGGGCCTAATTTAGGACCAGCGTCAGGGCTTCAGGTAGGGATATCGTCAGAACCTGACTTCGGGAGAGCGACAGGGCTTGAGTGAGGCCTAGTGTCAGAGCCTTAGCTAGGGATAGTATCAGGGCATGACTTAGGAGCAGCATAAGGGCCTTGGTAGGATCAGCCTCAGGGGCTTTGTTAAAGACCTTATCAGGGCCTCTGTTAGGGGCAGCCTTAGGGCCTCCCTTAGGGACAGCGTCAGGGCTTACTTAGGGACAGTTTCAGGAGCTTGGTAAGAGATGGGTCCGGAAATTACCTCAGGATAGTGTCAGGACATTAGATATTGACGGCAGCAGGGCCTTACTTAGGGACAGTGTCAAGGCCTTAGTTAGTACTAGCATCTGGGCCTCTGTTAGGTACAGTGTCGGGGCCTGAGTTAGGAATAGTGTTAGGGCCTTAGTTAGGGACAGTATCACGGCCTTGGGACTAAATTCAGGGCCTGAGGTAGTCACAGCCTAAGGGCTTTAGTTAGCATAAGAGGCAGGACATTTGCTAGGGACAGGGTTAGGGTAAAGTTTAGGGATCGTGTCAGGAAATGACCTAGGGATAGTGTCAAGAGCTTAGTTACAGTATCAGGGCCTTATTTATGACCCGTGTCAGGGCTTCAGGTAGGGACAGTGTCAGTGCCTGACTCTGGGAGAGCAACAGGGCCTGAGTGAGGCCTAGCGTCAGGCCCATAGCTGGGGACACTGTCAGGGCATGATGTAGGAGCAGCATCAGGGCCTTTGTTGCATCAGCATTAGTGTCTTAGTTACAGACATGATCAGGGCCTGAGTTAGTCACAGCGTCAAGGCCTCAGTTAGGCATAGCTTCAGGGACTGAGTTACGGACAGCCTCAGGTCTTCCCTTAGGAACAGCGACAGGGCTCTCTTAGGGACGGTGTCAGGACCTTGGTTAGAAATGGGTCAGGATACTAGCTCAGGATAGTGTCCGGATTTTAGTTATTGCCGGCAGCAGGGCCTATATTAGAGATAGATTCCGGGCCTTAGTTAGGGACAGTGTCAGGGCCTTAATTAGGACTAGTCTGGGCCTTAGTTAGGGAGAGCATTACGGCTTCGCTGAGGATAAGGGGCAGGACGTTAGCTCGGGACAGAGTCAGGTTCCAGGCCAGTGGTAGTGTCAGGATGTGAGCTAGGGATAGGGTGAAGACCTTAGTTATTGAGAGCATCAGGGCCTTAGTTAGGACCAGCGTCAGGGCCTTCATCAGGACCAGTGTCAGGGCTTCACGTACGGACAGCGTCAGAGCCTAACTAAGGTACGGCAACGGGGCCTAAGTGAGGCCTATCTTTAGGGCCTGAGTTAGGGACAGTGTCAGGGCATGACTTAGGAGCAGTATAAGGGCCTCTGTAGGATCAGCCTTAGGGTCTTCGTTAAAGACATTCTCAGGGCCTCTGTTAGGGACCGCCTCAGGGCCTCACTTAGGGACAGCGTCAGGGCTTCCTTTGGGACAGTTTCAGGACCTTGGTAAGACATGGGTCAGGATATTAGTTCAGGATAATGTCAGGACTTTAGATATTGATTGCAGCAGGGCCTTAGAGACAGTGTCTCAGCCTGACTTAGGACTAGCATCAGAGCCTTTGTTAGGTCCAGTGTCAGGGACTGAGTTAGGTGTAGTGTCAGGGCCTCAGTTAGGGACAGTGTCAGGGCCTGAGTTAGGACGAGCCTCCAGGCCTCAGTTAGGGCCAGGGTCACAGCCTCGGGACTAAATTTAGGGCCTTAGTTAGGAACAGCATCAGGGATTTATTTAGCATAAGAAGCTCAACATTAGTTAAAGACAAGGTTAGGTTAAGGTCTAGGCATTGTGTCAGGGCATGACCTAGGGATAGTGTCAAGACCTTAGTTACTTAGGGCATCAGGGCCTAATTTAGGACCAGTGTCAGGGCTTCAGGTAGGGATAGCGTCAGAGCCTGACTTCGGGAGAGCGACAGGGCTTGAGTGAGGCCTAGTGACAGAGCCTGACTTCGGGAGAGCGACAGGGCTTGAGTGAGGCCTAGTGTCAGAGCCTTAGCTAGGGATAGTATCAGGGCATGACTTAGGAGCAGCACAAGGGCCTTGGTAGGATCAGCCTCAGGGGCTTTGTTAAAGACCTTATCAGGGCCTCTGTTAGGGGCAGCCTTAGGGCCTCCCTTAGGGACAGCGTCAGGGCTTACTTAGGGACAGTTTCAGGAGCTTGGTAAGAGATGGGTCCGGAAATTACCTCAGGATAGTGTCAGGACATTAGATATTGACGGCAGCAGGGCCTTACTTAGGGACAGTGTCAAGGCCTTAGTTAGTACTAGCATCTGGGCCTCTGTTAGGTGCAGTGTCGGGGCCTGAGTTAGGAATAGTGTTAGGGCCTTAGTTAGGGACAGTATCACGGCCTTGGGACTAAATTCAGGGCCTGAGGTAGTCACAGCCTAAGGGCTTTAGTTAGCATAAGAGGCAGGACATTTGCTAGGGACAGGGTGAGGGTAAAGTTTAGGGATCGTGTCAGGAAATGACCTAGGGATAGTGTCAAGAGCTTAGTTACAGTATCAGGGCCTTATTTAGGACCCGTGTCAGGGCTTCAGGTAGGGACAGCGTCAGTGCCTGACTCTGG
Organism: Balaenoptera borealis; assembly: GCF_965194805.1. Classification (NCBI taxonomy): domain Eukaryota; kingdom Metazoa; phylum Chordata; class Mammalia; order Artiodactyla; family Balaenopteridae; genus Balaenoptera; species Balaenoptera borealis. The sequence goes on along the minus strand of NW_028123915.1, from coordinate 650,792 downwards.
GAGAGCAACAGGGCCTGAGTGAGGCCTAGCGTCAGGCCCATAGCTGGGGACACTGTCAGGGCATGATGTAGGAGCAGCATCAGGGCCTTTGTTGCATCAGCATTAGTGTCTTAGTTACAGACATGATCAGGGCCTGAGTTAGTCACAGCGTCAAGGCCTCAGTTAGGCATAGCTTCAGGGACTGAGTTACGGACAGCCTCAGGTCTTCCCTTAGGAACAGCGACAGGGCTCTCTTAGGGACGGTGTCAGGACCTTGGTTAGAAATGGGTCAGGATATTAGCTCAGGATAGTGTCCGGATTTTAGTTATTGCCGGCAGCAGGGCCTATATTAGAGATAGATTCCGGGCCTTAGTTAGGGACAGTGTCAGGGCCTTAATTAGGACTAGTCTGGGCCTTAGTTAGGGAGAGCATTACGGCTTCGCTGAGGATAAGGGGCAGGACGTTAGCTCGGGACAGAGTCAGGTTCCAGGCCAGTGGTAGTGTCAGGATGTGAGCTAGGGATAGGGTGAAGACCTTAGTTATTGAGAGCATCAGGGCCTTAGTTAGGACCAGCGTCAGGGCCTTCATCAGGACCAGTGTCAGGGCTTCACGTACGGACAGCGTCAGAGCCTAACTAAGGTACGGCAACGGGGCCTAAGTGAGGCCTATCTTTAGGGCCTGAGTTAGGGACAGTGTCAGGGCATGACTTAGGAGCAGTATAAGGGCCTCTGTAGGATCAGCATTAGGGTCTTCGTTAAAGACATTCTCAGGGCCTCTGTTAGGGACCGCCTCAGGGCCTCACTTAGGGACAGCGTCAGGGCTTCCTTTGGGACAGTTTCAGGACCTTGGTAAGACATGGGTCAGGATATTAGCTCGGGATAATGTCAGGACTTTAGATATTGACTGCAGCAGGGCCTTAGAGACAGTGTCTCAGCCTGACTTAGGACTAGCATCAGAGCCTTTGTTAGGTCCAGTGTCAGGGACTGAGTTAGGTGTAGTGTCAGGGCCTTAGTTAGGGACAGTGTCAGGGCCTGAGTTAGGACGAGCCTCCAGGCCTCAGTTAGGGCCAGGGTCACGGCCTCGGGACTAATTTTAGGGCCTTAGTTAGGAAGAGCATCAGGGATTTATTTAGCATAAGAAGCTCAACATTAGTTAAAGACAAGGTTAGGTTAAGGTCTAGGCATTGGGTCAGGGCATGACCTAGGGATAGTGTCAAGACCTTAGTTACTTAGGGCATCAGGGCCTAATTTAGGACCAGCGTCAGGGCTTCAGGTAGGGATAGCGTCAGAGCCTGACTTCGGGAGAGCGACAGGGCTTGAGTGAGGCCTAGTGTCAGAGCCTTAGCTAGGGATAGTATCAGGGCATGACTTAGGAGCAGCATAAGGGCCTTGGTAGGATCAGCCTCAGGGGCTTTGTTAAAGACCTTATCAGGGCCTCTGTTAGGGGCAGCCTTAGGGCCTCCCTTAGGGACAGCGTCAGGGCTTACTTAGGGACAGTTTCAGGAGCTTGGTAAGAGATGGGTCCGGAAATTACCTCAGGATAGTGTCAGGACATTAGATATTGACGGCAGCAGGGCCTTACTTAGGGACAGTGTCAAGGCCTTAGTTAGTACTAGCATCTGGGCCTCTGTTAGGTGCAGTGTCGGGGCCTGAGTTAGGAATAGTGTTAGGGCCTTAGTTAGGGACAGTATCACGGCCTTGGGACTAAATTCAGGGCCTGAGGTAGTCACAGCCTAAGGGCTTTAGTTAGCGTAAGAGGCAGGACATTTGCTAGGGACAGGGTTAGGGTAAAGTTTAGGGATCGTGTCAGGAAATGACCTAGGGATAGTGTCAAGAGCTTAGTTACAGTATCAGGGCCTTATTTAGGACCCGTGTCAGGGCTTCAGGTAGGGACAGCGTCAGTGCCTGACTCTGGGAGAGCAACAGGGCCTGAGTGAGGCCTAGCGTCAGGCCCATAGCTGGGGACACTGTCAGGGCATGATGTAGGAGCAGCATCAGGGCCTTTGTTGCATCAGCATTAGTGTCTTAGTTACAGACATGATCAGGGCCTGAGTTAGTCACAGCGTCAAGGCCTCAGTTAGGCATAGCTTCAGGGACTGAGTTACGGACAGCCTCAGGTCTTCCCTTAGGAACAGCGACAGGGCTCTCTTAGGGACGGTGTCAGGACCTTGGTTAGAAATGGGTCAGGATATTAGCTCAGGATAGTGTCCGGATTTTAGTTATTGCCGGCAGCAGGGCCTATATTAGAGATAGATTCCGGGCCTTAGTTAGGGACAGTGTCAGTTAGTTAGGGAGAGCATTAGGGCTTCGGTGAGGAAAAGGGGCAGGACATTAGCTCGGGAGAGAGTCAGGTTCCAGGCCAGTGGTAGTGTCAGGATGTGAGCTAGGGATAGGGTGAAGACCTTAGTTATTGAGAGCATCAGGGCCTTAGGACCAGCGTCAGGGCCTTCATCAGGACCAGTGTCAGGGCTTCACGTACGGACAGCATCAGAGCCTAACTAAGGTACGGCAACAGGGCCTAAGTGAGGCCTATCTTCAGGGCCTGAGTTAGGGACAGTGTCAGGGCATGACTTAGGAGCAGTATAAGGGCCTCTGTAGGATCAGCCTTAGGGTCTTCGTTAAAGACATTCTCAGGGCCTCTGTTAGGGACCGCCTCAGGGCCTCACTTAGGGACAGCGTCAGGGCTTCCTTTGGGACAGTTTCAGGACCTTGGTAAGACATGGGTCAGGATATTAGTTCAGGATAATGTCAGGACTTTAGATATTGACTGCAGCAGGGCCTTAGAGACAGTGTCTCAGCCTGACTTAGGACTAGCATCAGAGCCTTTGTTAGGTCCAGTGTCAGGGACTGAGTTAGGTGTAGTGTCAGGGCCTCAGTTAGGGACAGTGTCAGGGCCTGAGTTAGGACGAGCCTCCAGGCCTCAGTTAGGGCCAGGGTCACAGCCTCGGGACTAATTTTAGGGCCTTAGTTAGGAACAGCATCAGGGATTTATTTAGCATAAGAAGCTCAACATTAGTTAAAGACAAGGTTAGGTTAAGGTCTAGGCATTGTGTCAGGGCATGACCTAGGGATAGTGTCAAGACCTTAGTTACTTAGGGCATCAGGGCCTAATTTAGGACCAGTGTCAGGGCTTCAGGTAGGGATAGCGTTAGAGCCTGACTTCGGGAGAGCGACAGGGCTTGAGTGAGGCCTAGTGACAGAGCCTGACTTAGGGAGAGCGACAGGGCTTGAGTGAGGCCTAGTGTCAGAGCCTTAGCTAGGGATAGTATCAGGGCATGACTTAGGAGCAGCACAAGGGCCTTGGTAGGATCAGCCTCAGGGGCTTTGTTAAAGACCTTATCAGGGCCTCTGTTAGGGGCAGCCTTAGGGCCTCCCTTAGGGACAGCGTCAGGGCTTACTTAGGGACAGTTTCAGGACCTTGGTAAGAGATGGGTCCGGAAATTACCTCAGGATAGTGTCAGGACATTAGATATTGACGGCAGCAGGGCCTTACTTAGGGACAGTGTCAAGGCCTTAGTTAGTACTAGCATCTGGGCCTCTGTTAGGTGCAGTGTCGGGGCCTGAGTTAGGAATAGTGTTAGGGCCTTAGTTAGGGACAGTATCACGGCCTTGGGACTAAATTCAGGGCCTGAGGTAGTCACAGCCTAAGGGCTTTAGTTAGCATAAGAGGCAGGACATTTGCTAGGGACAGGGTGAGGGTAAAGTTTAGGGATCGTGTCAGGAAATGACCTAGGGATAGTGTCAAGAGCTTAGTTACAGTATCAGGGCCTTATTTAGGACCCGTGGCAGGGCTTCAGGTAGGGACAGCGTCAGTGCCTGACTCTGGGAGAGCAACAGGGCCTGAGTGAGGCCTAGCGTCAGGCCCATAGCTGGGGACACTGTCAGGGCATGATGTAGGAGCAGCATCAGGGCCTTTGTTGCATCAGCATTAGTGTCTTAGTTACAGACATGATCAGGGCCTGAGTTAGTCACAGCGTCAAGGCCTCAGTTAGGCATAGCTTCAGGGACTGAGTTACGGACAGCCTCAGGTCTTCCCTTAGGAACAGCGACAGGGCTCTCTTAGGGACGGTGTCAGGACCTTGGTTAGAAATGGGTCAGGATACTAGCTCAGGATAGTGTCCGGATTTTAGTTATTGCCGGCAGCAGGGCCTATATTAGAGATAGATTCCGGGCCTTAGTTAGGGACAGTGTCAGGGCCTTAATTAGGACTAGTCTGGGCCTTAGTTAGGGAGAGCATTACGGCTTCGCTGAGGATAAGGGGCAGGACGTTAGCTCGGGACAGAGTCAGGTTCCAGGCCAGTGGTAGTGTCAGGATGTGAGCTAGGGATAGGGTGAAGACCTTAGTTATTGAGAGCATCAGGGCCTTAGGACCAGCGTCAGGGCCTTCATCAGGACCAGTGTCAGGGCTTCACGTACGGACAGCATCAGAGCCTAACTAAGGTACGGCAACAGGGCCTAAGTGAGGCCTATCTTCAGGGCCTGAGTTAGGGACAGTGTCAGGGCATGACTTAGGAGCAGTATAAGGGCCTCTGTAGGATCAGCCTTAGGGTCTTCGTTAAAGACATTCTCAGGGCCTCTGTTAGGGACCGCCTCAGGGCCTCACTTAGGGACAGCGTCAGGGCTTCCTTTGGGACAGTTTCAGGACCTTGGTAAGACATGGGTCAGGATATTAGCTCGGGATAATGTCAGGACTTTAGATATTGACTGCAGCAGGGCCTTAGAGACAGTGTCTCAGCCTGACTTAGGACTAGCATCAGAGCCTTTGTTAGGTCCAGTGTCAGGGACTGAGTTAGGTGTAGTGTCAGGGCCTTAGTTAGGGACAGTGTCAGGGCCTGAGTTAGGACGAGCCTCCAGGCCTCAGTTAGGGCCAGGGTCACGGCCTCGGGACTAATTTTAGGGCCTTAGTTAGGAAGAGCATCAGGGATTTATTTAGCATAAGAAGCTCAACATTAGTTAAAGACAAGGTTAGGTTAAGGTCTAGGCATTGGGTCAGGGCATGACCTAGGGATAGTGTCAAGACCTTAGTTACTTAGGGCATCAGGGCCTAATTTAGGACCAGCGTCAGGGCTTCAGGTAGGGATATCGTCAGAACCTGACTTCGGGAGAGCGACAGGGCTTGAGTGAGGCCTAGTGTCAGAGCCTTAGCTAGGGATAGTATCAGGGCATGACTTAGGAGCAGCATAAGGGCCTTGGTAGGATCAGCCTCAGGGGCTTTGTTAAAGACCTTATCAGGGCCTCTGTTAGGGGCAGCCTTAGGGCCTCCCTTAGGGACAGCGTCAGGGCTTACTTAGGGACAGTTTCAGGAGCTTGGTAAGAGATGGGTCCGGAAATTACCTCAGGATAGTGTCAGGACATTAGATATTGACGGCAGCAGGGCCTTACTTAGGGACAGTGTCAAGGCCTTAGTTAGTACTAGCATCTGGGCCTCTGTTAGGTACAGTGTCGGGGCCTGAGTTAGGAATAGTGTTAGGGCCTTAGTTAGGGACAGTATCACGGCCTTGGGACTAAATTCAGGGCCTGAGGTAGTCACAGCCTAAGGGCTTTAGTTAGCATAAGAGGCAGGACATTTGCTAGGGACAGGGTTAGGGTAAAGTTTAGGGATCGTGTCAGGAAATGACCTAGGGATAGTGTCAAGAGCTTAGTTACAGTATCAGGGCCTTATTTATGACCCGTGTCAGGGCTTCAGGTAGGGACAGTGTCAGTGCCTGACTCTGGGAGAGCAACAGGGCCTGAGTGAGGCCTAGCGTCAGGCCCATAGCTGGGGACACTGTCAGGGCATGATGTAGGAGCAGCATCAGGGCCTTTGTTGCATCAGCATTAGTGTCTTAGTTACAGACATGATCAGGGCCTGAGTTAGTCACAGCGTCAAGGCCTCAGTTAGGCATAGCTTCAGGGACTGAGTTACGGACAGCCTCAGGTCTTCCCTTAGGAACAGCGACAGGGCTCTCTTAGGGACGGTGTCAGGACCTTGGTTAGAAATGGGTCAGGATACTAGCTCAGGATAGTGTCCGGATTTTAGTTATTGCCGGCAGCAGGGCCTATATTAGAGATAGATTCCGGGCCTTAGTTAGGGACAGTGTCAGGGCCTTAATTAGGACTAGTCTGGGCCTTAGTTAGGGAGAGCATTACGGCTTCGCTGAGGATAAGGGGCAGGACGTTAGCTCGGGACAGAGTCAGGTTCCAGGCCAGTGGTAGTGTCAGGATGTGAGCTAGGGATAGGGTGAAGACCTTAGTTATTGAGAGCATCAGGGCCTTAGTTAGGACCAGCGTCAGGGCCTTCATCAGGACCAGTGTCAGGGCTTCACGTACGGACAGCGTCAGAGCCTAACTAAGGTACGGCAACGGGGCCTAAGTGAGGCCTATCTTTAGGGCCTGAGTTAGGGACAGTGTCAGGGCATGACTTAGGAGCAGTATAAGGGCCTCTGTAGGATCAGCCTTAGGGTCTTCGTTAAAGACATTCTCAGGGCCTCTGTTAGGGACCGCCTCAGGGCCTCACTTAGGGACAGCGTCAGGGCTTCCTTTGGGACAGTTTCAGGACCTTGGTAAGACATGGGTCAGGATATTAGTTCAGGATAATGTCAGGACTTTAGATATTGATTGCAGCAGGGCCTTAGAGACAGTGTCTCAGCCTGACTTAGGACTAGCATCAGAGCCTTTGTTAGGTCCAGTGTCAGGGACTGAGTTAGGTGTAGTGTCAGGGCCTCAGTTAGGGACAGTGTCAGGGCCTGAGTTAGGACGAGCCTCCAGGCCTCAGTTAGGGCCAGGGTCACAGCCTCGGGACTAAATTTAGGGCCTTAGTTAGGAACAGCATCAGGGATTTATTTAGCATAAGAAGCTCAACATTAGTTAAAGACAAGGTTAGGTTAAGGTCTAGGCATTGTGTCAGGGCATGACCTAGGGATAGTGTCAAGACCTTAGTTACTTAGGGCATCAGGGCCTAATTTAGGACCAGTGTCAGGGCTTCAGGTAGGGATAGCGTCAGAGCCTGACTTCGGGAGAGCGACAGGGCTTGAGTGAGGCCTAGTGACAGAGCCTGACTTCGGGAGAGCGACAGGGCTTGAGTGAGGCCTAGTGTCAGAGCCTTAGCTAGGGATAGTATCAGGGCATGACTTAGGAGCAGCACAAGGGCCTTGGTAGGATCAGCCTCAGGGGCTTTGTTAAAGACCTTATCAGGGCCTCTGTTAGGGGCAGCCTTAGGGCCTCCCTTAGGGACAGCGTCAGGGCTTACTTAGGGACAGTTTCAGGAGCTTGGTAAGAGATGGGTCCGGAAATTACCTCAGGATAGTGTCAGGACATTAGATATTGACGGCAGCAGGGCCTTACTTAGGGACAGTGTCAAGGCCTTAGTTAGTACTAGCATCTGGGCCTCTGTTAGGTGCAGTGTCGGGGCCTGAGTTAGGAATAGTGTTAGGGCCTTAGTTAGGGACAGTATCACGGCCTTGGGACTAAATTCAGGGCCTGAGGTAGTCACAGCCTAAGGGCTTTAGTTAGCATAAGAGGCAGGACATTTGCTAGGGACAGGGTGAGGGTAAAGTTTAGGGATCGTGTCAGGAAATGACCTAGGGATAGTGTCAAGAGCTTAGTTACAGTATCAGGGCCTTATTTAGGACCCGTGTCAGGGCTTCAGGTAGGGACAGCGTCAGTGCCTGACTCTGGGAGAGCAACAGGGCCTGAGTGAGGCCTAGCGTCAGGCCCATAGCTGGGGACACTGTCAGGGCATGATGTAGGAGCAGCATCAGGGCCTTTGTTGCATCAGCATTAGTGTCTTAGTTACAGACATGATCAGGGCCTGAGTTAGTCACAGCGTCAAGGCCTCAGTTAGGCATAGCTTCAGGGACTGAGTTACGGACAGCCTCAGGTCTTCCCTTAGGAACAGCGACAGGGCTCTCTTAGGGACGGTGTCAGGACCTTGGTTAGAAATGGGTCAGGATATTAGCTCAGGATAGTGTCCGGATTTTAGTTATTGCCGGCAGCAGGGCCTATATTAGAGATAGATTCCGGGCCTTAGTTAGGGACAGTGTCAGGGCCTTAATTAGGACTAGTCTGGGCCTTAGTTAGGGAGAGCATTACGGCTTCGCTGAGGATAAGGGGCAGGACGTTAGCTCGGGACAGAGTCAGGTTCCAGGCCAGTGGTAGTGTCAGGATGTGAGCTAGGGATAGGGTGAAGACCTTAGTTATTGAGAGCATCAGGGCCTTAGTTAGGACCAGCGTCAGGGCCTTCATCAGGACCAGTGTCAGGGCTTCACGTACGGACAGCGTCAGAGCCTAACTAAGGTACGGCAACGGGGCCTAAGTGAGGCCTATCTTTAGGGCCTGAGTTAGGGACAGTGTCAGGGCATGACTTAGGAGCAGTATAAGGGCCTCTGTAGGATCAGCATTAGGGTCTTCGTTAAAGACATTCTCAGGGCCTCTGTTAGGGACCGCCTCAGGGCCTCACTTAGGGACAGCGTCAGGGCTTCCTTTGGGACAGTTTCAGGACCTTGGTAAGACATGGGTCAGGATATTAGCTCGGGATAATGTCAGGACTTTAGATATTGACTGCAGCAGGGCCTTAGAGACAGTGTCTCAGCCTGACTTAGGACTAGCATCAGAGCCTTTGTTAGGTCCAGTGTCAGGGACTGAGTTAGGTGTAGTGTCAGGGCCTTAGTTAGGGACAGTGTCAGGGCCTGAGTTAGGACGAGCCTCCAGGCCTCAGTTAGGGCCAGGGTCACGGCCTCGGGACTAATTTTAGGGCCTTAGTTAGGAAGAGCATCAGGGATTTATTTAGCATAAGAAGCTCAACATTAGTTAAAGACAAGGTTAGGTTAAGGTCTAGGCATTGGGTCAGGGCATGACCTAGGGATAGTGTCAAGACCTTAGTTACTTAGGGCATCAGGGCCTAATTTAGGACCAGCGTCAGGGCTTCAGGTAGGGATAGCGTCAGAGCCTGACTTCGGGAGAGCGACAGGGCTTGAGTGAGGCCTAGTGTCAGAGCCTTAGCTAGGGATAGTATCAGGGCATGACTTAGGAGCAGCATAAGGGCCTTGGTAGGATCAGCCTCAGGGGCTTTGTTAAAGACCTTATCAGGGCCTCTGTTAGGGGCAGCCTTAGGGCCTCCCTTAGGGACAGCGTCAGGGCTTACTTAGGGACAGTTTCAGGAGCTTGGTAAGAGATGGGTCCGGAAATTACCTCAGGATAGTGTCAGGACATTAGATATTGACGGCAGCAGGGCCTTACTTAGGGACAGTGTCAAGGCCTTAGTTAGTACTAGCATCTGGGCCTCTGTTAGGTACAGTGTCGGGGCCTGAGTTAGGAATAGTGTTAGGGCCTTAGTTAGGGACAGTATCACGGCCTTGGGACTAAATTCAGGGCCTGAGGTAGTCACAGCCTAAGGGCTTTAGTTAGCATAAGAGGCAGGACATTTGCTAGGGACAGGGTTAGGGTAAAGTTTAGAGATCGTGTCAGGAAATGACCTAGGGATAGTGTCAAGAGCTTAGTTACAGTATCAGGGCCTTATTTAGGACCCGTGTCAGGGCTTCAGGTAGGGACAGCGTCAGTGCCTGACTCTGGGAGAGCAACAGGGCCTGAGTGAGGCCTAGCGTCAGGCCCATAGCTGGGGACACTGTCAGGGCATGATGTAGGAGCAGCATCAGGGCCTTTGTTGCATCAGCATTAGTGTCTTAGTTACAGACATGATCAGGGCCTGAGTTAGTCACAGCGTCAAGGCCTCAGTTAGGCATAGCTTCAGGGACTGAGTTACGGACAGCCTCAGGTCTTCCCTTAGGAACAGCGACAGGGCTCTCTTAGGGACGGTGTCAGGACCTTGGTTAGAAATGGGTCAGGATATTAGCTCAGGATAGTGTCCGGATTTTAGTTATTGCCGGCAGCAGGGCCTATATTAGAGATAGATTCCGGGCCTTAGTTAGGGACAGTGTCAGGGCCTTAATTAGGACTAGTCTGGGCCTTAGTTAGGGAGAGCACACGGCTTCGCTGAGGATAAGGGGCAGGACGTTAGCTCGGGACAGAGTCAGGTTCCAGGCCAGTGGTAGTGTCAGGATGTGAGCTAGGGATAGGGTGAAGACCTTAGTTATTGAGAGCATCAGGGCCTTAGTTAGGACCAGCGTCAGGGCCTTCATCAGGACCAGTGTCAGGGCTTCACGTACGGACAGCGTCAGAGCCTAACTAAGGTATGGCAACGGGGCCTAAGTGAGGCCTATCTTTAGGGCCTGAGTTAGGGACAGTGTCAGGGCATGACTTAGGAGCAGTATAAGGGCCTCTGTAGGATCAGCATTAGGGTCTTCGTTAAAGACATTCTCAGGGCCTCTGTTAGGGACCGCCTCAGGGCCTCACTTAGGGACAGCGTCAGGGCTTCCTTTGGGACAGTTTCAGGACCTTGGTAAGACATGGGTCAGGATATTAGCTCGGGATAATGTCAGGACTTTAGATATTGACTGCAGCAGGGCCTTAGAGACAGTGTCTCAGCCTGACTTAGGACTAGCATCAGAGCCTTTGTTAGGTCCAGTGTCAGGGACTGAGTTAGGTGTAGTGTCAGGGCCTTAGTTAGGGACAGTGTCAGGGCCTGAGTTAGGACGAGCCTCCAGGCCTCAGTTAGGGCCAGGGTCACGGCCTCGGGACTAATTTTAGGGCCTTAGTTAGGAAGAGCATCAGGGATTTATTTAGCATAAGAAGCTCAACATTAGTTAAAGACAAGGTTAGGTTAAGGTCTAGGCATTGGGTCAGGGCATGACCTAGGGATAGTGTCAAGACCTTAGTTACTTAGGGCATCAGGGCCTAATTTAGGACCAGCGTCAGGGCTTCAGGTAGGGATAGCGTCAGAGCCTGACTTCGGGAGAGCGACAGGGCTTGAGTGAGGCCTAGTGTCAGAGCCTTAGCTAGGGATAGTATCAGGGCATGACTTAGGAGCAGCATAAGGGCCTTGGTAGGATCAGCCTCAGGGGCTTTGTTAAAGACATTATCAGGGCCTCTGTTAGGGACAGCCTTAGGGCTCCCTTAGGGACAGCGTCAGGGCTTACTTAGGGACAGTTTCAGGAGCTTGGTAAGAGATGGGTCCGGAAGTTAACTCAGGATAGTGTCAGGACATTAGATATTGACGGCAGCAGGGCCTTAGTTAGGGACAGTGTCAAGGCCTTAGTTAGTACTAGCATCTGGGCCTCTGTTAGGTACAGTGTCAGGGCCTGAGTTAGGAATAGTGTTAGGGCCTTAGTTAGGGACAGTATCACGGCCTTGGGACTAAATTCAGGGCCTGAGGTAGTCACAGCCTAAGGGCTTTAGTTAGCGTAAGAGGCAGGACATTTGCTAGGGACAGGGTTAGGGTAAAGTTTAGGGATCGTGTCAGGAAATGACCTAGGGATAGTGTCAAGAGCTTAGTTACAGTATCAGGGCCTTATTTAGGACCAGTGTCAGGGCTTCAGGTAGGGACAGCGTCAGTGCCTGACTCTGGGAGAGCAACAGGGCCTGAGTGAGGCCTAGCGTCAGGCCCATAGCTGGGGACACTGTCAGGGCATGATGTAGGAGCAGCATCAGGGCCTTTGTTGCATCAGCATTAGTGTCTTAGTTACAGACATGATCAGGGCCTGAGTTAGTCACAGCGTCAAGGCCTCAGTTAGGCATAGCTTCAGGGACTGAGTTACGGACAGCCTCAGGTCTTCCCTTAGGAACAGCGACAGGGCTTTCTTAGGGACGGTGTCTGGACCTTGGTTAGAAATGGGTCAGGATATTAGCTCAGGATAGTGTCCGGATTTTAGTTATTGCCGGCAGCAGGGCCTATATTAGAGATAGATTCCGGGCCTTAGTTAGGGACAGTGTCAGTTAGTTAGGGAGAGCATTAGGGCTTCGGTGAGGAAAAGGGGCAGGACATTAGCTCGGGAGAGAGTCAGGTTCCAGGCCAGTGGTAGTGTCAGGATGTGAGCTAGGGATAGGGTGAAGACCTTAGTTATTGAGAGCATCAGGGCCTTAGGACCAGCGTCAGGGCCTTCATCAAGACCAGTGTCAGGGCTTCACGTACGGACAGCATCAGAGCCTAACTAAGGTACGGCAACAGGGCCTAAGTGAGGCCTATCTTCAGGGCCTGAGTTAGGGACAGTGTCAGGGCATGACTTAGGAGCAGTATAAGGGCCTCTGTAGGATCAGCCTTAGGGTCTTCGTTAAAGACATTCTCAGGGCCTCTGTTAGGGACTGCCTCAGGGCCTCACTTAGGGACAGCGTCAGGGCTTCCTTTGGGACAGTTTCAGGACCTTGGTAAGACATGGGTCAGGATATTAGTTCAGGATAATGTCAGGACTTTAGATATTGACTGCAGCAGGGCCTTAGAGACAGTGTCTCAGCCTGACTTAGGACTAGCATCAGAGCCTTTGTTAGGTCCAGTGTCAGGGACTGAGTTAGGTGTAGTGTCAGGGCCTCAGTTAGGGACAGTGTCAGGGCCTGAGTTAGGACGAGCCTCCAGGCCTCAGTTAGGGCCAGGGTCACAGCCTCGGGACTAATTTTAGGGCCTTAGTTAGGAACAGCATCAGGGATTTATTTAGCATAAGAAGCTCAACATTAGTTAAAGACAAGGTTAGGTTAAGGTCTAGGCATTGTGTCAGGGCATGACCTAGGGATAGTGTCAAGACCTTAGTTACTTAGGGCATCAGGGCCTAATTTAGGACCAGTGTCAGGGCTTCAGGTAGGGATAGCGTCAGAGCCTGACTTCGGGAGAGCGACAGGGCTTGAGTGAGGCCTAGTGACAGAGCCTGACTTCGGGAGAGCGACAGGGCTTGAGTGAGGCCTAGTGTCAGAGCCTTAGCTAGGGATAGTATCAGGGCATGACTTAGGAGCAGCACAAGGGCCTTGGTAGGATCAGCCTCAGGGGCTTTGTTAAAGACCTTATCAGGGCCTCTGTTAGGGGCAGCCTTAGGGCCTCCCTTAGGGACAGCGTCAGGGCTTACTTAGGGACAGTTTCAGGAGCTTGGTAAGAGATGGGTCCGGAAATTACCTCAGGATAGTGTCAGGACATTAGATATTGACGGCAGCAGGGCCTTACTTAGGGACAGTGTCAAGGCCTTAGTTAGTACTAGCATCTGGGCCTCTGTTAGGTGCAGTGTCGGGGCCTGAGTTAGGAATAGTGTTAGGGCCTTAGTTAGGGACAGTATCACGGCCTTGGGACTAAATTCAGGGCCTGAGGTAGTCACAGCCTAAGGGCTTTAGTTAGCGTAAGAGGCAGGACATTTGCTAGGGACAGGGTTAGGGTAAAGTTTAGGGATCGTGTCAGGAAATGACCTAGGGATAGTGTCAAGAGCTTAGTTACAGTATCAGGGCCTTATTTAGGACCCGTGTCAGGGCTTCAGGTAGGGACAGCGTCAGTGCCTGACTCTGGGAGAGCAACAGGGCCTGAGTGAGGCCTAGCGTCAGGCCCATAGCTGGGGACACTGTCAGGGCATGATGTAGGAGCAGCATCAGGGCCTTTGTTGCATCAGCATTAGTGTCTTAGTTACAGACATGATCAGGGCCTGAGTTAGTCACAGCGTCAAGGCCTCAGTTAGGCATAGCTTCAGGGACTGAGTTACGGACAGCCTCAGGTCTTCCCTTAGGAACAGCGACAGGGCTCTCTTAGGGACGGTGTCAGGACCTTGGTTAGAAATGGGTCAGGATATTAGCTCAGGATAGTGTCCGGATTTTAGTTATTGCCGGCAGCAGGGCCTATATTAGAGATAGATTCCGGGCCTTAGTTAGGGACAGTGTCAGTTAGTTAGGGAGAGCATTAGGGCTTCGGTGAGGAAAAGGGGCAGGACATTAGCTCGGGAGAGAGTCAGGTTCCAGGCCAGTGGTAGTGTCAGGATGTGAGCTAGGGATAGGGTGAAGACCTTAGTTATTGAGAGCATCAGGGCCTTAGGACCAGCGTCAGGGCCTTCATCAGGACCAGTGTCAGGGCTTCACGTACGGACAGCATCAGAGCCTAACTAAGGTACGGCAACAGGGCCTAAGTGAGGCCTATCTTCAGGGCCTGAGTTAGGGACAGTGTCAGGGCATGACTTAGGAGCAGTATAAGGGCCTCTGTAGGATCAGCCTTAGGGTCTTCGTTAAAGACATTCTCAGGGCCTCTGTTAGGGACCGCCTCAGGGCCTCACTTAGGGACAGCGTCAGGGCTTCCTTTGGGACAGTTTCAGGACCTTGGTAAGACATGGGTCAGGATATTAGTTCAGGATAATGTCAGGACTTTAGATATTGACTGCAGCAGGGCCTTAGAGACAGTGTCTCAGCCTGACTTAGGACTAGCATCAGAGCCTTTGTTAGGTCCAGTGTCAGGGACTGAGTTAGGTGTAGTGTCAGGGCCTCAGTTAGGGACAGTGTCAGGGCCTGAGTTAGGACGAGCCTCCAGGCCTCAGTTAGGGCCAGGGTCACAGCCTCGGGACTAATTTTAGGGCCTTAGTTAGGAAGAGCATCAGGGATTTATTTAGCATAAGAAGCTCAACATTAGTTAAAGACAAGGTTAGGTTAAGGTCTAGGCATTGTGTCAGGGCATGACCTAGGGATAGTGTCAAGACCTTAGTTACTTAGGGCATCAGGGCCTAATTTAGGACCAGTGTCAGGGCTTCAGGTAGGGATAGCGTTAGAGCCTGACTTCGGGAGAGCGACAGGGCTTGAGTGAGGCCTAGTGACAGAGCCTGACTTAGGGAGAGCGACAGGGCTTGAGTGAGGCCTAGTGTCAGAGCCTTAGCTAGGGATAGTATCAGGGCATGACTTAGGAGCAGCACAAGGGCCTTGGTAGGATCAGCCTCAGGGGCTTTGTTAAAGAACTTATCAGGGCCTCTGTTAGGGGCAGCCTTAGGGCCTCCCTTAGGGACAGCGTCAGGGCTTACTTAGGGACAGTTTCAGGACCTTGGTAAGAGATGGGTCCGGAAATTACCTCAGGATAGTGTCAGGACATTAGATATTGACGGCAGCAGGGCCTTACTTAGGGACAGTGTCAAGGCCTTAGTTAGTACTAGCATCTGGGCCTCTGTTAGGTGCAGTGTCGGGGCCTGAGTTAGGAATAGTGTTAGGGCCTTAGTTAGGGACAGTATCACGGCCTTGGGACTAAATTCAGGGCCTGAGGTAGTCACAGCCTAAGGGCTTTAGTTAGCATAAGAGGCAGGACATTTGCTAGGGACAGGGTGAGGGTAAAGTTTAGGGATCGTGTCAGGAAATGACCTAGGGATAGTGTCAAGAGCTTAGTTACAGTATCAGGGCCTTATTTAGGACCCGTGTCAGGGCTTCAGGTAGGGACAGCGTCAGTGCCTGACTCTGGGAGAGCAACAGGGCCTGAGTGAGGCCTAGCGTCAGGCCCATAGCTGGGGACACTGTCAGGGCATGATGTAGGAGCAGCATCAGGGCCTTTGTTGCATCAGCATTAGTGTCTTAGTTACAGACATGATCAGGGCCTGAGTTAGTCACAGCGTCAAGGCCTCAGTTAGGCATAGCTTCAGGGACTGAGTTACGGACAGCCTCAGGTCTTCCCTTAGGAACAGCGACAGGGCTCTCTTAGGGACGGTGTCAGGACCTTGGTTAGAAATGGGTCAGGATACTAGCTCAGGATAGTGTCCGGATTTTAGTTATTGCCGGCAGCAGGGCCTATATTAGAGATAGATTCCGGGCCTTAGTTAGGGACAGTGTCAGGGCCTTAATTAGGACTAGTCTGGGCCTTAGTTAGGGAGAGCATTACGGCTTCGCTGAGGATAAGGGGCAGGACGTTAGCTCGGGACAGAGTCAGGTTCCAGGCCAGTGGTAGTGTCAGGATGTGAGCTAGGGATAGGGTGAAGACCTTAGTTATTGAGAGCATCAGGGCCTTAGTTAGGACCAGCGTCAGGGCCTTCATCAGGACCAGTGTCAGGGCTTCACGTACAGACAGCGTCAGAGCCTAACTAAGGTACGGCAACGGGGCCTAAGTGAGGCCTATCTTTAGGGCCTGAGTTAGGGACAGTGTCAGGGCATGACTTAGGAGCAGTATAAGGGCCTCTGTAGGATCAGCCTTAGGGTCTTCGTTAAAGACATTCTCAGGGCCTCTGTTAGGGACCGCCTCAGGGCCTCACTTAGGGACAGCGTCAGGGCTTCCTTTGGGACAGTTTCAGGACCTTGGTAAGACATGGGTCAGGATATTAGCTCGGGATAATGTCAGGACTTTAGATATTGACTGCAGCAGGGCCTTAGAGACAGTGTCTCAGCCTGACTTAGGACTAGCATCAGAGCCTTTGTTAGGTCCAGTGTCAGGGACTGAGTTAGGTGTAGTGTCAGGGCCTTAGTTAGGGACAGTGTCAGGGCCTGAGTTAGGACGAGCCTCCAGGCCTCAGTTAGGGCCAGGGTCACGGCCTCGGGACTAATTTTAGGGCCTTAGTTAGGAAGAGCATCAGGGATTTATTTAGCATAAGAAGCTCAACATTAGTTAAAGACAAGGTTAGGTTAAGGTCTAGGCATTGGGTCAGGGCATGACCTAGGGATAGTGTCAAGACCTTAGTTACTTAGGGCATCAGGGCCTAATTTAGGACCAGCGTCAGGGCTTCAGGTAGGGATATCGTCAGAACCTGACTTCGGGAGAGCGACAGGGCTTGAGTGAGGCCTAGTGTCAGAGCCTTAGCTAGGGATAGTATCAGGGCATGACTTAGGAGCAGCACAAGGGCCTTGGTAGGATCAGCCTCAGGGGCTTTGTTAAAGACCTTATCAGGGCCTCTGTTAGGGGCAGCCTTAGGGCCTCCCTTAGGGACAGCGTCAGGGCTTACTTAGGGACAGTTTCAGGAGCTTGGTAAGAGATGGGTCCGGAAATTACCTCAGGATAGTGTCAGGACATTAGATATTGACGGCAGCAGGGCCTTACTTAGGGACAGTGTCAAGGCCTTAGTTAGTACTAGCATCTGGGCCTCTGTTAGGTACAGTGTCGGGGCCTGAGTTAGGAATAGTGTTAGGGCCTTAGTTAGGGACAGTATCACGGCCTTGGGACTAAATTCAGGGCCTGAGGTAGTCACAGCCTAAGGGCTTTAGTTAGCATAAGAGGCAGGACATTTGCTAGGGACAGGGTTAGGGTAAAGTTTAGGGATCGTGTCAGGAAATGACCTAGGGATAGTGTCAAGAGCTTAGTTACAGTATCAGGGCCTTATTTATGACCCGTGTCAGGGCTTCAGGTAGGGACAGTGTCAGTGCCTGACTCTGGGAGAGCAACAGGGCCTGAGTGAGGCCTAGCGTCAGGCCCATAGCTGGGGACACTGTCAGGGCATGATGTAGGAGCAGCATCAGGGCCTTTGTTGCATCAGCATTAGTGTCTTAGTTACAGACATGATCAGGGCCTGAGTTAGTCACAGCGTCAAGGCCTCAGTTAGGCATAGCTTCAGGGACTGAGTTACGGACAGCCTCAGGTCTTCCCTTAGGAACAGCGACAGGGCTCTCTTAGGGACGGTGTCAGGACCTTGGTTAGAAATGGGTCAGGATACTAGCTCAGGATAGTGTCCGGATTTTAGTTATTGCCGGCAGCAGGGCCTATATTAGAGATAGATTCCGGGCCTTAGTTAGGGACAGTGTCAGGGCCTTAATTAGGACTAGTCTGGGCCTTAGTTAGGGAGAGCATTACGGCTTCGCTGAGGATAAGGGGCAGGACGTTAGCTCGGGACAGAGTCAGGTTCCAGGCCAGTGGTAGTGTCAGGATGTGAGCTAGGGATAGGGTGAAGACCTTAGTTATTGAGAGCATCAGGGCCTTAGTTAGGACCAGCGTCAGGGCCTTCATCAGGACCAGTGTCAGGGCTTCACGTACGGACAGCGTCAGAGCCTAACTAAGGTACGGCAACGGGGCCTAAGTGAGGCCTATCTTTAGGGCCTGAGTTAGGGACAGTGTCAGGGCATGACTTAGGAGCAGTATAAGGGCCTCTGTAGGATCAGCCTTAGGGTCTTCGTTAAAGACATTCTCAGGGCCTCTGTTAGGGACCGCCTCAGGGCCTCACTTAGGGACAGCGTCAGGGCTTCCTTTGGGACAGTTTCAGGACCTTGGTAAGACATGGGTCAGGATATTAGTTCAGGATAATGTCAGGACTTTAGATATTGATTGCAGCAGGGCCTTAGAGACAGTGTCTCAGCCTGACTTAGGACTAGCATCAGAGCCTTTGTTAGGTCCAGTGTCAGGGACTGAGTTAGGTGTAGTGTCAGGGCCTCAGTTAGGGACAGTGTCAGGGCCTGAGTTAGGACGAGCCTCCAGGCCTCAGTTAGGGCCAGGGTCACAGCCTCGGGACTAATTTTAGGGCCTTAGTTAGGAACAGCATCAGGGATTTATTTAGCATAAGAAGCTCAACATTAGTTAAAGACAAGGTTAGGTTAAGGTCTAGGCATTGTGTCAGGGCATGACCTAGGGATAGTGTCAAGACCTTAGTTACTTAGGGCATCAGGGCCTAATTTAGGACCAGTGTCAGGGCTTCAGGTAGGGATAGCGTCAGAGCCTGACTTCGGGAGAGCGACAGGGCTTGAGTGAGGCCTAGTGACAGAGCCTGACTTCGGGAGAGCGACAGGGCTTGAGTGAGGCCTAGTGTCAGAGCCTTAGCTAGGGATAGTATCAGGGCATGACTTAGGAGCAGCACAAGGGCCTTGGTAGGATCAGCCTCAGGGGCTTTGTTAAAGACCTTATCAGGGCCTCTGTTAGGGGCAGCCTTAGGGCCTCCCTTAGGGACAGCGTCAGGGCTTACTTAGGGACAGTTTCAGGAGCTTGGTAAGAGATGGGTCCGGAAATTACCTCAGGATAGTGTCAGGACATTAGATATTGACGGCAGCAGGGCCTTACTTAGGGACAGTGTCAAGGCCTTAGTTAGTACTAGCATCTGGGCCTCTGTTAGGTGCAGTGTCGGGGCCTGAGTTAGGAATAGTGTTAGGGCCTTAGTTAGGGACAGTATCACGGCCTTGGGACTAAATTCAGGGCCTGAGGTAGTCACAGCCTAAGGGCTTTAGTTAGCATAAGAGGCAGGACATTTGCTAGGGACAGGGTGAGGGTAAAGTTTAGGGATCGTGTCAGGAAATGACCTAGGGATAGTGTCAAGAGCTTAGTTACAGTATCAGGGCCTTATTTAGGACCCGTGTCAGGGCTTCAGGTAGGGACAGCGTCAGTGCCTGACTCTGGGAGAGCAACAGGGCCTGAGTGAGGCCTAGCGTCAGGCCCATAGCTGGGGACACTGTCAGGGCATGATGTAGGAGCAGCATCAGGGCCTTTGTTGCATCAGCATTAGTGTCTTAGTTACAGACATGATCAGGGCCTGAGTTAGTCACAGCGTCAAGGCCTCAGTTAGGCATAGCTTCAGGGACTGAGTTACGGACAGCCTCAGGTCTTCCCTTAGGAACAGCGACAGGGCTCTCTTAGGGACGGTGTCAGGACCTTGGTTAGAAATGGGTCAGGATATTAGCTCAGGATAGTGTCCGGATTTTAGTTATTGCCGGCAGCAGGGCCTATATTAGAGATAGATTCCGGGCCTTAGTTAGGGACAGTGTCAGGGCCTTAATTAGGACTAGTCTGGGCCTTAGTTAGGGAGAGCATTACGGCTTCGCTGAGGATAAGGGGCAGGACGTTAGCTCGGGACAGAGTCAGGTTCCAGGCCAGTGGTAGTGTCAGGATGTGAGCTAGGGATAGGGTGAAGACCTTAGTTATTGAGAGCATCAGGGCCTTAGTTAGGACCAGCGTCAGGGCCTTCATCAGGACCAGTGTCAGGGCTTCACGTACGGACAGCGTCAGAGCCTAACTAAGGTACGGCAACGGGGCCTAAGTGAGGCCTATCTTTAGGGCCTGAGTTAGGGACAGTGTCAGGGCATGACTTAGGAGCAGTATAAGGGCCTCTGTAGGATCAGCATTAGGGTCTTCGTTAAAGACATTCTCAGGGCCTCTGTTAGGGACCGCCTCAGGGCCTCACTTAGGGACAGCGTCAGGGCTTCCTTTGGGACAGTTTCAGGACCTTGGTAAGACATGGGTCAGGATATTAGCTCGGGATAATGTCAGGACTTTAGATATTGACTGCAGCAGGGCCTTAGAGACAGTGTCTCAGCCTGACTTAGGACTAGCATCAGAGCCTTTGTTAGGTCCAGTGTCAGGGACTGAGTTAGGTGTAGTGTCAGGGCCTTAGTTAGGGACAGTGTCAGGGCCTGAGTTAGGACGAGCCTCCAGGCCTCAGTTAGGGCCAGGGTCACGGCCTCGGGACTAATTTTAGGGCCTTAGTTAGGAAGAGCATCAGGGATTTATTTAGCATAAGAAGCTCAACATTAGTTAAAGACAAGGTTAGGTTAAGGTCTAGGCATTGGGTCAGGGCATGACCTAGGGATAGTGTCAAGACCTTAGTTACTTAGGGCATCAGGGCCTAATTTAGGACCAGCGTCAGGGCTTCAGGTAGGGATAGCGTCAGAGCCTGACTTCGGGAGAGCGACAGGGCTTGAGTGAGGCCTAGTGTCAGAGCCTTAGCTAGGGATAGTATCAGGGCATGACTTAGGAGCAGCATAAGGGCCTTGGTAGGATCAGCCTCAGGGGCTTTGTTAAAGACCTTATCAGGGCCTCTGTTAGGGGCAGCCTTAGGGCCTCCCTTAGGGACAGCGTCAGGGCTTACTTAGGGACAGTTTCAGGAGCTTGGTAAGAGATGGGTCCGGAAATTACCTCAGGATAGTGTCAGGACATTAGATATTGACGGCAGCAGGGCCTTACTTAGGGACAGTGTCAAGGCCTTAGTTAGTACTAGCATCTGGGCCTCTGTTAGGTACAGTGTCGGGGCCTGAGTTAGGAATAGTGTTAGGGCCTTAGTTAGGGACAGTATCACGGCCTTGGGACTAAATTCAGGGCCTGAGGTAGTCACAGCCTAAGGGCTTTAGTTAGCATAAGAGGCAGGACATTTGCTAGGGACAGGGTTAGGGTAAAGTTTAGAGATCGTGTCAGGAAATGACCTAGGGATAGTGTCAAGAGCTTAGTTACAGTATCAGGGCCTTATTTAGGACCCGTGTCAGGGCTTCAGGTAGGGACAGCGTCAGTGCCTGACTCTGGGAGAGCAACAGGGCCTGAGTGAGGCCTAGCGTCAGGCCCATAGCTGGGGACACTGTCAGGGCATGATGTAGGAGCAGCATCAGGGCCTTTGTTGCATCAGCATTAGTGTCTTAGTTACAGACATGATCAGGGCCTGAGTTAGTCACAGCGTCAAGGCCTCAGTTAGGCATAGCTTCAGGGACTGAGTTACGGACAGCCTCAGGTCTTCCCTTAGGAACAGCGACAGGGCTCTCTTAGGGACGGTGTCAGGACCTTGGTTAGAAATGGGTCAGGATACTAGCTCAGGATAGTGTCCGGATTTTAGTTATTGCCGGCAGCAGGACCTATATTAGAGATAGATTCCGGGCCTTAGTTAGGGACAGTGTCAGGGCCTTAATTAGGACTAGTCTGGGCCTTAGTTAGGGAGAGCATTACGGCTTCGCTGAGGATAAGGGGCAGGACGTTAGCTCGGGACAGAGTCAGGTTCCAGGCCAGTGGTAGTGTCAGGATGTGAGCTAGGGATAGGGTGAAGACCTTAGTTATTGAGAGCATCAGGGCCTTAGTTAGGACCAGCGTCACGGCCTTCATCAGGACCAGTGTCAGGGCTTCACGTACGGACAGCGTCAGAGCCTAACTAAGGTACGGCAACGGGGCCTAAGTGAGGCCTATCTTTAGGGCCTGAGTTAGGGACAGTGTCAGGGCATGACTTAGGAGCAGTATAAGGGCCTCTGTAGGATCAGCCTTAGGGTCTTCGTTAAAGACATTCTCAGGGCCTCTGTTAGGGACCGCCTCAGGGCCTCACTTAGGGACAGCGTCAGGGCTTCCTTTGGGACAGTTTCAGGACCTTGGTAAGACATGGGTCAGGATATTAGTTCAGGATAATGTCAGGACTTTAGATATTGATTGCAGCAGGGCCTTAGAGACAGTGTCTCAGCCTGACTTAGGACTAGCATCAGAGCCTTTGTTAGGTCCAGTGTCAGGGACTGAGTTAGGTGTAGTGTCAGGGCCTCAGTTAGGGACAGTGTCAGGGCCTGAGTTAGGACGAGCCTCCAGGCCTCAGTTAGGGCCAGGGTCACAGCCTCGGGACTAATTTTAGGGCCTTAGTTAGGAACAGCATCAGGGATTTATTTAGCATAAGAAGCTCAACATTAGTTAAAGACAAGGTTAGGTTAAGGTCTAGGCATTGTGTCAGGGCATGACCTAGGGATAGTGTCAAGACCTTAGTTACTTAGGGCATCAGGGCCTAATTTAGGACCAGTGTCAGGGCTTCAGGTAGGGATAGCGTCAGAGCCTGACTTCGGGAGAGCGACAGGGCTTGAGTGAGGCCTAGTGACAGAGCCTGACTTAGGGAGAGCGACAGGGCTTGAGTGAGGCCTAGTGTCAGAGCCTTAGCTAGGGATAGTATCAGGGCATGACTTAGGAGCAGCACAAGGGCCTTGGTAGGATCAGCCTCAGGGGCTTTGTTAAAGACCTTATCAGGGCCTCTGTTAGGGGCAGCCTTAGGGCCTCCCTTAGGGACAGCGTCAGGGCTTACTTAGGGACAGTTTCAGGACCTTGGTAAGAGATGGGTCCGGAAATTACCTCAGGATAGTGTCAGGACATTAGATATTGACGGCAGCAGGGCCTTACTTAGGGACAGTGTCAAGGCCTTAGTTAGTACTAGCATCTGGGCCTCTGTTAGGTGCAGTGTCGGGGCCTGAGTTAGGAATAGTGTTAGGGCCTTAGTTAGGGACAGTATCACGGCCTTGGGACTAAATTCAGGGCCTGAGGTAGTCACAGCCTAAGGGCTTTAGTTAGCATAAGAGGCAGGACATTTGCTAGGGACAGGGTTAGGGTAAAGTTTAGGGATCGTGTCAGGAAATGACCTAGGGATAGTGTCAAGAGCTTAGTTACAGTATCAGGGCCTTATTTAGGACCCGTGTCAGGGCTTGAGGTAGGGACAGCGTCAGTGCCTGACTCTGGGAGAGCAACAGGGCCTGAGTGAGGCCTAGCGTCAGGCCCATAGCTGGGGACACTGTCAGGGCATGATGTAGGAGCAGCATCAGGGCCTTTGTTGCATCAGCATTAGTGTCTTAGTTACAGACATGATCAGGGCCTGAGTTAGTCACAGCGTCAAGGCCTCAGTTAGGCATAGCTTCAGGGACTGAGTTACGGACAGCCTCAGGTCTTCCCTTAGGAACAGCGACAGGGCTCTCTTAGGGACGGTGTCAGGACCTTGGTTAGAAATGGGTCAGGATATTAGCTCAGGATAGTGTCCGGATTTTAGTTATTGCCGGCAGCAGGGCCTATATTAGAGATAGATTCCGGGCCTTAGTTAGGGACAGTGTCAGGGCCTTAATTAGGACTAGTCTGGGCCTTAGTTAGGGAGAGCATTACGGCTTCGCTGAGGATAAGGGGCAGGACGTTAGCTCGGGACAGAGTCAGGTTCCAGGCCAGTGGTAGTGTCAGGATGTGAGCTAGGGATAGGGTGAAGACCTTAGTTATTGAGAGCATCAGGGCCTTAGTTAGGACCAGCGTCAGGGCCTTCATCAGGACCAGTGTCAGGGCTTCACGTACGGACAGCGTCAGAGCCTAACTAAGGTACGGCAACGGGGCCTAAGTGAGGCCTATCTTTAGGGCCTGAGTTAGGGACAGTGTCAGGGCATGACTTAGGAGCAGTATAAGGGCCTCTGTAGGATCAGCATTAGGGTCTTCGTTAAAGACATTCTCAGGGCCTCTGTTAGGGACCGCCTCAGGGCCTCACTTAGGGACAGCGTCAGGGCTTCCTTTGGGACAGTTTCAGGACCTTGGTAAGACATGGGTCAGGATATTAGCTCGGGATAATGTCAGGACTTTAGATATTGACTGCAGCAGGGCCTTAGAGACAGTGTCTCAGCCTGACTTAGGACTAGCATCAGAGCCTTTGTTAGGTCCAGTGTCAGGGACTGAGTTAGGTGTAGTGTCAGGGCCTTAGTTAGGGACAGTGTCAGGGCCTGAGTTAGGACGAGCCTCCAGGCCTCAGTTAGGGCCAGGGTCACGGCCTCGGGACTAATTTTAGGGCCTTAGTTAGGAAGAGCATCAGGGATTTATTTAGCATAAGAAGCTCAACATTAGTTAAAGACAAGGTTAGGTTAAGGTCTAGGGATTGTGTCAGGGCATGACCTAGGGATAGTGTCAAGACCTTAGTTACTTAGGGCATCAGGGCCTAATTTAGGACCAGCGTCAGGGCTTCAGGTAGGGATAGCGTCAGAGCCTGACTTCGGGAGAGCGACAGGGCTTGAGTGAGGCCTAGTGTCAGAGCCTTAGCTAGGGATAGTATCAGGGCATGACTTAGGAGCAGCACAAGGGCCTTGGTAGGATCAGCCTCAGGGGCTTTGTTAAAGACCTTATCAGGGCCTCTGTTAGGGGCAGCCTTAGGGCCTCCCTTAGGGACAGCGTCAGGGCTTACTTAGGGACAGTTTCAGGAGCTTGGTAAGAGATGGGTCCGGAAATTACCTCAGGATAGTGTCAGGACATTAGATATTGACGGCAGCAGGGCCTTACTTAGGGACAGTGTCAAGGCCTTAGTTAGTACTAGCATCTGGGCCTCTGTTAGGTACAGTGTCGGGGCCTGAGTTAGGAATAGTGTTAGGGCCTTAGTTAGGGACAGTATCACGGCCTTGGGACTAAATTCAGGGCCTGAGGTAGTCACAGCCTAAGGGCTTTAGTTAGCATAAGAGGCAGGACATTTGCTAGGGACAGGGTGAGGGTAAAGTTTAGGGATCGTGTCAGGAAATGACCTAGGGATAGTGTCAAGAGCTTAGTTACAGTATCAGGGCCTTATTTAGGACCCGTGTCAGGGCTTCAGGTAGGGACAGCGTCAGTGCCTGACTCTGGGAGAGCAACAGGGCCTGAGTGAGGCCTAGCGTCAGGCCCATAGCTGGGGACACTGTCAGGGCATGATGTAGGAGCAGCATCAGGGCCTTTGTTGCATCAGCATTAGTGTCTTAGTTACAGACATGATCAGGGCCTGAGTTAGTCACAGCGTCAAGGCCTCAGTTAGGCATAGCTTCAGGGACTGAGTTACGGACAGCCTCAGGTCTTCCCTTAGGAACAGCGACAGGGCTCTCTTAGGGACGGTGTCAGGACCTTGGTTAGAAATGGGTCAGGATACTAGCTCAGGATAGTGTCCGGATTTTAGTTATTGCCGGCAGCAGGGCCTATATTAGAGATAGATTCCGGGCCTTAGTTAGGGACAGTGTCAGGGCCTTAATTAGGACTAGTCTGGGCCTTAGTTAGGGAGAGCATTACGGCTTCGCTGAGGATAAGGGGCAGGACGTTAGCTCGGGACAGAGTCAGGTTCCAGGCCAGTGGTAGTGTCAGGATGTGAGCTAGGGATAGGGTGAAGACCTTAGTTATTGAGAGCATCAGGGCCTTAGTTAGGACCAGCGTCAGGGCCTTCATCAGGACCAGTGTCAGGGCTTCACGTACGGACAGCGTCAGAGCCTAACTAAGGTACGGCAACGGGGCCTAAGTGAGGCCTATCTTTAGGGCCTGAGTTAGGGACAGTGTCAGGGCATGACTTAGGAGCAGTATAAGGGCCTCTGTAGGATCAGCATTAGGGTCTTCGTTAAAGACATTCTCAGGGCCTCTGTTAGGGACCGCCTCAGGGCCTCACTTAGGGACAGCGTCAGGGCTTCCTTTGGGACAGTTTCAGGACCTTGGTAAGACATGGGTCAGGATATTAGCTCGGGATAATGTCAGGACTTTAGATATTGACTGCAGCAGGGCCTTAGAGACAGTGTCTCAGCCTGACTTAGGACTAGCATCAGAGCCTTTGTTAGGTCCAGTGTCAGGGACTGAGTTAGGTGTAGTGTCAGGGCCTTAGTTAGGGACAGTGTCAGGGCCTGAGTTAGGACGAGCCTCCAGGCCTCAGTTAGGGCCAGGGTCACGGCCTCGGGACTAATTTTAGGGCCTTAGTTAGGAAGAGCATCAGGGATTTATTTAGCATAAGAAGCTCAACATTAGTTAAAGACAAGGTTAGGTTAAGGTCTAGGGATTGTGTCAGGGCATGACCTAGGGATAGTGTCAAGACCTTAGTTACTTAGGGCATCAGGGCCTAATTTAGGACCAGCGTCAGGGCTTCAGGTAGGGATAGCGTCAGAGCCTGACTTCGGGAGAGCGACAGGGCTTGAGTGAGGCCTAGTGTCAGAGCCTTAGCTAGGGATAGTATCAGGGCATGACTTAGGAGCAGCACAAGGGCCTTGGTAGGATCAGCCTCAGGGGCTTTGTTAAAGACCTTATCAGGGCCTCTGTTAGGGGCAGCCTTAGGGCCTCCCTTAGGGACAGCGTCAGGGCTTACTTAGGGACAGTTTCAGGAGCTTGGTAAGAGATGGGTCCGGAAATTACCTCAGGATAGTGTCAGGACATTAGATATTGACGGCAGCAGGGCCTTACTTAGGGACAGTGTCAAGGCCTTAGTTAGTACTAGCATCTGGGCCTCTGTTAGGTACAGTGTCGGGGCCTGAGTTAGGAATAGTGTTAGGGCCTTAGTTAGGGACAGTATCACGGCCTTGGGACTAAATTCAGGGCCTGAGGTAGTCACAGCCTAAGGGCTTTAGTTAGCATAAGAGGCAGGACATTTGCTAGGGACAGGGTGAGGGTAAAGTTTAGGGATCGTGTCAGGAAATGACCTAGGGATAGTGTCAAGAGCTTAGTTACAGTATCAGGGCCTTATTTAGGACCCGTGTCAGGGCTTCAGGTAGGGACAGCGTCAGTGCCTGACTCTGGGAGAGCAACAGGGCCTGAGTGAGGCCTAGCGTCAGGCCCATAGCTGGGGACACTGTCAGGGCATGATGTAGGAGCAGCATCAGGGCCTTTGTTGCATCAGCATTAGTGTCTTAGTTACAGACATGATCAGGGCCTGAGTTAGTCACAGCGTCAAGGCCTCAGTTAGGCATAGCTTCAGGGACTGAGTTACGGACAGCCTCAGGTCTTCCCTTAGGAACAGCGACAGGGCTCTCTTAGGGACGGTGTCAGGACCTTGGTTAGAAATGGGTCAGGATATTAGCTCAGGATAGTGTCCGGATTTTAGTTATTGCCGGCAGCAGGGCCTATATTAGAGATAGATTCCGGGCCTTAGTTAGGGACAGTGTCAGGGCCTTAATTAGGACTAGTCTGGGCCTTAGTTAGGGAGAGCATTACGGCTTCGCTGAGGATAAGGGGCAGGACGTTAGCTCGGGACAGAGTCAGGTTCCAGGCCAGTGGTAGTGTCAGGATGTGAGCTAGGGATAGGGTGAAGACCTTAGTTATTGAGAGCATCAGGGCCTTAGTTAGGACCAGCGTCAGGGCCTTCATCAGGACCAGTGTCAGGGCTTCACGTACGGACAGCGTCAGAGCCTAACTAAGGTACGGCAACGGGGCCTAAGTGAGGCCTATCTTTAGGGCCTGAGTTAGGGACAGTGTCAGGGCATGACTTAGGAGCAGTATAAGGGCCTCTGTAGGATCAGCATTAGGGTCTTCGTTAAAGACATTCTCAGGGCCTCTGTTAGGGACCGCCTCAGGGCCTCACTTAGGGACAGCGTCAGGGCTTCCTTTGGGACAGTTTCAGGACCTTGGTAAGACATGGGTCAGGATATTAGCTCGGGATAATGTCAGGACTTTAGATATTGACTGCAGCAGGGCCTTAGAGACAGTGTCTCAGCCTGACTTAGGACTAGCATCAGAGCCTTTGTTAGGTCCAGTGTCAGGGACTGAGTTAGGTGTAGTGTCAGGGCCTTAGTTAGGGACAGTGTCAGGGCCTGAGTTAGGACGAGCCTCCAGGCCTCAGTTAGGGCCAGGGTCACAGCCTCGGGCCTAATTTTAGGGCCTTAGTTAGGAAGAGCATCAGGGATTTATTTAGCATAAGAAGCTCAACATTAGTTAAAGACAAGGTTAGGTTAAGGTCTAGGGATTGTGTCAGGGCATGACCTAGGGATAGTGTCAAGACCTTAGTTACTTAGGGCATCAGGGCCTAATTTAGGACCAGCGTCAGGGCTTCAGGTAGGGATAGCGTCAGAGCCTGACTTCGGGAGAGCGACAGGGCTTGAGTGAGGCCTAGTGTCAGAGCCTTAGCTAGGGATAGTATCAGGGCATGACTTAGGAGCAGCATAAGGGCCTTGGTAGGATCAGCCTCAGGGGCTTTGTTAAAGACATTATCAGGGCCTCTGTTAGGGACAGCCTTAGGGCCTCACTTAGGGACAGCGTCAGGGCTTACTTAGGGACAGTTTCAGGAGCTTGGTAAGAGATGGGTCCGGAAGTTAACTCAGGATAGTGTCAGGACATTAGATATTGACGGCAGCAGGGCCTTAGTTAGGGACAGTGTCAAGGCCTTAGTTAGTACTAGCATCTGGGCCTCTGTTAGGTACAGTGTCAGGGCCTGAGTTAGGAATAGTGTTAGGGCCTTAGTTAGGGACAGTATCACGGCCTTGGGACTAAATTCAGGGCCTGAGGTAGTCACAGCCTAAGGGCTTTAGTTAGCGTAAGAGGCAGGACATTTGCTAGGGACAGGGTTAAGGTAAAGTTTAGGGATCGTGTCAGGAAATGACCTAGGGATAGTGTCAAGAGCTTAGTTACAGTATCAGGGCCTTATTTAGGACCAGTGTCAGGGCTTCAGGTAGGGACAGCGTCAGTGCCTGACTCTGGGAGAGCAACAGGGCCTGAGTGAGGCCTAGCGTCAGGCCCATAGCTGGGGACACTGTCAGGGCATGATGTAGGAGCAGCATCAGGGCCTTTGTTGCATCAGCATTAGTGTCTTAGTTACAGACATGATCAGGGCCTGAGTTAGTCACAGCGTCAAGGCCTCAGTTAGGCATAGCTTCAGGGACTGAGTTACGGACAGCCTCAGGTCTTCCCTTAGGAACAGCGACAGGGCTTTCTTAGGGACGGTGTCAGGACCTTGGTTAGAAATGGGTCAGGATATTAGCTCAGGATAGTGTCCGGATTTTAGTTATTGCCGGCAGCAGGGCCTATATTAGAGATAGATTCCGGGCCTTAGTTAGGGACAGTGTCAGTTAGTTAGGGAGAGCATTAGGGCTTCGGTGAGAAAAAGGGGCAGGACGTTAGCTCAGGAGAGAGTCAGGTTCCAGGCCAGTGGTAGTGTCAGGATGTGAGCTAGGGATAGGGTGAAGACCTTAGTTATTGAGAGCATCAGGGCCTTAGGACCAGGTTCAGGGCCTTCATCAGGATCAGTGTCAGGGCTTCACGTACGGACAGCATCAGAGCCTAACTAAGGTACGGCAACAGGGCCTAAGTGAGGCCTATCTTCAGGGCCTGAGTTAGGGACAGTGTCAGGGCATGACTTAGGAGCAGTATAAGGGCCTCTGTAGGATCAGCCTTAGGGTCTTCGTTAAAGACATTCTCAGGGCCTCTGTTAGGGACCGCCTTAGGGCCTCACTTAGGGACAGCGTCAGGGCTTCCTTTGGGACAGTTTCAGGACCTTGGTAAGACATGGGTCAGGATATTAGTTCAGGATAATGTCAGGACTTTAGATATTGACTGCAGCAGGGCCTTAGAGACAGTGTCTCAGCCTGACTTAGGACTAGCATCAGAGCCTTTGTTAGGTCCAGTGTCAGGGACTGAGTTAGGTGTAGTGTCAGGGCCTCAGTTAGGGACAGTGTCAGGGCCTGAGTTAGGACGAGCCTCCAGGCCTCAGTTAGGGCCAGGGTCACAGCCTCGGGATTAATTTTAGGGCCTTAGTTAGGAACAGAATCAGGGATTTATTTAGCATAAGAAGCTCAACATTAGTTAAAGACAAGGTTAGGTTAAGGTCTAGGGATTGTGTCAGGGCATGACCTAGGGATAGTGTCAAGACCTTAGTTACTTAGGGCATCAGGGCCTAATTTAGGACCAGTGTCAGGGCTTCAGGTAGGGATAGCGTCAGAGCCTGACTTCGGGAGAGCGACAGGGCTTGAGTGAGGCCTAGTGACAGAGCCTGACTTAGGGAGAGCGACAGGGCTTGAGTGAGGCCTAGTGTCAGAGCCTTAGCTAGGGATAGTATCAGGGCATGACTTAGGAGCAGCACAAGGGCCTTGGTAGGATCAGCCTCAGGGGCTTTGTTAAAGACCTTATCAGGGCCTCTGTTAGGGGCAGCCTTATGGCCTCCCTTAGGGACAGCGTCAGGGCTTACTTAGGGACAGTTTCAGGACCTTGGTAAGAGATGGGTCCGGAAATTACCTCAGGATAGTGTCAGGACATTAGATATTGACGGCAGCAGGGCCTTACTTAGGGACAGTGTCAAGGCCTTAGTTAGTACTAGCATCTGGGCCTCTGTTAGGTGCAGTGTCGGGGCCTGAGTTAGGAATAGTGTTAGGGCCTTAGTTAGGGACAGTATCACGGCCTTGGGACTAAATTCAGGGCCTGAGGTAGTCACAGCCTAAGGGCTTTAGTTAGCATAAGAGGCAGGACATTTGCTAGGGACAGGGTGAGGGTAAAGTTTAGGGATCGTGTCAGGAAATGACCTAGGGATAGTGTCAAGAGCTTAGTTACAGTATCAGGGCCTTATTTAGGACCCGTGTCAGGGCTTCAGGTAGGGACAGCGTCAGTGCCTGACTCTGGGAGAGCAACAGGGCCTGAGTGAGGCCTAGCGTCAGGCCCATAGCTGGGGACACTGTCAGGGCATGATGTAGGAGCAGCATCAGGGCCTTTGTTGCATCAGCATTAGTGTCTTAGTTACAGACATGATCAGGGCCTGAGTTAGTCACAGCGTCAAGGCCTCAGTTAGGCATAGCTTCAGGGACTGAGTTACGGACAGCCTCAGGTCTTCCCTTAGGAACAGCGACAGGGCTCTCTTAGGGACGGTGTCAGGACCTTGGTTAGAAATGGGTCAGGATATTAGCTCAGGATAGTGTCCGGATTTTAGTTATTGCCGGCAGCAGGGCCTATATTAGAGATAGATTCCGGGCCTTAGTTAGGGACAGTGTCAGGGCCTTAATTAGGACTAGTCTGGGCCTTAGTTAGGGAGAGCATTACGGCTTCGCTGAGGATAAGGGGCAGGACGTTAGCTCGGGACAGAGTCAGGTTCCAGGCCAGTGGTAGTGTCAGGATGTGAGCTAGGGATAGGGTGAAGACCTTAGTTATTGAGAGCATCAGGGCCTTAGTTAGGACCAGCGTCAGGGCCTTCATCAGGACCAGTGTCAGGGCTTCACGTACGGACAGCGTCAGAGCCTAACTAAGGTACGGCAACGGGGCCTAAGTGAGGCCTATCTTTAGGGCCTGAGTTAGGGACAGTGTCAGGGCATGACTTAGGAGCAGTATAAGGGCCTCTGTAGGATCAGCCTTAGGGTCTTCGTTAAAGACATTCTCAGGGCCTCTGTTAGGGACCGCCTCAGGGCCTCACTTAGGGACAGCGTCAGGGCTTCCTTTGGGACAGTTTCAGGACCTTGGTAAGACATGGGTCAGGATATTAGCTCGGGATAATGTCAGGACTTTAGATATTGACTGCAGCAGGGCCTTAGAGACAGTGTCTCAGCCTGACTTAGGACTAGCATCAGAGCCTTTGTTAGGTCCAGTGTCAGGGACTGAGTTAGGTGTAGTGTCAGGGCCTTAGTTAGGGACAGTGTCAGGGCCTGAGTTAGGACGAGCCTCCAGGCCTCAGTTAGGGCCAGGGTCACGGCCTCGGGACTAATTTTAGGGCCTTAGTTAGGAAGAGCATCAGGGATTTATTTAGCATAAGAAGCTCAACATTAGTTAAAGACAAGGTTAGGTTAAGGTCTAGGGATTGTGTCAGGGCATGACCTAGGGATAGTGTCAAGACCTTAGTTACTTAGGGCATCAGGGCCTAATTTAGGACCAGCGTCAGGGCTTCAGGTAGGGATAGCGTCAGAGCCTGACTTCGGGAGAGCGACAGGGCTTGAGTGAGGCCTAGTGTCAGAGCCTTAGCTAGGGATAGTATCAGGGCATGACTTAGGAGCAGCACAAGGGCCTTGGTAGGATCAGCCTCAGGGGCTTTGTTAAAGACCTTATCAGGGCCTCTGTTAGGGGCAGCCTTAGGGCCTCCCTTAGGGACAGCGTCAGGGCTTACTTAGGGACAGTTTCAGGAGCTTGGTAAGAGATGGGTCCGGAAATTACCTCAGGATAGTGTCAGGACATTAGATATTGACGGCAGCAGGGCCTTACTTAGGGACAGTGTCAAGGCCTTAGCTAGTACTAGCATCTGGGCCTCTGTTAGGTACAGTGTCGGGGCCTGAGTTAGGAATAGTGTTAGGGCCTTAGTTAGGGACAGTATCACGGCCTTGGGACTAAATTCAGGGCCTGAGGTAGTCACAGCCTAAGGGCTTTAGTTAGCATAAGAGGCAGGACATTTGCTAGGGACAGGGTGAGGGTAAAGTTTAGGGATCGTGTCAGGAAATGACCTAGGGATAGTGTCAAGAGCTTAGTTACAGTATCAGGGCCTTATTTAGGACCCGTGTCAGGGCTTCAGGTAGGGACAGCGTCAGTGCCTGACTCTGGGAGAGCAACAGGGCCTGAGTGAGGCCTAGCGTCAGGCCCATAGCTGGGGACACTGTCAGGGCATGATGTAGGAGCAGCATCAGGGCCTTTGTTGCGTCAGCATTAGTGTCTTAGTTACAGACATGATCAGGGCCTGAGTTAGTCACAGCGTCAAGGCCTCAGTTAGGCATAGCTTCAGGGACTGAGTTACGGACAGCCTCAGGTCTTCCTTTAGGAACAGCGACAGGGCTCTCTTAGGGACGGTGTCAGGACCTTGGTTAGAAATGGGTCAGGATATTAGCTCAGGATAGTGTCCGGATTTTAGTTATTGCCGGCAGCAGGGCCTATATTAGAGATAGATTCCGGGCCTTAGTTAGGGACAGTGTCAGGGCCTTAATTAGGACTAGTCTGGGCCTTAGTTAGGGAGAGCATTACGGCTTCGCTGAGGATAAGGGGCAGGACGTTAGCTCGGGACAGAGTCAGGTTCCAGGCCAGTGGTAGTGTCAGGATGTGAGCTAGGGATAGGGTTAAGACCTTAGTTATTGAGAGCATCAGGGCCTTAGTTAGGACCAGCGTCAGGGCCTTCATCAGGACCAGTGTCAGGGCTTCACGTACGGACAGCGTCAGAGCCTAACTAAGGTACGGCAACGGGGCCTAAGTGAGGCCTATCTTTAGGGCCTGAGTTAGGGACAGTGTCAGGGCATGACTTAGGAGCAGTATAAGGGCCTCTGTAGGATCAGCATTAGGGTCTTCGTTAAAGACATTCTCAGGGCCTCTGTTAGGGACCGCCTCAGGGCCTCACTTAGGGACAGCGTCAGGGCTTCCTTTGGGACAGTTTCAGGACCTTGGTAAGACATGGGTCAGGATATTAGCTCGGGATAATGTCAGGACTTTAGATATTGACTGCAGCAGGGCCTTAGAGACAGTGTCTCAGCCTGACTTAGGACTAGCATCAGAGCCTTTGTTAGGTCCAGTGTCAGGGACTGAGTTAGGTGTAGTGTCAGGGCCTTAGTTAGGGACAGTGTCAGGGCCTGAGTTAGGACGAGCCTCCAGGCCTCAGTTAGGGCCAGGGTCACAGCCTCGGGCCTAATTTTAGGGCCTTAGTTAGGAAGAGCATCAGGGATTTATTTAGCATAAGAAGCTCAACATTAGTTAAAGACAAGGTTAGGTTAAGGTCTAGGGATTGTGTCAGGGCATGACCTAGGGATAGTGTCAAGACCTTAGTTACTTAGGGCATCAGGGCCTAATTTAGGACCAGCGTCAGGGCTTCAGGTAGGGATAGCGTCAGAGCCTGACTTCGGGAGAGCGACAGGGCTTGAGTGAGGCCTAGTGTCAGAGCCTTAGCTAGGGATAGTATCAGGGCATGACGTAGGAGCAGCATAAGGGCCTTGGTAGGATCAGCCTCAGGGGCTTTGTTAAAGACCTTATCAGGGCCTCTGTTAGGGGCAGCCTTAGGGCCTCCCTTAGGGACAGCGTCAGGGCTTACTTACTGACAGTTTCAGGAGCTTGGTAAGAGATGGGTCCGGAAATTACCTCAGGATAGTGTCAGGACATTAGATATTGACGGCAGCAGGGCCTTACTTAGGGACAGTGTCAAGGCCTTAGCTAGTACTAGCATCTGGGCCTCTGTTAGGTACAGTGTCGGGGCCTGAGTTAGGAATAGTGTTAGGGCCTTAGTTAGGGACATTATCACGGCCTTGGGACTAAATTCAGGGCCTGAGGTAGTCACAGCCTAAGGGCTTTAGTTAGCATAAGAGGCAGGACATTTGCTAGGGACAGGGTGAGGGTAAAGTTTAGGGATCGTGTCAGGAAATGACCTAGGGATAGTGTCAAGAGCTTAGTTACAGTATCAGGGCCTTATTTAGGACCCGTGTCAGGGCTTCAGGTAGGGACAGCGTCAGTGCCTGACTCTGGGAGAGCAACAGGGCCTGAGTGAGGCCTAGCGTCAGGCCCATAGCTGGGGACACTGTCAGGGCATGATGTAGGAGCAGCATCAGGGCCTTTGTTGCATCAGCATTAGTGTCTTAGTTACAGACATGATCAGGGCCTGAGTTAGTCACAGCGTCAAGGCCTCAGTTAGGCATAGCTTCAGGGACTGAGTTACGGACAGCCTCAGGTCTTCCCTTAGGAACAGCGACAGGGCTCTCTTAGGGATGGTGTCAGGACCTTGGTTAGAAATGGGTCAGGATATTAGCTCAGGATAGTGTCCGGATTTTAGTTATTGCCGGCAGCAGGGCCTATATTAGAGATAGATTCCGGGCCTTAGTTAGGGACAGTGTCAGGGCCTTAATTAGGACTAGTCTGGGCCTTAGTTAGGGAGAGCATTACGGCTTCGCTGAGGATAAGGGGCAGGACGTTAGCTCGGGACAGAGTCAGGTTCCAGGCCAGTGGTAGTGTCAGGATGTGAGCTAGGGATAGGGTGAAGACCTTAGTTATTGAGAGCATCAGGGCCTTAGTTAGGACCAGCGTCAGGGCCTTCATCAGGACCAGTGTCAGGGCTTCACGTACGGACAGCGTCAGAGCCTAACTAAGGTACGGCAACGGGGCCTAAGTGAGGCCTATCTTTAGGGCCTGAGTTAGGGACAGTGTCAGGGCATGACTTAGGAGCAGTATAAGGGCCTCTGTAGGATCAGCATTAGGGTCTTCGTTAAAGACATTCTCAGGGCCTCTGTTAGGGACCGCCTCAGGGCCTCACTTAGGGACAGCGTCAGGGCTTCCTTTGGGACAGTTTCAGGACCTTGGTAAGACATGGGTCAGGATATTAGCTCGGGATAATGTCAGGACTTTAGATATTGACTGCAGCAGGGCCTTAGAGACAGTGTCTCAGCCTGACTTAGGACTAGCATCAGAGCCTTTGTTAGGTCCAGTGTCAGGGACTGAGTTAGGTGTAGTGTCAGGGCCTTAGTTAGGGACAGTGTCAGGGCCTGAGTTAGGACGAGCCTCCAGGCCTCAGTTAGGGCCAGGGTCACGGCCTCGGGACTAATTTTAGGGCCTTAGTTAGGAAGAGCATCAGGGATTTATTTAGCATAAGAAGCTCAACATTAGTTAAAGACAAGGTTAGGTTAAGGTCTAGGGATTGTGTCAGGGCATGACCTAGGGATAGTGTCAAGACCTTAGTTACTTAGGGCATCAGGGCCTAATTTAGGACCAGCGTCAGGGCTTCAGGTAGGGATAGCGTCAGAGCCTGACTTCGGGAGAGCGACAGGGCTTGAGTGAGGCCTAGTGTCAGAGCCTTAGCTAGGGATAGTATCAGGGCATGACTTAGGAGCAGCACAAGGGCCTTGGTAGGATCAGCTTCAGGGGCTTTGTTAAAGACCTTATCAGGGCCTCTGTTAGGGGCAGCCTTAGGGCCTCCCTTAGGGACAGCGTCAGGGCTTACTTAGGGACAGTTTCAGGAGCTTGGTAAGAGATGGGTCCGGAAATTACCTCAGGATAGTGTCAGGACATTAGATATTGACGGCAGCAGGGCCTTACTTAGGGACAGTGTCAAGGCCTTAGTTAGTACTAGCATCTGGGCCTCTGTTAGGTGCAGTGTCGGGGCCTGAGTTAGGAATAGTGTTAGGGCCTTAGTTAGGGACAGTATCACGGCCTTGGGACTAAATTCAGGGCCTGAGGTAGTCACAGCCTAAGGGCTTTAGTTAGCATAAGAGGCAGGACATTTGCTAGGGACAGGGTGAGGGTAAAGTTTAGGGATCGTGTCAGGAAATGACCTAGGGATAGTGTCAAGAGCTTAGTTACAGTATCAGGGCCTTATTTAGGACCCGTGTCAGGGCTTCAGGTAGGGACAGCGTCAGTGCCTGACTCTGGGAGAGCAACAGGGCCTGAGTGAGGCCTAGCGTCAGGCCCATAGCTGGGGACACTGTCAGGGCATGATGTAGGAGCAGCATCAGGGCCTTTGTTGCATCAGCATTAGTGTCTTAGTTACAGACATGATCAGGGCCTGAGTTAGTCACAGCGTCAAGGCCTCAGTTAGGCATAGCTTCAGGGACTGAGTTACGGACAGCCTCAGGTCTTCCCTTAGGAACAGCGACAGGGCTCTCTTAGGGACGGTGTCAGGACCTTGGTTAGAAATGGGTCAGGATATTAGCTCAGGATAGTGTCCGGATTTTAGTTATTGCCGGCAGCAGGGCCTATATTAGAGATAGATTCCGGGCCTTAGTTAGGGACAGTGTCAGGGCCTTAATTAGGACTAGTCTGGGCCTTAGTTAGGGAGAGCATTACGGCTTCGCTGAGGATAAGGGGCAGGACGTTAGCTCGGGACAGAGTCAGGTTCCAGGCCAGTGGTAGTGTCAGGATGTGAGCTAGGGATAGGGTGAAGACCTTAGTTATTGAGAGCATCAGGGCCTTAGTTAGGACCAGCGTCAGGGCCTTCATCAGGACCAGTGTCAGGGCTTCACGTACGGACAGCGTCAGAGCCTAACTAAGGTACGGCAACGGGGCCTAAGTGAGGCCTATCTTTAGGGCCTGAGTTAGGGACAGTGTCAGGGCATGACTTAGGAGCAGTATAAGGGCCTCTGTAGGATCAGCATTAGGGTCTTCGTTAAAGACATTCTCAGGGCCTCTGTTAGGGACCGCCTCAGGGCCTCACTTAGGGACAGCGTCAGGGCTTCCTTTGGGACAGTTTCAGGACCTTGGTAAGACATGGGTCAGGATATTAGCTCGGGATAATGTCAGGACTTTAGATATTGACTGCAGCAGGGCCTTAGAGACAGTGTCTCAGCCTGACTTAGGACTAGCATCAGAGCCTTTGTTAGGTCCAGTGTCAGGGACTGAGTTAGGTGTAGTGTCAGGGCCTTAGTTAGGGACAGTGTCAGGGCCTGAGTTAGGACGAGCCTCCAGGCCTCAGTTAGGGCCAGGGTCACGGCCTCGGGACTAATTTTAGGGCCTTAGTTAGGAAGAGCATCAGGGATTTATTTAGCATAAGAAGCTCAACATTAGTTAAAGACAAGGTTAGGTTAAGGTCTAGGCATTGGGTCAGGGCATGACCTAGGGATAGTGTCAAGACGTTAGTTACTTAGGGCATCAGGGCCTAATTTAGGACCAGCGTCAGGGCTTCAGGTAGGGATAGCGTCAGAGCCTGACTTCGGGAGAGCGACAGGGCTTGAGTGAGGCCTAGTGTCAGAGCCTTAGCTAGGGATAGTATCAGGGCATGACTTAGGAGCAGCATAAGGGCCTTGGTAGGATCAGCCTCAGGGGCTTTGTTAAAGACCTTATCAGGGCCTCTGTTAGGGGCAGCCTTAGGGCCTCCCTTAGGGACAGCGTCAGGGCTTACTTAGGGACAGTTTCAGGAGCTTGGTAAGAGATGGGTCCGGAAATTACCTCAGGATAGTGTCAGGACATTAGATATTGACGGCAGCAGGGCCTTACTTAGGGACAGTGTCAAGGCCTTAGCTAGTACTAGCATCTGGGCCTCTGTTAGGTACAGTGTCGGGGCCTGAGTTAGGAATAGTGTTAGGGCCTTAGTTAGGGACAGTATCACGGCCTTGGGACTAAATTCAGGGCCTGAGGTAGTCACAGCCTAAGGGCTTTAGTTAGCATAAGAGGCAGGACATTTGCTAGGGACAGGGTGAGGGTAAAGTTTAGGGATCGTGTCAGGAAATGACCTAGGGATAGTGTCAAGAGCTTAGTTACAGTATCAGGGCCTTATTTAGGACCCGTGTCAGGGCTTCAGGTAGGGACAGCGTCAGTGCCTGACTCTGGGAGAGCAACAGGGCCTGAGTGAGGCCTAGCGTCAGGCCCATAGCTGGGGACACTGTCAGGGCATGATGTAGGAGCAGCATCAGGGCCTTTGTTGCGTCAGCATTAGTGTCTTAGTTACAGACATGATCAGGGCCTGAGTTAGTCACAGCGTCAAGGCCTCAGTTAGGCATAGCTTCAGGGACTGAGTTACGGACAGCCTCAGGTCTTCCTTTAGGAACAGCGACAGGGCTCTCTTAGGGACGGTGTCAGGACCTTGGTTAGAAATGGGTCAGGATATTAGCTCAGGATAGTGTCCGGATTTTAGTTATTGCCGGCAGCAGGGCCTATATTAGAGATAGATTCCGGGCCTTAGTTAGGGACAGTGTCAGGGCCTTAATTAGGACTAGTCTGGGCCTTAGTTAGGGAGAGCATTACGGCTTCGCTGAGGATAAGGGGCAGGACGTTAGCTCGGGACAGAGTCAGGTTCCAGGCCAGTGGTAGTGTCAGGATGTGAGCTAGGGATAGGGTTAAGACCTTAGTTATTGAGAGCATCAGGGCCTTAGTTAGGACCAGCGTCAGGGCCTTCATCAGGACCAGTGTCAGGGCTTCACGTACGGACAGCGTCAGAGCCTAACTAAGGTACGGCAACGGGGCCTAAGTGAGGCCTATCTTTAGGGCCTGAGTTAGGGACAGTGTCAGGGCATGACTTAGGAGCAGTATAAGGGCCTCTGTAGGATCAGCATTAGGGTCTTCGTTAAAGACATTCTCAGGGCCTCTGTTAGGGACCGCCTCAGGGCCTCACTTAGGGACAGCGTCAGGGCTTCCTTTGGGACAGTTTCAGGACCTTGGTAAGACATGGGTCAGGATATTAGCTCGGGATAATGTCAGGACTTTAGATATTGACTGCAGCAGGGCCTTAGAGACAGTGTCTCAGCCTGACTTAGGACTAGCATCAGAGCCTTTGTTAGGTCCAGTGTCAGGGACTGAGTTAGGTGTAGTGTCAGGGCCTTAGTTAGGGACAGTGTCAGGGCCTGAGTTAGGACGAGCCTCCAGGCCTCAGTTAGGGCCAGGGTCACAGCCTCGGGCCTAATTTTAGGGCCTTAGTTAGGAAGAGCATCAGGGATTTATTTAGCATAAGAAGCTCAACATTAGTTAAAGACAAGGTTAGGTTAAGGTCTAGGGATTGTGTCAGGGCATGACCTAGGGATAGTGTCAAGACCTTAGTTACTTAGGGCATCAGGGCCTAATTTAGGACCAGCGTCAGGGCTTCAGGTAGGGATAGCGTCAGAGCCTGACTTCGGGAGAGCGACAGGGCTTGAGTGAGGCCTAGTGTCAGAGCCTTAGCTAGGGATAGTATCAGGGCATGACGTAGGAGCAGCATAAGGGCCTTGGTAGGATCAGCCTCAGGGGCTTTGTTAAAGACCTTATCAGGGCCTCTGTTAGGGGCAGCCTTAGGGCCTCCCTTAGGGACAGCGTCAGGGCTTACTTACTGACAGTTTCAGGAGCTTGGTAAGAGATGGGTCCGGAAATTACCTCAGGATAGTGTCAGGACATTAGATATTGACGGCAGCAGGGCCTTACTTAGGGACAGTGTCAAGGCCTTAGCTAGTACTAGCATCTGGGCCTCTGTTAGGTACAGTGTCGGGGCCTGAGTTAGGAATAGTGTTAGGGCCTTAGTTAGGGACATTATCACGGCCTTGGGACTAAATTCAGGGCCTGAGGTAGTCACAGCCTAAGGGCTTTAGTTAGCATAAGAGGCAGGACATTTGCTAGGGACAGGGTGAGGGTAAAGTTTAGGGATCGTGTCAGGAAATGACCTAGGGATAGTGTCAAGAGCTTAGTTACAGTATCAGGGCCTTATTTAGGACCCGTGTCAGGGCTTCAGGTAGGGACAGCGTCAGTGCCTGACTCTGGGAGAGCAACAGGGCCTGAGTGAGGCCTAGCGTCAGGCCCATAGCTGGGGACACTGTCAGGGCATGATGTAGGAGCAGCATCAGGGCCTTTGTTGCATCAGCATTAGTGTCTTAGTTACAGACATGATCAGGGCCTGAGTTAGTCACAGCGTCAAGGCCTCAGTTAGGCATAGCTTCAGGGACTGAGTTACGGACAGCCTCAGGTCTTCCCTTAGGAACAGCGACAGGGCTCTCTTAGGGATGGTGTCAGGACCTTGGTTAGAAATGGGTCAGGATATTAGCTCAGGATAGTGTCCGGATTTTAGTTATTGCCGGCAGCAGGGCCTATATTAGAGATAGATTCCGGGCCTTAGTTAGGGACAGTGTCAGGGCCTTAATTAGGACTAGTCTGGGCCTTAGTTAGGGAGAGCATTACGGCTTCGCTGAGGATAAGGGGCAGGACGTTAGCTCGGGACAGAGTCAGGTTCCAGGCCAGTGGTAGTGTCAGGATGTGAGCTAGGGATAGGGTGAAGACCTTAGTTATTGAGAGCATCAGGGCCTTAGTTAGGACCAGCGTCAGGGCCTTCATCAGGACCAGTGTCAGGGCTTCACGTACGGACAGCGTCAGAGCCTAACTAAGGTACGGCAACGGGGCCTAAGTGAGGCCTATCTTTAGGGCCTGAGTTAGGGACAGTGTCAGGGCATGACTTAGGAGCAGTATAAGGGCCTCTGTAGGATCAGCATTAGGGTCTTCGTTAAAGACATTCTCAGGGCCTCTGTTAGGGACCGCCTCAGGGCCTCACTTAGGGACAGCGTCAGGGCTTCCTTTGGGACAGTTTCAGGACCTTGGTAAGACATGGGTCAGGATATTAGCTCGGGATAATGTCAGGACTTTAGATATTGACTGCAGCAGGGCCTTAGAGACAGTGTCTCAGCCTGACTTAGGACTAGCATCAGAGCCTTTGTTAGGTCCAGTGTCAGGGACTGAGTTAGGTGTAGTGTCAGGGCCTTAGTTAGGGACAGTGTCAGGGCCTGAGTTAGGACGAGCCTCCAGGCCTCAGTTAGGGCCAGGGTCACGGCCTCGGGACTAATTTTAGGGCCTTAGTTAGGAAGAGCATCAGGGATTTATTTAGCATAAGAAGCTCAACATTAGTTAAAGACAAGGTTAGGTTAAGGTCTAGGGATTGTGTCAGGGCATGACCTAGGGATAGTGTCAAGACCTTAGTTACTTAGGGCATCAGGGCCTAATTTAGGACCAGCGTCAGGGCTTCAGGTAGGGATAGCGTCAGAGCCTGACTTCGGGAGAGCGACAGGGCTTGAGTGAGGCCTAGTGTCAGAGCCTTAGCTAGGGATAGTATCAGGGCATGACTTAGGAGCAGCACAAGGGCCTTGGTAGGATCAGCCTCAGGGGCTTTGTTAAAGACCTTATCAGGGCCTCTGTTAGGGGCAGCCTTAGGGCCTCCCTTAGGGACAGCGTCAGGGCTTACTTAGGGACAGTTTCAGGAGCTTGGTAAGAGATGGGTCCGGAAATTACCTCAGGATAGTGTCAGGACATTAGATATTGACGGCAGCAGGGCCTTACTTAGGGACAGTGTCAAGGCCTTAGTTAGTACTAGCATCTGGGCCTCTGTTAGGTGCAGTGTCGGGGCCTGAGTTAGGAATAGTGTTAGGGCCTTAGTTAGGGACAGTATCACGGCCTTGGGACTAAATTCAGGGCCTGAGGTAGTCACAGCCTAAGGGCTTTAGTTAGCATAAGAGGCAGGACATTTGCTAGGGACAGGGTGAGGGTAAAGTTTAGGGATCGTGTCAGGAAATGACCTAGGGATAGTGTCAAGAGCTTAGTTACAGTATCAGGGCCTTATTTAGGACCCGTGTCAGGGCTTGAGGTAGGGACAGCGTCAGTGCCTGACTCTGGGAGAGCAACAGGGCCTGAGTGAGGCCTAGCGTCAGGCCCATAGCTGGGGACACTGTCAGGGCATGATGTAGGAGCAGCATCAGGGCCTTTGTTGCATCAGCATTAGTGTCTTAGTTACAGACATGATCAGGGCCTGAGTTAGTCACAGCGTCAAGGCCTCAGTTAGGCATAGCTTCAGGGACTGAGTTACGGACAGCCTCAGGTCTTCCCTTAGGAACAGCGACAGGGCTCTCTTAGGGACGGTGTCAGGACCTTGGTTAGAAATGGGTCAGGATATTAGCTCAG
This sequence comes from Balaenoptera borealis, assembly GCF_965194805.1. Classification (NCBI taxonomy): domain Eukaryota; kingdom Metazoa; phylum Chordata; class Mammalia; order Artiodactyla; family Balaenopteridae; genus Balaenoptera; species Balaenoptera borealis. The sequence continues at coordinate 608,651 of NW_028123915.1, read as the reverse complement.
GATAGTGTCCGGATTTTAGTTATTGCCGGCAGCAGGGCCTATATTAGAGATAGATTCCGGGCCTTAGTTAGGGACAGTGTCAGGGCCTTAATTAGGACTAGTCTGGGCCTTAGTTAGGGAGAGCATTACGGCTTCGCTGAGGATAAGGGGCAGGACGTTAGCTCGGGACAGAGTCAGGTTCCAGGCCAGTGGTAGTGTCAGGATGTGAGCTAGGGATAGGGTGAAGACCTTAGTTATTGAGAGCATCAGGGCCTTAGTTAGGACCAGCGTCAGGGCCTTCATCAGGACCAGTGTCAGGGCTTCACGTACGGACAGCGTCAGAGCCTAACTAAGGTACGGCAACGGGGCCTAAGTGAGGCCTATCTTTAGGGCCTGAGTTAGGGACAGTGTCAGGGCATGACTTAGGAGCAGTATAAGGGCCTCTGTAGGATCAGCATTAGGGTCTTCGTTAAAGACATTCTCAGGGCCTCTGTTAGGGACCGCCTCAGGGCCTCACTTAGGGACAGCGTCAGGGCTTCCTTTGGGACAGTTTCAGGACCTTGGTAAGACATGGGTCAGGATATTAGCTCGGGATAATGTCAGGACTTTAGATATTGACTGCAGCAGGGCCTTAGAGACAGTGTCTCAGCCTGACTTAGGACTAGCATCAGAGCCTTTGTTAGGTCCAGTGTCAGGGACTGAGTTAGGTGTAGTGTCAGGGCCTTAGTTAGGGACAGTGTCAGGGCCTGAGTTAGGACGAGCCTCCAGGCCTCAGTTAGGGCCAGGGTCACAGCCTCGGGCCTAATTTTAGGGCCTTAGTTAGGAAGAGCATCAGGGATTTATTTAGCATAAGAAGCTCAACATTAGTTAAAGACAAGGTTAGGTTAAGGTCTAGGGATTGTGTCAGGGCATGACCTAGGGATAGTGTCAAGACCTTAGTTACTTAGGGCATCAGGGCCTAATTTAGGACCAGCGTCAGGGCTTCAGGTAGGGATAGCGTCAGAGCCTGACTTCGGGAGAGCGACAGGGCTTGAGTGAGGCCTAGTGTCAGAGCCTTAGCTAGGGATAGTATCAGGGCATGACTTAGGAGCAGCATAAGGGCCTTGGTAGGATCAGCCTCAGGGGCTTTGTTAAAGACATTATCAGGGCCTCTGTTAGGGACAGCCTTAGGGCCTCACTTAGGGACAGCGTCAGGGCTTACTTAGGGACAGTTTCAGGAGCTTGGTAAGAGATGGGTCCGGAAGTTAACTCAGGATAGTGTCAGGACATTAGATATTGACGGCAGCAGGGCCTTAGTTAGGGACAGTGTCAAGGCCTTAGTTAGTACTAGCATCTGGGCCTCTGTTAGGTACAGTGTCAGGGCCTGAGTTAGGAATAGTGTTAGGGCCTTAGTTAGGGACAGTATCACGGCCTTGGGACTAAATTCAGGGCCTGAGGTAGTCACAGCCTAAGGGCTTTAGTTAGCGTAAGAGGCAGGACATTTGCTAGGGACAGGGTTAAGGTAAAGTTTAGGGATCGTGTCAGGAAATGACCTAGGGATAGTGTCAAGAGCTTAGTTACAGTATCAGGGCCTTATTTAGGACCAGTGTCAGGGCTTCAGGTAGGGACAGCGTCAGTGCCTGACTCTGGGAGAGCAACAGGGCCTGAGTGAGGCCTAGCGTCAGGCCCATAGCTGGGGACACTGTCAGGGAATGATGTAGGAGCAGCATCAGGGCCTTTGTTGCATCAGCATTAGTGTCTTAGTTACAGACATGATCAGGGCCTGAGTTAGTCACAGCGTCAAGGCCTCAGTTAGGCATAGCTTCAGGGACTGAGTTACGGACAGCCTCAGGTCTTCCCTTAGGAACAGCGACAGGGCTTTCTTAGGGACGGTGTCAGGACCTTGGTTAGAAATGGGTCAGGATATTAGCTCAGGATAGTGTCCGGATTTTAGTTATTGCCGGCAGCAGGGCCTATATTAGAGATAGATTCCGGGCCTTAGTTAGGGACAGTGTCAGTTAGTTAGGGAGAGCATTAGGGCTTCGGTGAGAAAAAGGGGCAGGACGTTAGCTCAGGAGAGAGTCAGGTTCCAGGCCAGTGGTAGTGTCAGGATGTGAGCTAGGGATAGGGTGAAGACCTTAGTTATTGAGAGCATCAGGGCCTTAGGACCAGCGTCAGGGCCTTCATCAGGATCAGTGTCAGGGCTTCACGTACGGACAGCATCAGAGCCTAACTAAGGTACGGCAACAGGGCCTAAGTGAGGCCTATCTTCAGGGCCTGAGTTAGGGACAGTGTCAGGGCATGACTTAGGAGCAGTATAAGGGCCTCTGTAGGATCAGCCTTAGGGTCTTCGTTAAAGACATTCTCAGGGCCTCTGTTAGGGACCGCCTTAGGGCCTCACTTAGGGACAGCGTCAGGGCTTCCTTTGGGACAGTTTCAGGACCTTGGTAAGACATGGGTCAGGATATTAGTTCAGGATAATGTCAGGACTTTAGATATTGACTGCAGCAGGGCCTTAGAGACAGTGTCTCAGCCTGACTTAGGACTAGCATCAGAGCCTTTGTTAGGTCCAGTGTCAGGGACTGAGTTAGGTGTAGTCTCAGGGCCTCAGTTAGGGACAGTGTCAGGGCCTGAGTTAGGACGAGCCTCCAGGCCTCAGTTAGGGCCAGGGTCACAGCCTCGGGACTAATTTTAGGGCCTTAGTTAGGAACAGCATCAGGGATTTATTTAGCATAAGAAGCTCAACATTAGTTAAAGACAAGGTTAGGTTAAGGTCTAGGCATTGGGTCAGGGCATGACCTAGGGATAGTGTCAAGACCTTAGTTACTTAGGGCATCAGGGCCTAATTTAGGACCAGTGTCAGGGCTTCAGGTAGGGATAGCGTCAGAGCCTGACTTCGGGAGAGCGACAGGGCTTGAGTGAGGCCTAGTGACAGAGCCTGACTTAGGGAGAGCGACAGGGCTTGAGTGAGGCCTAGTGTCAGAGCCTTAGCTAGGGATAGTATCAGGGCATGACTTAGGAGCAGCACAAGGGCCTTGGTAGGATCAGCCTCAGGGGCTTTGTTAAAGACCTTATCAGGGCCTCTGTTAGGGGCAGCCTTAGGGCCTCCCTTAGGGACAGCGTCAGGGCTTACTTAGGGACAGTTTCAGGAGCTTGGTAAGAGATGGGTCCGGAAATTACCTCAGGATAGTGTCAGGACATTAGATATTGACGGCAGCAGGGCCTTACTTAGGGACAGTGTCAAGGCCTTAGTTAGTACTAGCATCTGGGCCTCTGTTAGGTACAGTGTCGGGGCCTGAGTTAGGAATAGTGTTAGGGCCTTAGTTAGGGACAGTATCACGGCCTTGGGACTAAATTCAGGGCCTGAGGTAGTCACAGCCTAAGGGCTTTAGTTAGCATAAGAGGCAGGACATTTGCTAGGGACAGGGTGAGGGTAAAGTTTAGGGATCGTGTCAGGAAATGACCTAGGGATAGTGTCAAGAGCTTAGTTACAGTATCAGGGCCTTATTTAGGACCCGTGTCAGGGCTTCAGGTAGGGACAGCGTCAGTGCCTGACTCTGGGAGAGCAACAGGGCCTGAGTGAGGCCTAGCGTCAGGCCCATAGCTGGGGACACTGTCAGGGCATGATGTAGGAGCAGCATCAGGGCCTTTGTTGCATCAGCATTAGTGTCTTAGTTACAGACATGATCAGGGCCTGAGTTAGTCACAGCGTCAAGGCCTCAGTTAGGCATAGCTTCAGGGACTGAGTTACGGACAGCCTCAGGTCTTCCCTTAGGAACAGCGACAGGGCTCTCTTAGGGACGGTGTCAGGACCTTGGTTAGAAATGGGTCAGGATATTAGCTCAGGATAGTGTCCGGATTTTAGTTATTGCCGGCAGCAGGGCCTATATTAGAGATAGATTCCGGGCCTTAGTTAGGGACAGTGTCAGGGCCTTAATTAGGACTAGTCTGGGCCTTAGTTAGGGAGAGCATTACGGCTTCGCTGAGGATAAGGGGCAGGACGTTAGCTCGGGACAGAGTCAGGTTCCAGGCCAGTGGTAGTGTCAGGATGTGAGCTAGGGATAGGGTGAAGACCTTAGTTATTGAGAGCATCAGGGCCTTAGTTAGGACCAGCGTCAGGGCCTTCATCAGGACCAGTGTCAGGGCTTCACGTACGGACAGCGTCAGAGCCTAACTAAGGTACGGCAACGGGGCCTAAGTGAGGCCTATCTTTAGGGCCTGAGTTAGGGACAGTGTCAGGGCATGACTTAGGAGCAGTATAAGGGCCTCTGTAGGATCAGCATTAGGGTCTTCGTTAAAGACATTCTCAGGGCCTCTGTTAGGGACCGCCTCAGGGCCTCACTTAGGGACAGCGTCAGGGCTTCCTTTGGGACAGTTTCAGGACCTTGGTAAGACATGGGTCAGGATATTAGCTCGGGATAATGTCAGGACTTTAGATATTGACTGCAGCAGGGCCTTAGAGACAGTGTCTCAGCCTGACTTAGGACTAGCATCAGAGCCTTTGTTAGGTCCAGTGTCAGGGACTGAGTTAGGTGTAGTGTCAGGGCCTTAGTTAGGGACAGTGTCAGGGCCTGAGTTAGGACGAGCCTCCAGGCCTCAGTTAGGGCCAGGGTCACGGCCTCGGGACTAATTTTAGGGCCTTAGTTAGGAAGAGCATCAGGGATTTATTTAGCATAAGAAGCTCAACATTAGTTAAAGACAAGGTTAGGTTAAGGTCTAGGGATTGTGTCAGGGCATGACCTAGGGATAGTGTCAAGACCTTAGTTACTTAGGGCATCAGGGCCTAATTTAGGACCAGCGTCAGGGCTTCAGGTAGGGATAGCGTCAGAGCCTGACTTCGGGAGAGCGACAGGGCTTGAGTGAGGCCTAGTGTCAGAGCCTTAGCTAGGGATAGTATCAGGGCATGACTTAGGAGCAGCACAAGGGCCTTGGTAGGATCAGCCTCAGGGGCTTTGTTAAAGACCTTATCAGGGCCTCTGTTAGGGGCAGCCTTAGGGCCTCCCTTAGGGACAGCGTCAGGGCTTACTTAGGGACAGTTTCAGGACCTTGGTAAGAGATGGGTCCGGAAATTACCTCAGGATAGTGTCAGGACATTAGATATTGACGGCAGCAGGGCCTTACTTAGGGACAGTGTCAAGGCCTTAGTTAGTACTAGCATCTGGGCCTCTGTTAGGTGCAGTGTCGGGGCCTGAGTTAGGAATAGTGTTAGGGCCTTAGTTAGGGACAGTATCACGGCCTTGGGACTAAATTCAGGGCCTGAGGTAGTCACAGCCTAAGGGCTTTAGTTAGCATAAGAGGCAGGACATTTGCTAGGGACAGGGTGAGGGTAAAGTTTAGGGATCGTGTCAGGAAATGACCTAGGGATAGTGTCAAGAGCTTAGTTACAGTATCAGGGCCTTATTTAGGACCCGTGTCAGGGCTTCAGGTAGGGACAGCGTCAGTGCCTGACTCTGGGAGAGCAACAGGGCCTGAGTGAGGCCTAGCGTCAGGCCCATAGCTGGGGACACTGTCAGGGCATGATGTAGGAGCAGCATCAGGGCCTTTGTTGCATCAGCATTAGTGTCTTAGTTACAGACATGATCAGGGCCTGAGTTAGTCACAGCGTCAAGGCCTCAGTTAGGCATAGCTTCAGGGACTGAGTTACGGACAGCCTCAGGTCTTCCCTTAGGAACAGCGACAGGGCTCTCTTAGGGACGGTGTCAGGACCTTGGTTAGAAATGGGTCAGGATATTAGCTCAGGATAGTGTCCGGATTTTAGTTATTGCCGGCAGCAGGGCCTATATTAGAGATAGATTCCGGGCCTTAGTTAGGGACAGTGTCAGGGCCTTAATTAGGACTAGTCTGGGCCTTAGTTAGGGAGAGCATTACGGCTTCGCTGAGGATAAGGGGCAGGACGTTAGCTCGGGACAGAGTCAGGTTCCAGGCCAGTGGTAGTGTCAGGATGTGAGCTAGGGATAGGGTGAAGACCTTAGTTATTGAGAGCATCAGGGCCTTAGTTAGGACCAGCGTCAGGGCCTTCATCAGGACCAGTGTCAGGGCTTCACGTACGGACAGCGTCAGAGCCTAACTAAGGTACGGCAACGGGGCCTAAGTGAGGCCTATCTTTAGGGCCTGAGTTAGGGACAGTGTCAGGGCATGACTTAGGAGCAGTATAAGGGCCTCTGTAGGATCAGCATTAGGGTCTTCGTTAAAGACATTCTCAGGGCCTCTGTTAGGGACCGCCTCAGGGCCTCACTTAGGGACAGCGTCAGGGCTTCCTTTGGGACAGTTTCAGGACCTTGGTAAGACATGGGTCAGGATATTAGCTCGGGATAATGTCAGGACTTTAGATATTGACTGCAGCAGGGCCTTAGAGACAGTGTCTCAGCCTGACTTAGGACTAGCATCAGAGCCTTTGTTAGGTCCAGTGTCAGGGACTGAGTTAGGTGTAGTGTCAGGGCCTTAGTTAGGGACAGTGTCAGGGCCTGAGTTAGGACGAGCCTCCAGGCCTCAGTTAGGGCCAGGGTCACGGCCTCGGGACTAATTTTAGGGCCTTAGTTAGGAAGAGCATCAGGGATTTATTTAGCATAAGAAGCTCAACATTAGTTAAAGACAAGGTTAGGTTAAGGTCTAGGGATTGTGTCAGGGCATGACCTAGGGATAGTGTCAAGACCTTAGTTACTTAGGGCATCAGGGCCTAATTTAGGACCAGCGTCAGGGCTTCAGGTAGGGATAGCGTCAGAGCCTGACTTCGGGAGAGCGACAGGGCTTGAGTGAGGCCTAGTGTCAGAGCCTTAGCTAGGGATAGTATCAGGGCATGACTTAGGAGCAGCATAAGGGCCTTGGTAGGATCAGCCTCAGGGGCTTTGTTAAAGACATTATCAGGGCCTCTGTTAGGGACAGCCTTAGGGCCTCACTTAGGGACAGCGTCAGGGCTTACTTAGGGACAGTTTCAGGAGCTTGGTAAGAGATGGGTCCGGAAGTTAACTCAGGATAGTGTCAGGACATTAGATATTGACGGCAGCAGGGCCTTAGTTAGGGACAGTGTCAAGGCCTTAGTTAGTACTAGCATCTGGGCCTCTGTTAGGTACAGTGTCAGGGCCTGAGTTAGGAATAGTGTTAGGGCCTTAGTTAGGGACAGTATCACGGCCTTGGGACTAAATTCAGGGCCTGAGGTAGTCACAGCCTAAGGGCTTTAGTTAGCGTAAGAGGCAGGACATTTGCTAGGGACAGGGTTAAGGTAAAGTTTAGGGATCGTGTCAGGAAATGACCTAGGGATAGTGTCAAGAGCTTAGTTACAGTATCAGGGCCTTATTTAGGACCAGTGTCAGGGCTTCAGGTAGGGACAGCGTCAGTGCCTGACTCTGGGAGAGCAACAGGGCCTGAGTGAGGCCTAGCGTCAGGCCCATAGCTGGGGACACTGTCAGGGCATGATGTAGGAGCAGCATCAGGGCCTTTGTTGCATCAGCATTAGTGTCTTAGTTACAGACATGATCAGGGCCTGAGTTAGTCACAGCGTCAAGGCCTCAGTTAGGCATAGCTTCAGGGACTGAGTTACGGACAGCCTCAGGTCTTCCCTTAGGAACAGCGACAGGGCTTTCTTAGGGACGGTGTCAGGACCTTGGTTAGAAATGGGTCAGGATATTAGCTCAGGATAGTGTCCGGATTTTAGTTATTGCCGGCAGCAGGGCCTATATTAGAGATAGATTCCGGGCCTTAGTTAGGGACAGTGTCAGTTAGTTAGGGAGAGCATTAGGGCTTCGGTGAGAAAAAGGGGCAGGACGTTAGCTCAGGAGAGAGTCAGGTTCCAGGCCAGTGGTAGTGTCAGGATGTGAGCTAGGGATAGGGTGAAGACCTTAGTTATTGAGAGCATCAGGGCCTTAGGACCAGCGTCAGGGCCTTCATCAGGATCAGTGTCAGGGCTTCACGTACGGACAGCATCAGAGCCTAACTAAGGTACGGCAACAGGGCCTAAGTGAGGCCTATCTTCAGGGCCTGAGTTAGGGACAGTGTCAGGGCATGACTTAGGAGCAGTATAAGGGCCTCTGTAGGATCAGCCTTAGGGTCTTCGTTAAAGACATTCTCAGGGCCTCTGTTAGGGACCGCCTTAGGGCCTCACTTAGGGACAGCGTCAGGGCTTCCTTTGGGACAGTTTCAGGACCTTGGTAAGACATGGGTCAGGATATTAGTTCAGGATAATGTCAGGACTTTAGATATTGACTGCAGCAGGGCCTTAGAGACAGTGTCTCAGCCTGACTTAGGACTAGCATCAGAGCCTTTGTTAGGTCCAGTGTCAGGGACTGAGTTAGGTGTAGTGTCAGGGCCTCAGTTAGGGACAGTGTCAGGGCCTGAGTTAGGACGAGCCTCCAGGCCTCAGTTAGGGCCAGGGTCACAGCCTCGGGACTAATTTTAGGGCCTTAGTTAGGAAGAGCATCAGGGATTTATTTCGCATAAGAAGCTCAACATTAGTTAAAGACAAGGTTAGGTTAAGGTCTAGGCATTGGGTCAGGGCATGACCTAGGGATAGTGTCAAGACCTTAGTTACTTAGGGCATCAGGGCCTAATTTAGGACCAGTGTCAGGGCTTCAGGTAGGGATAGCGTCAGAGCCTGACTTCGGGAGAGCGACAGGGCTTGAGTGAGGCCTAGTGACAGAGCCTGACTTAGGGAGAGCGACAGGGCTTGAGTGAGGCCTAGTGTCAGAGCCTTAGCTAGG